>NC_138342.1:25714053-26094053 GCF_046562875.1 Panthera onca | reverse complement strand
GTAAAACTCTCATGCTCCTAGAACTACTCGTGGAAAATAACTATAAGCAAACTAAAAGTGAAATAAAAAAAAAATACAAACACTTTTTTTTTGTCATTTTAATTCTTTTTTTTTTTTAACATTTATTTATTTTTGAGACAGAGAGAGACAGAGCATGAACGGGGGAGAGGCAGAGAGAGAGGGAGACACAGAATCGGAAGCAGGCTCCAGGCTCTGAGCCATCAGCCCAGAGCCCGACGTGGGGCTCGAACTCACTGACCTTGAGATCTTGAAGTCAGATGCTTAACCAACTGAGCCACCCAGGCGCCCCTTTGTCATTTTAATTCTACTGGAAATACCTTTCCTTAGCTTGAAAATGGAAAGTACAAGCTATTCAATATTAGATTTTTTTAAATCCATGACTAATTTCTAAGTCATTTGCAAACCAGGAACTAGGCCCACTAGATGGATCAAGGACAGAAGCTGAGAAGGAATTTATCTTGGCATATAATGAAAGAGGAATAATGGCAAGTAATTGCCCCTAGCAAAATTTCAGCTCATCAAGGCGAATCTGCCAAATGCTATACTTATCTAGAGATAAGTAGAGATGAAAATGAGATCTCATCAACGAGGAAATGGAACTAGATTAGAAGGCCAAATGTAAGTCATAGGTGTTAAAAAAAAGGAGATCTTATGTTGACAGCATGAACATAAGGGGCAGCAAAAAAAAAAAAAAAAAAAATCAACAAAGGTGATCTAGAAAATAAATTAAGGTGCTAAAGGGGAAAACAAGGATGTAGATAGGTTTAGACAGATTAGATACAGATTAGATATAGATATAGATACTCATAAATACATAGATACACATACATATGTATATGCAACATGTTAGCTGACATAAAACATAGCATATAAGTACATATTTATCATCAAGTCACAACATAGTTATTTCATGCACACTACATCAGCAATGAGGGGATTCTTTCTAAAAAGAGAACCAAAAGGAAACTGGCACTTTGGTGAGGTTAATTGTCTCCAATTTGAATCTGTATTTTTCCAGCTCGGTTCTCTCTTCCCACTGTTTTTTTGTTTTTTGTTTTTTGTTTTTTTTCTATCTGGTAATTTCTTCCTGCTATACATTTCTTATATTTGTCTATGTTTTTTGTTGCTATGGTTTGTTTGTTTGCGTTTCCACCAAGGAAACGTCGCTTGCTTCCACTATGCCCATCTCCGATCTTTTCAGATAGATTCGTACTTCCCCATAATCAGTTCTTTATTCTACATATAAAATGAGATCTTTTATTTACTTTTTTTTTTAACGTTTATTTATTTTTGAGACAGAGAGAGACAGAGCATGAACAGGGGAGGGACAGAGAGAGAGGGAGACACAGAATCTGAAACAGGCTCCAGGCTCTGAGCGGTCAGCACAGAGCCCGACTCGGGGCTCAAACCCACGGACCTCGAGATTGTGACCTGAGCCGAAGTCGGCCGCTTAACCGGCTGAGCCACCCAGGCGCCCCTAAAATGAGATCTTTTAAACTGAATTGAAATTAGTCATAACAGACCAACTAGTCTTCCATTTCAAATCTTGCTAATGTCTTGTTTTGTTTAATATACAAACCAAAGTTTCTAAGCTAATGTACCTGATCTTTCCTACACTTCTTTGATGTCATATACACATCATATATATCATATATCATATACACTGAAGAATAAAACAGTAACAGAGATGGTTGTAGTTCCAGCTCTGTCCTGGAACATAATCCTGAGCAAGTTTCTCGACTCTGTAAGCCTCGGTTTAATTATCTCTAAAATAGGAAATTATAATTACTTGGCTTGAGAGATAACTGTGAGGATTAGAGATTATAAATGTAAAATGCTGGGTCTGTAATCAAAGTAGTCAATCTCTATTCAGCACTTTCCAAAAGAAGCTAAGTTTGGGGAGTTTTAATGACTTGATCAAAGTCACATAACTCGGAGATGAGAGAAATGGGAATATCTTTCACAAACACATTTTTTCTCTAACATTCCTTGAACCCACCAACAATACAGCTTTCAGGGCACCTGGGTGGCTCAGTGCATTTAGTGTCCAACTTTAGCTCAGGTCATGATCTCACGGTTTGTGAGTTTGAGCCCCTCATCGGGCTCTGTGCTGTCAGCTCAGAGCCTGGAGACTGCTTTGGATTCTGTGTCTCCCTCTCTCTCTGCCCCTTGTCCATTTGTGCTCTGTCGCTCTTTCTCTCTCAAAAATAGATAAACATTAAACAAAATTTAAAAGTACGGCGTTCTAGAGATAGTTAAGAGCGAAGTAATAATAATTTAGTAAATGATAGCTGCCAGTATTAGACTACTCTTTTTAGTTTCCTTTTCTTGCACATTCTTCCTATTTCTATTCTCACTAACTCTATAGAACAGGTTTTCAGCATGAACCTTCTGACTATGAAGGCGTCTTTATTCACCCGTAGAATGGAAAGTGTAGTGGCTGCCTCAGTCTTATGAAGGAGCAAATGGAAATGTCTCTGACTAGAAGTCAGTACTGACTTTTTATCACAAATCTCTTGGGGCGCCTGGGTGGCTCAGTCGGTTTAGTGGCTGACTTCGGCTCAGGTCATGATCTCACGGTTCGTGGGTTCGAGCCCCGCATCAGGCTCTGTGCTGACAGCTCGGAGCCTAGAGCCTGGAGCCTGTTTCAGATTCTGTGTCTGCCTCTCTCTCTGACCCTCCCCCGTTCATGCTCTGTCTCTCTCTGTCTCAAAAATAAATAAACGTTAAAAAAAAATGTCATTTCCTCACCTCCTGACATTCCTCTCATTACTTTTAAGATGTTAAGATGCTCATCATCTCTGTCTCCACCCCTTATCTCATCACTTCCCTGAAGACACTTGAGATACTCTTGGATCATCCATCCCTGACTCTGATCGCTTTTTTTCTTCATTTTCACATTTACAGTTATCTTTGCCTCCATCCCAATTCAGCCTTCAGTTACCATCACCGATGTCATCCTCAATATTTGTGCCTTTATAAATTGCAGCTTACTGATTCAAGAAACTCCACTCAAAAACTCCATCTTTTCCTCTACTGCCCAATCATTAATTCATATGTTATTAAGGTAAAATTTTATACATCACAATATGTAGATCTTAAATATTTAGCTCATGTAAGTTAGGAAAATGAACATCCTTTTTTTTCCCACTTGGCCATCATTTTTTCTGGGTTTCAAGAGAAGATTTGCATTGGTGAGAATATAGTTTAACCAAATCAGTACCCACTAACCATTTACATAGCCAATCTCTAGCACACACACTCAAACCACACTTCATCCCATAAAACTTATTTTTCTGGAATGCAAACTAGACATACTTTAATCAAACATTAACTTCTATATCTTTGGCATTATAGGAAGTGTGTGTGTGTGTGTGTGTGTGTGTGTGTGTGTGTATAATCTACAGATAAAATTTAAAAGGTAACCTTTAATCAGTAAGAAAGTGATTGATATGTCATGCCCACTAAAGCTTTTCCCAAGTGTTTTAGATTTAAGGAGTTGTAGGAATTCTATTTTGATTTTTTAGGTTTCACATAGATTCTATTTTGGATCCAAATGTTTCACATGATGCTATTTTGGTTTAAAAAAGAAAAGAGCTTTACTTAGCTATTTAAAAAGACATTAATTGAGCAAAGTAGGTGGATGTAAATCTAACCATGGTATCATGCATAGCACGGATCAAGACACTGTGTCTGCACAATACAGGGTCTGCACTTAGAATATGGGTACAGATTTATTTCTAATATGTCTAGGATGAAAAGGCATTGTAAAACACTTGCCTAAAAAAATCTTTTCTTGGGGCACCTGCGTGGCTCAGTCGGTTGAGTGTCTGACTTTGGCTCAGGTCATGATCTCACCATTCGTGAGTTCAAGCCCCATCTCAGCCTTGTTCTCAGCACAGAGCCTGCTGTGGATCCTCTGTCCCCCTCTCTCTGCCCCTCCCCCACTTGCACTCTTTCAAAAATAAATCAAACATTAAATAATTTTTAAAAATATTTTTTTTGCTACTTACATTACATTATACTAAATTCTTAAATGATACTCGTTAATTAAAAAAAAAAACTCATTTCATTAATCAACTCCATCAGGAAAATATAATGTACATTCAAGACAGATCTCCCTTATTTTAAAGAGCTAAATATCCAATTCTACAGAATTTCACAGGACAGGCATAATTAGAATGTATCTAACTTGGTTGCATAAAAATGCTACCCTTCCCATAGTCTATGCAAAAGGTATATCTAGACATTGCCCATCAACTGAGAACAAAGGTTTTGAATCATCCTGTCTAAACTACTACTGCCTCACCTGGGTTATTTTCAGTCTCCATCCCTAGAATCTGCTCTTCTCTTTCTTGTTTTGTGCTTGAGGTGGAGACAGCTATTGACTGACCCCTGTAGATTACATCAATCAGGTTCCTTAACCAGCTGGATTCTGGTTGGTTGAGACCATTGGATGGGAGAAGAGAAAAGTTTCCGACCCCATCCCCTTAGCACTGACTCTGTACTTCTAGCTATATGTGAATTCCTTTGGCACACCACCAGGTGACCTCGCCTTCACTAATCTCTGGCAACACTATTTCACTCCCTTGGTACTTGAGTCCCAGTTGAAGTAATGCTTCCCCATCTTGATAGTCTCAGGGATCTTCACCATCCCTTGTTTTTTTATTTTGTCCCTGTTCATGCTTATAGTTTGTGACCTCTGAACTATCTGGGGTGAATTCGGTTTCCTCTTGAGATGCTGACTGGTACACTCAGTATATCCAATCGATGAGATCCATTTCTAGCTTGCTTTTCGATGTAATAATGCCACAAACAGATGATAACTTTATAAGAACAAATACCCTACACAGGATTTCATACCATTTTCCTAGATAATTTATTGTTCAACATAGTCTGAGGACAGCCACTATCCTTGAAGACAATCACTTTTCCACATATAAACTCAGGTCTTGGGGCACCTCAGTGGCTCAGTCAGTTAAGCGCCTGGCTCTCGATTTTGGCTCAGGTCAAGATCACTCACGGTTCATGAAATTGAGCCTTGCATCAGGCTCTGTGCTGACAGTAGGGAGCTGCTTGGGATTCTCTCTTTCCCTCCCTCTCTCTGCCTCTCTCTCTCTTTCTCTCTCTCTCAAAATAAATTAAAACAATATATAAACTCAGGTCTTGCAAACATATATCACCATTTTATTTCAAGTGAGACTCTTGTCTTTAAAATGCCATGTGACTCTTGCTTCCTCTAGTTACCTTTTCCCCAAATAGTAATGTGAAATTATAACCTCCCTGCCACATTTTATTCGATAATTTCCAAAAGTTACTAGAAAGTGTCATATATGTGCTCATGAATATATATGTGCTCCGGGTCCAGTGGTATTCCCTCATCTACCTTACTCGCCTTCAATAATGGAAGTCTTGAAGACCTAAACAGCACAATGTGCAGGTCAGTTCTGTTCTGTCTGCTTTTTCATGGCATTCTGTGCAGCAGCATCGACATGCTAAAACTCTCAACAGGATGAATACATACATTGGAATCTTCCATTGACCAAAACCATGCTTCACTGAAGAGACTGACACTCTCCTTCACTTTGTGTGCACTTTCTTACCTAACCATAAAAACATTACTCGGATCCCCAATTTCTCACTAAAGTCTTAGTAGATGTATTTCCTTTAGATTGGTCCTCTCACTTACCTGGAGGTGGTGGACTGAATTTAGCCCGCAGGCTGTAGTTGTCTGACCTCTACGCTGTTGTCAGAGGTCTGTTCTGACCTCTGTCTGACCTCCATATTAGACGGTAAATCCCTTGAGGGAAGAGACAAGGCCCTTTTCATCTTTCTTACCCCATGGTGCCTGTTACAGCAATTTGCTCTAAAATGGGCCTTGAAAATTCATGTTCTATACATTGTCTCTTAACACATTTAAATCAGAAAAAAAAATATATTTCACTTATTTTATTAAAACCTTTTAATAAGCCCCATTTAAGCACTAAACTAAATGAAAACAAAAAATAAATAAATAAAAATTAAAAAATAAACTGTATTTTTTTTTTTTTTTTAGTCCCTTATGTGTGAGCATTTCATTATACATTTTCCTGACCAACCCTCATGGAGATTTTGACTCTAACCCCAGTTGGGAAGACATGATTATGCCTTTCTAAACACAAGGGATCCAGCCGAGATCATTTGATTTATACAAATTGATGTATAAGGAAACAGATCCATGAATCTGCTCTTGTAGGTATTTTCATTTTGCTGTCTTTCAGCACGAAAAATTCTATTGTGGAATACACTCAGAACCAGTACTCTCTTCAAGAAACTAAAACTCTGATATCTTAATAAGTAAATCTCTGATATCAAGTGGGCAATGCCTAAATTAACAATGAAGGATAGTTATTTCTTCCACCTTCATCACACAAAGGAACGGGGTTTATTCAGCCACTTTTCAAAATTCATCCTGATACTTGATTATCTTTATGGCCAAGAATTTGTCCTCTAGGACTCACCAAACTCACTCTTCTTTTTATAAATTATGTTTTCAATCACATTATTTCAGTATATATCTTTCATAAATCACTGTTTGCATATAATGAATATAGTGATTAAACTGTATTTTCCATTTTGAGACTAACAATCAATTATTTCCTTAAATATTTCTAAATAGCATATAACAGTTGATACTCTGAATCTTGAACAATGAAATGAAAGATAGGATGAGAGACGGAAGAAATTCAGGTCTATTTAATTTAGCTTTTTCATTCAAAAATCTGAATGAAATTCTTAAAAGTAACCTAAAAATAATTTCATGTTTAAAGCTTCTTTTATAGCTATACTTCTTGAAGTGAATTCTATGCATAATCCCTAAAGCTGTCTTATTTCAACGAGTGGTCCACAAATGTCCTGCTCATAATCACGTAGGTGGGCAATAACTCACACTAACGAAAGCTAAAACTTGTGGGAGGGGAAGTGGAGTATTCCACCTAGAAGCAACCTAGGTGATTTCAATGCCTTTTAAAGTTCAAGTAATTTCTTTAAGGTAGAAATTATTTTGCATTAGTCTTTGTATTGCCAACACCTCACCACAGTGAATAGAACAACAACAAAAAAAAGCAAATCAATAAACATTTATTAAATAAATAATGGATGATTGATTTCTTTGGCTGCCATTTTCTCCTCCCTGTGGCTTTTATCCTACTTGACATACTCTCTTTATTCTCTAACATTTGGGAGGTAATATCAAGCCTCAAGTCTCTTCTCCCTTTGTTACCATAACCTATATCCCTTGGTGCTTTTCTCTTAGACCACTTTTTAAAAATTTGATTTACTACTTTCTGTTCTAAAAAGGAAACTTACTATTATTATTTCCACTTTACAGAGAAGATACATGAGTCAAAAAAGTTAGAACTGTTCAAATGTTAAATATTAAGTTGCAGAACCATGATAATGATTCACTTTTTTTAATATTTTTGAACTCATTTTTAGTACTTAACTTATTTTTAGTCACTTAGAGAAACTGCATAATATTTATTGAATATATAAATTAATGTCTGAATGAGTGTGTAAAGGGATCTCTGCATTGAGAGAACATTAAATGTTATATAATCTCTAAACAGTTAAAATCCTAAATTTACTGTGCATGTGTGGGAGTTTTTAGATTAAACATTAAAGGTATCTATGACTCTAATTGTCCAAGTGCAGAGAACTTCAGAAGTTTATCCATTAGTAGTCCATCTATATGAGGTGTAATGAACTTCAAAGATGGTTCAAAATCATTTCCCCCAAAAAAGGAGATCTATTCCTCTGACGTGACTTAAGGAAATTCTTAAGCCATCAATGTGTTTTTTCTCTAGGTTTGGTCTCTCTGGCTAGCCTTCCATGGACTTCAATTTGGGCATAGTTATGAATAGGCACCTTTACCCAGTTTTATAGATATCAGAGATCCCAGCAGCAAATTTAGTGAAAGAGAGACACAGGTGATTGGTCAAAAAAACAAGATAGTCATATGGTAACTGAAAGATTTTCTCATATGACAGTGAATCCTTAAAGCCTTCTAGAATAATTGAGAGAAAAGTAATTTGTAGAACAAATGTTTGGAAGTATTTTAATAGTAAGTGAAGATAATATTCAGGAATAGATGGGTAATTATTTTGCTAATTATTCCATTTTTTCAGTGTCTAAAGAATAATGGTAATAAAACGATTACACATTTTCAAGCCACGAATTTAAACACCACCACAATATTCCTAAGTTTCCTTTTAGAAATGTAAGCATCTCAATTTCAGATTTGAGTCTTTTGTTTGTTCATTTATTCGTTCATCATTTAATAAGCATTTTCAGAATACAAACAATGGGTCAAGCACTGTGCAAGATTTTTCAATACAGAATTCAATAAAACATAATACTTATTATCATGTAACTCATAGTCTAGTGGATGATGCAGATATATAAACATGTAATTATATTGAGATAAGTTTTGAAGGAGTATTATAAAAATTAATTGTGACAACACAAAAGAGGGAATGATGAATTTGCTATTTTATGAGATAATTAGAAATATGTTCACTACTTTTTCTCACAGTGTGCTTTTTCTCTCCATGTTCAGTTCATGAATCCCCTTTCAAGATGATGTATCTCAATAAAAGAACATTCATTTCAACATCTGGAACTGCATTAATCAAAATTCGATTTAGCAAATGCAAACTGAATCTTATTCTGAAGAATTACCGGATGTTATTTATACACCAATCAACCTATAGAGGTCACCAGGAGTTTGAACTGTCTCTGGTAAGATAGATGGTTGTAGATAAACTTAAAAATGAGAATAATTTCCCTGTAACAATTATTCCAATAGTTTGCAAAAAGAAAGCAGGAATAAAAAGGTTTAACTCAAAACAGGGAACCTGGTGGGGAAAAAAAGTTATGTAATAGTAAAAACTTGAAACAATCTGCAAAGACATATTAAACTTTGACAAATAACTTAAAAGAATATTTTCTAAGACTACTTTCTAAGTTAAGAGATTTGTGCAACAAATATAGAACAAAAAGCGCAGGGAATGTTTACTTGATCAGTTATAGATAAATAAAGAAAAGGTTGCACAAGTGCAAGAGAGTTTAACACAACCTAAATGTTGGTCAATGGATGAGTGGATAAATAAAATGTCATATATATATATGTGTGTATATATATTATATATATATATGTATATATATACATATACACACATGTATATGTATATATAATACATACATGTGTATATGTATATATATATACACATATGTATATGTATACACACATATATATATACATGCATACATACATATATACACACATACATATATGATATATTATGTACCACATATATATGATTTATATATATACATACTTATATATATGATATAGAGGTTCAAGATATACTTGCCCCCCCCCCCAAATATGCCACTTTGGCATATGGATTTTTTTTGTTTTATTTTATTAAAAAAAGTTTTTAATGTTTATTCATTTTTGAGAGACACAGAGAGACAGAACATGAATCGGGAAGGGGCGGAGAGAGGGAGACACAGAATCTGAAGCAGGCTCCAGGCTCTAAGCTGTCAGCACAGAGCCACACGTGGGGCTCGAACTCCTGAACTGCGAGATCATGACTTGAGCTGAAGTTGGACGCTCAATCGACTGAGCCACCCAGGCACCCTGGAATGTGGATTATTTTGAGCTGAAGGCACATGAGACCCTTCATGCTCCAGAGAAAGTTTTGTCCTCCGTTATCAACACAGAAGAATCTAAATTGGAAATCTTTCCCAGAATAAGTGCTATTAACATAGACCAACGTTATCAGTGACCCATCTATATGGTAGGGAACACATTTACTGAACATCCACTCTTCTTATAGTTCAATGAATCCAAACTCTGAACCCAAACTCCTACCACTCTATCCTTAATTCAGAATTTTAAAATATATATATACACCTCTTTTTGCCTCTCTTTGTATTTTCCATGTCTATGTGGATTCCCTGTATATACGCATATTAAATTTGATTTTATCCTGTTAATATTTCATGTCAATTTGTTTCTTAGTCCAGTTAGAAAGACCTTTGAGAGGACAGGAATTCTTCCTCCCTGACAATATATACACTCAATATACAATATACAATGGAATATTATTCAGCCACGATAAAGAAGGAAATCCTGCCATTTGAGAAACATGGATGGACCTCAAGGGCATTATGCTAAGTGAAGTCAGACAGAGAAACACAAATATTATATGATATGGATATTATTTATATGTGAAATCTGAAAAAGCTGAACTCATAGAAACAGAGAGTAGAGTGATAATTCCTAGGGGCTGGGGGTGAGGGATATTGGGAAAGACCTTGGTCTTAGCTGATGCTATAGTGGTAATCATATCACAATATGTAAATGTGTCATACCAACACGTTATACACCTTAAACTTACACGATGTTATATGTCAATTATGTCTCAATTAAAACAAAGTAAATAAACTGGAAAATCTGGGTGGGCTTGGATTACAAAGAACTTTGGGGAATTTTCATTTAGTTTAGTGCTTAAATGGGGGTCATTAAAAGGTTTTAATAAAATTCGTGAAATACTTTTCTGATTTAAATGTGTTAAGAGACAATGTATAGAATAGCTCAGAGAGGATAAAAAGTAGAGAATATGGTTTAAATGCAGAGTCAAAGGCACAAACAAACAAAATGCCTTCAGAAACAGCTAGTGAAAGAAATGGAGCATAGAAATAGCCTACAAATGGAATAAAAGTACCCCAAAAGTAATAAAATAAACAGAACCAAAGGATGCAGGACAATGCCCATATACCTGAGTTTATACCTAAACTTTTCTATTAAAGCCATCATCAACAGCTTTGCCAACTAATAACCTTAGACCATTGAAGCAGTTGTGACCTACATTATATTTATATTTTTGAACATAATCCAATTAATCTCATTGAGTCCAACATTCCAAACTGTTAGAAAAGAAAGAGGACTGAAAAGAAAGTGCATTCTATTTTCACTAGGTTTTTTAAAAATATTTTTTAATGTTTATTAGTTTTGAGAAAGAGGGAGAGAGAGAGTGCGAGTAGGGGAGGGGCAGACAGAGAGGGAGACACAGAATCCCAAGCAGGCTCCAGGCTCTGAGCTGTCAGCACAGAGCCCAACGCGGGGCTCGAACTCACCGACTGCGAGATCATGACCCGAGCCAAAGCTGATGCTTAACTGACTGAGCCACCCAGGTGCCCCAATTTTCACTATGTTTTAATTAAAAAAACAGACACCGTAAAGAATATTTAGTGGGCTCACCTAAAAAGGAATCTGGTATTCTGTCTTCTGAAAAATATGCAAATAATATAAGATGATTTGACAGTTTTTAGCTTATGTCTTTTTGCATATCAACACTGGTGGTTGCTATTTTTTTAATTTTTTTTTAATGTTTATTTATTTTTGAGACAGGGAGAGACAGAGCATGAACGGGGGAGGGTCAGAGAGAGAGGGAGACACAGAATCTGAAACAGGCTCCAGGCTCTGAGCTGTCATCACAGAGCCCGACGCGGGGCTCGAACTCACAGACCACAAGATCATGACCTGAGCTGAAGTCGGATGCTTAACCGACTGAGCCACCCAGGCGCCCCTGGTGGTTGCTATTAAACAATACAGTGCTCTACAATTCTTATCACTGTCTATGGAAATGCTGACACCACTATAGGGTCAGTTCCCATTAGCATCAGGCTTGCTAGTATTATATGCATAGAAAGGAGATATTTCTCTGTAGCCATACCTTTACCAGCTGTGCAAATACTAAATATAAACCAAGAGGGATTGGATCTCAAGAAAATTGGTACAGGGGTGCCTGGGTGGCTCAGTCGGTTGAGCGTCTGACTTCAGCTCAGGTCATGATCTCGCGGTTCCTGAGTTCGAGCCACACGTTGGGCTCTGTGCTGACAGCTCAGAGCCTGGAGCCTGCTTCAGATTCTGTACCCACCCCCCTCTCTCCGCCCCACCCCTGCTGGTGCTCTGTCTCTCTTTGTCTTTCAAAAATGAATAAATATTAAAAAAATTTAAAAAAAAGAAAGAAATTTGGTACAAAATCAGCTTTAATACCTAAAGCAGTTCCTGGCTTTCAGTAAATATGTTTTCGATAAAATAATAAATTTCTACTACCTATTTACTTCTAATTACCTGCCTCTGCCACAGTAGAGATTTTAATGTTTAAAATCACTACCAAGGATGGTTTCTATAGGTTCTTTGCAACTCTATTTATCACCAATAGCAAGGAAAACGTCAATGACCTTGCAGGTCACTGCAAGAACAATGGAATTCAAGAAGTCCAAAAATATAATGACTGTTTTCTGCCTTTCACATTCAATAATGTTAATGATTCTTTCTTTATGCGTTAGCCAAAAACAATTTGCACCAATAAAGTAATTACTGACCCAATGTTGCCAATCACAACAGTAAACATTTATTTTAAAGTAATTGCAATGTGAAAACGAAAAAGCTATGTTGAAAACATATGATCACGTATATACTTGTAAGAAAGATACTGTCAAAAATAACATCAACTACTACATAGGAAACAACTTAATGGAAATAAGAAAAATGTGCTCATGGTGTCTTATTTATCAGTTTGATCAATTAATTTCTCTTCCCCTTCCCCTTCCTGTTTCTAATGAAAATGTGTTGACTTTTAAACTATGCTTTTGTTTATTGTTTCATTTTCTTCTTCCCCACTTGTATCTGCTGTTAGAGCAGAAAGAAACTCTCTGCCAAGATATAATCCTCTCGATTATTTTATTATTCATATTCAGAAACCTTGATTTTAGTCCTTCAAGAAACTAGAGAATGTTTATAGAAATGCCATCAACACTTTGATATGGAAATAGGATAGAACAGTGCTAGAAACTTGGAACAAAGAGAGAGAATTACAATCAGTGTGCCAGTATAAAAAATGGTGTATTGTTGATGGGAGACCGAATATACAAATGGACCACAGCCAGACCACATATAAAAATAGAACTTGGACGCACAACCTACAGCAAGCTGCTGAAGAAACCAACTCTTTATCTATAATAAACAACCCAGGAGGCCAGCTTGATGAAAATCAGATTTGCAAGAAGACAGATTGCTACCTCTAGTGATAATCCAGGAAGTTAAATAATAACTCTGGAACAATTGGCTCAAAATGGCCAGTATCTGATTGATAACTGAGATCTTGCCTGACTTTTGTCCCTACTTCCAACTTAAGACCAAGCAGAGAAGCCAAATACGTTCTCCTAACCAATTACGTAAGATGTTCTGCTTCTAGTTAGCCTATGGACAGCTTCCCCATACCAGGCCTCCATCAAGAGCATACCTGAAAGTTCCCCTTCTTTCCATTATAAAGCTTCCTCACTCCTCTACCTTCCTTTGAGTCTTGGCCAAAATGCAAGTGGTGATGGCTGACCCTCTTGCTCTATCAAATTCAGAATAAAAAGTCTTTCTTTCCTTGTTTGGCCAGCCTTTATTTTTTTTCCCACTGAAGACATTAAGGAAGGCACCTACTTCAATGATCAACAGGGAAATATAAGAAGTACATTAATAATTGATATAATGTATAGGTCAGAACACCCTTCCTTCCTTATTTTTGATCACTTACAATAAATTTTAGGCACACTATTTATGAAGCTGATATCTGCATCATTTATTTGTTGGTTTTTTATTTTGTTTTGTTTTGTTTACTGAAATTTTCTGCGTGTCAGGAACACAGGACATGTTTAGCTTTCAGGTTTTGACTTAGAGTCTTTCAGGAGGAGGTCAGGGTCACAGCCATGTGGAGAGAGGACTGGAACAGAAGGATCTAATTCCAAGAGGACTCATTCACAGGGATGTTTTTAGGAAAACTTGGATTCTCATTGGCTATTGGCATAATGCCTCAGTTCCTCATCATGTGGATTTTCCAACAGGGTTGCTCGATTCCTCTCTGCAAGAGAGCTGATTCTTCCTGGTGAGTGATGAGACAGTGTTGCAATAGGAAGCAGCAGTTCTTTTTTTGGAGATCTTACCTCCAAAGTGACACCAGTCACTTCCATCTTTTTCTAGTTGTTAAAAGTGAATTACCAAGTCTAGCCCGTACTTGGGAAAAGGGGACTTACGTTCCACTTTTTGCAGGGCATGTGGAAGATTTTGTGAATATCTTGTAAACTACAACAAAGTGTTCACCTGATTATTAACTCAACCTCTCCTGAAACTCCATGAAACAGGTATAACTAGTCCATTTCACAGATGAAGAAGGTGAAGTTCAAAGAGACAAAGTAATTTGTCCTCACAGATGGTCCACAGCTGAGCTAGGATTTGGACTTTGCAAATCTGTACTTTCAACTTCTTTACTTTCTGTCTGCATGTACTTATGTCACTTGACAGATAATTTTTCGGTTCTGAAAACATCTCCTAGGGTCATATCACCTGTAATTCCTGATCCCCACTTTCTCTTTTTTTCTAGTTTTTTCTCCTGTTTGCCAGAGCAGCACCCTTGCCTTTCCGAGCTCCCATCGCCTTGCTTACTGGGGAAAACTACTTTGTCCAAGAACACAATCTTCTTTTCTACTCTGAATGTGTTTCAATTTCTTGCTTATTGGAGAAAAAGTGAACCCACACCTCTGAGAAGCGTTTAGATGTCCCAGATACTGAAGAGATTATTGGCTAAAGAACATTATGGATGAGGAAGGAACACTTGTAATTCAAAATAAGAAAAACATCCATTTGCAAGATATGGTGATACAAGGATATGCCTAGTGCTCCCCCACCCACCCACCCACCATTTTACTGTGATGGCTGTTTTTGAAATACCCCACAACAAATGCTCTCATTTTGCTGTCATGGCTATTTTTGCCAGTGCCCTAAGTACCCATTTTGTCTGAGTCTTAAATAATAGCACTGAAAAGTGATCTATGCCCCATAAGGACACAGGCCTAGAATTCTGTGATCCTAATTTTTAAGACCCATGCCAGCGATGTGTACTATATCAGTGGTATTGTGGGTTAATTAGGCAATTACTGATAATATTTCCTCAAGGGGGGGTATGTTTTATAATCTAAAGAGCTGGCATAAAACAGTTGAGAACAAAATGGGTATTAATTGCATTCCAATGTAGAAATCCTCCTATAATTAGGAAGAGTATTTTAGTCTGTGCAGAGATCCAATATTTTAACATTGTTAGATTCAACAAGCATAATTCTTTTATTTCTAAAACATTTCTGAAATATATCTAGTATATTTGGCTAGTATAAGTTATTTAAGAATACCAAGAAAACAATTAAAAAAGCTGATGTAACAAACAGGCAAATCACTGTTGAAAATCAATCCTATAGATTTATGCAAATCTTAGGATCAAATACAAATTATTGGAAAAAAGTTTTAAATGGTCTGATTTTAATATACTTTCTGTCCTCACGTATTAAAATATGCATACATCTTAAAAATAACTGTACTAGGACAGACACATAATTTAAATATCTGTTTATCTTCTTAATATCTGGTCAGTTTTAACAGTTTGACTATGACTTCATGACTCCTGTTGGATAGCAAGATTTCTTTTCCATTTTGTGATTTCAGAAAAACCTTTAGGTAGGCTTGGTAAGATTTATTTTTAATTTTTGTAATGTTTATTTTTAAAAGGGAGAGAGACAGAAATTGTAAGCGGGGGAGGAGTTGGGGAGGCGGAGAGAGAGAGTCACATGTAGTATCTGAAGTAGGCTCCTGGCTATGTGCTGTCAGCACAGAGCCCAATGTGGGTCTTAAACCCATGAGCCATGAGATAACGATCTGAGCCAAAGTCAGACACCTAAGCAAGTCAGCCACCCAGGCACCCCAATTGGTAAGACTTATTTTTTAGCACATCAGACATGTTGACTGATCAGTCACTTCACACTCATAATTTTGACCATTGTATCCTAGTTTAGTTGTCTTTGTGTCTCCTTTTCTAGCCACGGAGTAAATTGACAATGTGGATGATCTCTTAGTAAAGGTTGAGCCAAGCCCCGAGGCAACTAATGTTAATGTTAATTAAAAACAACATTCAGAGCCCAATCTGGACTGCATGAGCAAAACCAGTCTATACAGGGGAAACTAGGTGCAATTCTCTTCTTGCTTCTGATACACAATTTATGTGTAACATGGGGAGAAAAACAATTTTTAACCTTATATTAAATCACTTATTCAATCTTTGTCTTCTAGAAAACCTAAGAATCACAAACCTCACCTCTTTAAATTTACACCGGCCATTCCAGTACAGATGGCGCATCCTGGGGTTCAATGTGATGGGATTATCTATTAGAACACCTGAACTCTGTGGTCCTCGGAGCTTATTACTAAAGATGGCCTGGCTTTGATTGAATTAAGGACGGACCAGAGGCAGGTTGGATCAAGGGCACAGGCCACGTATGTATGTCATCTCTCCTCTTACTTTAACTCCTAAGTGGAAGAGAATATTTTTCCTTTGGGAAAAAAAAAATAAAATAAAAAATAAATATATATATATATATATATATATATATATATATATATATATATATATATCAAGAACAGCACCAGAAAATCAGAACTATTACCACCAAG
The DNA here is from genome assembly GCF_046562875.1 of Panthera onca. Classification (NCBI taxonomy): domain Eukaryota; kingdom Metazoa; phylum Chordata; class Mammalia; order Carnivora; family Felidae; genus Panthera; species Panthera onca. Next base: position 26,077,435 of record NC_138342.1, on the reverse strand, counting down.
TGGGCCAACATTTTTGGAGAAATTCGTAGAAGACAGAAAGCAGATGGGACCAGATAAACAGAGTAGAAAATACATGGAGTATTTGCAGGAGCCAGGCAGGGTAGGCCTGCTGGGAAGAAGGGAATGGTCAGAGGGAGGTTGGGGCAACTGACAGAGTGACGAATTGACAACTGCCCCAGTTTTTTTCTGAGTTTCTAGCCACAAGCTCTGCACTCTCCCTGAATTCATTGATTAAAGTACTGGGCCACACCTGCCTCCCGGGCAGTCGAGTGGTTGTGGGTGCTGGGGTGCAAGATGCAGAAGGAGGTCACGGATGACCAGCAATCCCAGGGAAGTAGAAACATCATCACAAAGGAAAATGAATTACAGCATCGCCATAACAATAGGGGTAATTCTTATAATCAGGCTTTAATTTATATACCTTTTTAATGTTTAGCCATCTTATAATGGGGATGTGTTCCTTTGTAACTTATGAAATTAAGAATGTTCCATTTCCTGGAGCCCAAGCTGGACTCTCCTAATCTCAGCCTCCTATCCTCCCTTCTCAGTCCCTAGGTCTCTTTCCCAAGTCAGGGTCTACCACTTACTTAAATATATACCTTCCTGTGGTGCCTGGGTGGCTCAGTCCGTTAAGCGTCCGACTTCAGCTCAGGTCATGATCTCATGGTCCGTGGGTTCCAGCCCCGCGTCGGCTCTGTGCTGACCGCTCAGAGCTTGGAGCCTGTTTCAGATTCTGTGTCTCCCTCTCTCTGACCCTCCCCCGTTCATGCTCTGCCTCTCTGTGTCTCAAAAATAAATAAACGTTAAAAAAAATAAAAAATAAATAAATATATACTTTCCTGAACCAGACCTTGCTAAGCCGGCTGGAGATGAACATACTGTAGGACTTAGTCTCTGCAAAGATGGATCCTCACTTTTCCCACTCATGAATCTTAAGTTGCTTTCTACTTCAAGAAGGTAGATCGAGGAAGAGAGGTTAAACACATGAGCCTACCCATGGCCCAGGCCATCAAAGTGCTAAGGAGAGCACAAGGCCAAAGGTGATTAGGGTTTGGTTCCGGTCCCAGGCCTTTAAGTCCTCAACCGTCTGATTCTTTTTCATGTTCCCTGGAGGTGCCTTGCAAATTCTATGTTTATGACTTGGGTCACACAGTGTTCAGTCCAGATTCTTTATTTCCATGGCAGAGGCCCTGCTCAGTCTGGTACCTGATTGAACTGCCCAGGTATCCTGAGGGCCTGAATTGAAACAAAGTGACCCCTATGGAATGAAGGCATCCATTTCCAGACCTTTCCGTGCAGTGGGGCCCGCAGCTTTTGACTCCAATTGCTACCTGACAACACACAGAGGTTCCCCTCCAGTTGTGTGAATGCCTATATTACTGTTTTCTGTCCATACTACACAGTTGCAGTTTTGTTTCCCTTTTAAATTCATGTTTCATTCCCCATTCTTTTATCTCACTTCTACAAATTTCAGAATCAGTATATTTAGCATATGGATGGTATCTAAAAACAGTGTTAGCAGCATCGAAGTTTCTTTGCTTTTTAGGAGTTTTCTTTTTTTGTTTTGTTTTTTTTTTGTTTTTTTTGTTTTTTTGTTTTTTTGTGAAGTTTATTCATTTATTTGAAGAGAGAGAGAGAGAGAGCGAGGGAGGGAGGGAGGGAGGGAGGAAGAGAGACAGAGAGACAGAGAGGGAGTCCCAAGCAGGCTGTCAACAGAGCCTCATGCTGGGCTGGAAGTCACAAATTGTGAGATCATCACCTGAGGCGAATCAAAAGTCAGATGCTTAACTGACTGAATCACCCAGACACCCCACAATTAAAGAAATTAAATTAAAAATTTAATTTATTAAATTTATAAAATTTAATTAATTAAATTAATTAAAAAATTGTTTTTTTAAATGAAATTTTATGTGAATGTCAACTATAGGAGATATAAGCCCACCACATAGTCTCTCCACTCATTCCTGCCACCCAGCTGCCCTGAGCCACCTCACAGAGTCTTCACATTCCCGGGCTCTGAGGGTGGCAGGTTCTGATCCTATGACACCACCACACCAGCTGTCCTTTTCCAGGAAAGATGACCCAGTGAAGTTGACTAGGGGAGGGAACACTGGTCCCTTTTTACAGGTACAAAAGCTAAAGCTTGGGGCGCCTAGGTGGCTCAGTCGGTCGGGCGTCCGACTTTGGCTCAGGTCATGATCTCACGGTCCGTGAGTTCGAGCCCCGCGTCGGGCTCTGTGCTGACAGCTCAGAGCCTGGAGCCCATTTCGGATTCTGTGTCTCCCTCTCTCTCTGCCCCTCTCCAGCTCATGCTCTGTCTCTCTCTGTCTCAAAAATAAATAAACGTTAAAAAAAAAAGCTAAAGCTTGTCATCGTGAGTGCCATTCATTTAAGTGAATGTTTTATATTTAAAAACTTTGGGTAGACGTTACTTAAAAATAATTAATAAAAGTGAGCTCATAACCACATTTCTTCATCCTTTTCACATGTAATGAATCCACTAAACACATACGTTCAAGGGCCTACTTTCATCAGGCACTGCTCTAGGTGTGGGGCCAAGAAGAAAAGCTAAATTTTTCTGCTCCCAAGGCACTTGCGTCTATGATATTGTGCTTGCCAGGGACTGACAATGAGCGTCAAGTTTACATGTGAGCCCTGCTTTGACCGTGCCCTTTAAGAAATAAATGTAAATAGAGCTCCCCGCACCTCCACACGCATAAAATCTTTAGCTAAGGCTTAACATTTATATCCTCAGAAATAAGGACAGTGTGTTACTTTCCATACATACTTACATGGTAGCATGATGTGTACCCTTATACCTGAGAATCTCCGTGTCTGGCCCTGAGAACAGAAGTCATTAGCATTAGGACATACACTGTTTAGCAAAGGAAGGTTCAACCCCAGAAGGCTGAGAGGCAAGGAACAAACCAGTATTCCAACTCTCTAAAAACAATGGAGCCTGCTCTTAATGCTTTGCTGCAGCCTAATGAAAGATCAGACTTCAGCAACTCTGTTTTCCTGTCAGGTGCAACCTAGCCAAGGTGAACTTTGGATTCCTGATATAACCCTTCAGTCAGGGTTGTGTGTGTGTGTGTGTGTGTGTGTGTGTGTGCGCGTGTGTGCGCGCGTGTGTTTGGTTCTAGTAAGTACTTTTGGTTTGGTTTTAGCTCAGAGCTATCATGTGCCTTGAATTCTGAAGGCACGTGGATTTATAATTTTATTTCCTTTGTTTTCGTGAATTTTAAGGCAGAATTGAAACGATTCTTTACATAATGTAAAGCCTTGAAAACATACCTTTGGTGTTTCAATAACTTCTTAGACTTTTTTTTTTTTCTGCAGACTGATAACAGGAAAAAAAGTATTTCTTGCTAATTTTAGGTCCTGAAATTTTTTCGTCTTACAGTAGAAATATATGGGATCAAAAGAACTAGGCAAAGACTCGGTTAGAATCTTTCTATTTCTGAACGTGTGCATGTGTTTCTTCCATCTGACTCTGTCTTATGCTCAACTCTGCGGTGACATAGTTACCGTTATTATTCTGCTCCCTCACTAGCTGGTAAAATGCAGAATCATGGATTTCTCTTTGACTCTCTGCACAGCATCCCGCTATTATTAGGTTAAACTTCACCTAACCCAAAACAGATAAAATCCCCAAATCCCAAGGATGCGGGATGTTCCACGGTGCTCCTCCTGGTTTATTGGAGCTCATGTGGTAGAGACAAATGACAGAGGGCCTCTAGGAATTCAGAATGGAATCATGAATTTGAAGTACTCGCGTCTAGGAGCACCTGGGTGATTCGGTCGGTTAAGCATCCGACTTTGGTTCAGATCATGATCTCACAGTTTGTGAGGTCCAGCCCCACATCAGGCTTTCTGCTGCCAATGCAGAGCTCTCTTAGGAAACTCTGTCCTGCCTCTCTCTGCCTCGCCCCCACTCATTCTCTCCTCTCTCTTTCTCTCTCTGTCTCTCTCTTTCTTAGAAATAAAGCCATTTAAAAACTAGAATGAAATACTTGTTTCTACATGCTTTTTAAAAAACTACAAAGCACTCTTCCAACTAAATAATATTTTATATAACAAGGCTTACATTCACAGAAGAAGCGGGGCCAGTGGTAACATTGACAAAGCAACAAAGCATGATTAATCAGGAATTATCAGTTTACCGTGTTACATTCCCTAGGTGAGCTTCAGGAACACACTGTGAATTTGTATTGAAGACACCTTGGAGAATATTTCAGGCGGAATGCTTTAACCTTGGGATCAGGTCTGAAGGAGTATCAGATATAAGGCGACATAAGCAACAATAACTAACCCACACAGGCCCAGTTTGAAAGCTCAATAGAACCATAAAGAAAAGCACAGCTGGTGTGGCGGTATTATAAAATCACAAAGAAAAATATCCATCTTCTTGACTCCTTGCCCCACTCACTCTCCAGCCTTCCTCATCTCCTGTTATAAAGATTAAGCCCATACCGCCCACCTCCTCCGTTTTCCCTTGTTGTTGTTTTCTGAACATTCGAAGAAACTTGTCTGGCAGTCTGACCTATTTCAAAATATGTGGCTCCAAAATTAAAGCTATTACATACATCTCCATAGCTTCATTAAGTCCTATTTCTTTGGCACAGCTGGATCTCATGCAGTCCTTTGAGAAAAGAAATATTAACGAGTGACCCGGCTTTAAAGTTTTCACGGAGGAAAAAAACAGCTTTAACCATTCCATTTCTAACAAAAGATTTTTTTTTTTTTTAGTTCTGTATGTCTTACGATGTAGAAAATAAGATCCCTGCATTTAGGGGGTAAAGCACCTCATTTTTTTTAATATGGTGCTAGTTATGTGCATCTTATGCAGAGGAATTGATGAAAATTCTAGGAGACAAACTGAATTTCAGAGAAGGGCACCTTTCAATCTTTAGTAAAATCAAACTGCAGAACAAGCAGTATCGGCCCTAGGAAGGGGGGGCATGAAAGGGCATAACCCACGTTCTCCTGGGGGAGAGGAAATCATTTCCATGTGGATATTCCTACTGAGAAATGTGTTTTCTTGGAAGGAGTGTTGAGCCTTACTGTATATTTTTTATTTTGCATATTTAGAGAGCACTTTACTTTAAAAAGCCTAATACGAGGGGCACCCAGGTGCCTCAGACGATTGAGCATTTGACTCTGGATTTCAGCTCAGGTCATAATCTCACAGTCCTGAGATCCAGTCCCATCTCTGGTTCTGCGCTGGGACGGAACCTGCTGAAGGGTGTCTCTCTCTCCCCCTCCTTCGGCCCCTCCCTCCCTCTCCAAAAACAAAAACAAAATACAATCCAAGCTCAATACTGATCATTATGAAGGAAACACAGATAACTATGACATAAATGCAAAAGAAAAAACAAAGTAAAAAGAGCAGACAATTCCAGGAGCCGTCTCCCGTGGGTTTTCCAACTCTATCTGATGGGGAAAGTACAGCTAGAAGCAGTGGGGTCACACAGAGGAGTCCCCTCTGTCCTCCGGTCCGGCAGATCAGGCTGACTTAGGTAGAGCTCACTCTCCAGTACAATTGTCTTGTGCCTGGGGATTCCTAGATTTGCTCTAGGAGGAAGAGCTCTACTCCTCATTCTAGCCCAGACCCAGTGCTCTCTCCTTTCTGTGGGTTTGCTGACTCTCTGGCACTTGATGGCTCCCGGGTACTCTAGATATGCTCTCATCAAACATTTTTGGATAGAAAATCACCAAGAGTGGTTTGGACAGGATGAGTTAGGAAAGAAATATTAGATATTGACCCCTGGGTCCTAAAGTAGGAACTAAATTGAATTCTGTCCTTCAACAAAGTAAGATCAGGCTCTCTAATTTGTAGCATAATATTCCACAGAACAATGCCAAGTGCTCAAACTTGACACAAGGGAGGAAAAAAGACAAAGGAGACAGGGTGAGGGAGAGAATTATTGAGAGTCCTAAAAACAGAGTTTTTGTCTCCGTGTTTAAGAACACCAAAAAACTGGGATGCCTGGGTGGCTCAGTGGGTTCAGCATACGACCCTTGGTTTTGGCTCAGGTCACGATCTCACCGTCTCGTGACTTTGAGCCCCGCATCGCACTCTGCACTGACAGTGCAAAGCCTGCTTGGGATTCTTTCTCCCTTTCTCCCTGCCCCTCCCCTGCTCTCTCTACGTAAACAAATAAATGAACAACAATTAAAAAAAAATTAAAGAAGAAAAGTTAATTTTTATTTTTTATTTTTTTATTAATGAAATGACCCACCGGCATAGAGTTCCCTGATACTGTCTTAAGTCTCTAGGATTCTGTGTGCTTCTGGGGTAACTGACTGAGGGGAGCTGCATGCATTCTGTCAAGCCACTTACATGCGAAGGAAAGGATGAGTTGGCAAACGAAGGGAGGCTACTGAATTGTAACTATTGGTACAAGTTCATACACACTGTGTTGGGAAACAAGTTGCAAGACTGGATTACCAAGGCTCATGTATATATGGTCAGAATTATGTAGAAGCCATCTGTACTTGAGTGACTCTTCCTAATTCTATTCTTTAGACTTACCATTGACCCACATGCAGATACACTGTCGTGTGTAATTTACGATTTTTTATAAATATATTCTTGCATCCCATGAGATTACTATCTTTACCAAAATTTATGAGAAATCTCTCTCTCAAGGGCCGAGAGAGAAAAGCTGTCTTCCCTACCTGTGGTTTTGTGGACCCAGACAAAGAAGGCCTCCGGCTGGTGTGAATCACCATGATTTTGAGAAATTGCCTGCAGTCTCATTTCTCCCGCCTAATTTTAATACCAATTGCTTACCTCTTTCAAAAATGAAGCCGCAAACGGGAATGCTAATCTCGAACTCTGTCTTCCTCCATAATAGATCCAGCATTTTCGGGAAAATAATACCTTTATTTCAGTGAGCGAAAAGGCCTTGACAGACCTTTCTTTAAGTCACAAAACCAGTGACAAAACCACAGGGTAGTATTACCGTCTTCCATCTCCAGAAGGAAAAGTGAGGGATGGACGGAGATAGCTCCTCAGGACGACCTAGCTGATGACCACCCCCACGCCGGGCCCCGCAGCCTCTGTCGTCCCGTCTGTCCGGCCGGCGTGTGTCTGCACCAGCCTCCTCCCCCTTGTCCTGTTGGAAGCATTTCTGCCGTTTATACATTGCTGGCCAAGAACTGACTCCTCAAATGCTTTGTGCATTACAAGGGGTCATTATTATATTAAACGAATCGTTTCCGTGGAAGTATCGTCGACACACAAGGTTGCATCGGTGTCAGGTGTACAACGTGGTGATCCCACAATTCCACAGGCCATGCTGTGCTCACCACAGGCGTGTGACTCCCAGCTGCTCCGGTGATGATTTCTTGCCCAGTCTCTTAGCGATAAATTAAGCCAATAAGATTGGAATGTGAAACCTGAAGAGAAAGGCCCATGCGTAACGAATATGCTGATGCTGACGTATAAAATGAGAGTAGGCCGGAGCGAAAGAAGGTCGGCAGATTCGTATCACAGAGGCCTTAGGGGCTTCCTGGCCTGCGGCCTCCCTTCGATTTTAGTGTTCAATTCGTCAGTCGATTTATGATCTACCATAATTTCCTTCATTTTTTTTTTTTTCCGATGAGGCACCTGACCGAAAGAAAGTTATAATTCAGTGTGGTTTGTGGCTCTCTTCTTATAAAGTCTCTTTACTGACACCTCAAGGAAAACGGAAAGAAATCTTCTGATCAAATAATTAATAATATTGCCGAATGACGTCTCGTCCATCATCGCCAGACTTTGTGGATGGCTTGCTTCTCAGTGTTCTCACGTAGTTGGACCTTCTTCCTCTAAGTTATGTAAATATGCTTTTATCTAAGGAAATAGTCACTCAACGCCACATGATTTGGGGTGCCTGGTGGCTCGGTGGGTTAAGCCTCCTACTCTCCGTTTCAGCTCAGGTCATGGTCTCCTGGTTTTGTGAGTTCCAGGTCTGCGCCCCACTCGACGCTGACAGCGCGGAGCCTGCTTGGGACTTTCTCTCTCTTTCCCTCTCTCTCTCTAACCCTCCCCAGCTCACACTGTCTCTGTTTCTCTCGAAATAAATAAACTGGAAAAAAAAATTAAAAACCCACATGTTTTTATTTACCATGTCCATTTTAGCTCGAGCTCATTTTTCTGTTTATTGATTGTCATAAAAATTAAATAAAAAATAGCTAGATAAACATCTTGTGCCTCCTGACTTTAAGTACATTACAATTTTGATGAAAAAACAAGCCCTAAAAATGTACGACTGTTAATAATTTATTACTTCATTTCCTAAGAGTAAAAAAAAAAAAAAAAAAGGAAAGAAAAAATAAAGTAGGGTAATGTAAATATATATTTTTCTTAAAATATTAGAAAAAGGGTAGAGTAATACAAAAATGACCAATGATAAGTTAGGTAGTCTGGATTCAATATCCGTGTCTATCAGTAGGTCCCTTCACTGTCACTTTTTGAGGGCACAATTTCCTGGAAAACAACGGAGGTGAGACATTAAATAGACTAGAAGCAGGGGGATTGTGAGGAGATCTAGATTGACTCATTCTGGCCATTAGAATCCTTAGGAATTTCTTGAAAGACTTCAAAGACATATATGAAATGAACTTTTGTACTTAACTTAGTGACAGAACATATTTTTTTTTTTTTAAGTTTATTTTGAGACAGAAAGAACACATGCATGTGCAGGGGAGGGACAGAGAGAAAGGAGAGAGAGAACTTTACGCAGGCTCTGTCCTGTCATCGTGGAGCCTGGAGACAAGAAATAAAAGACTGGACATCAGGAACCAGGAGATCAGGACCTGTGCTGAAATTTAGAGTAGGTTGCTTAACTGACTGAGCCAGTCAGACTCCCCTAGAACATAATTTTGGTAAATATTTTTATATATAGATATTATGGTCATATATTATTACTGTTGTTTTCAAGGGCAGTTATGAAGAAGTCTTGAGGAAAACCATATACACAATTGGAGGAATATGCAATTTGAAGAAACGTGTATGTGCAATTACAAACCACCAAAAAGGATTGATCAGAAAATATGGAATTGATATTATATATATATATATATGCCAAAAAGCCCAAACAGATACACATGCATAGGTAAATAACATAGAGATAACTATCTGTGAGGCATTATGACCATGAATATTTTTAAAGATGTTTTCACATTGTCTTTATCTTTTATTCTATTTGGATTGGAGGGGGTGAAATTCTTGGTTATACTAAAATTAATGTCGTTGCGATGCAGAGATACAGAGGGGGTTTTGATGTAATCTAGGAAATCAGTTAGATGGAGCTTGAATGGAAGCCCTGCAGCTTTGTAATGTCCACATTCTCAACTCCCTTCCTTGTAAAAGGGAGATAATTCCATGTCATAGGGTTATTGCAAGAAGGAAATAAAATACGTACATAATGGGCACGGCACAATATAAGCTGTATTTACTATCGTTACCGATCACGTGGAAAATTATCCTAGAGCATCCACATTGGTGGCCGTAGAAGGGTGATTAGAACTTTAGTATAGTAGAGAAGGAACAAGTGTTCCAGAAAGGGCTAACTATACACAATATCTGTACCTAACTATATATACCATCCATAACTAACTATATATAACATCCATAACTAACCATACATAATATCCAATGTTCCCTTAAATTTAGCATCTGGTTTTAAGGAGACTAACTCAAAATCATGCATAGCATGTTGAGCTAAGAGTCAGTGAGAAGAATCTCCCTAGAAACTCTGACTGAAAGATAATGAAGTTGCATATATTTAAAAAGCAACTGCATTGACATGTGAACTGTCACAAAGGCTTACGTTGTCTAAGATCATCTGTGATTCTCCTATTTATTAAGAAGCAACATGATTGCTTCTCTCAATAAAATATTCATATGACAATGAATTCATTGTCATAATTAGTGGAAAGAACATAAAATATTCATTTTGTTTTCATTGTCCGTTTGAAAGAAAAAAGAAACATTATAAGGGGGAGAATACTCGATTAATATTTAAACGATAAGATATATTCTTTTTCTTAAAGTTCACTTACATTAAAGCACTGTAATAAGTGTTATTTTTAGACTTTAGTAATTTTTTAAATGTTTTAATAAAATATTATAGCTGTTTTTTGGTAATTTTGTCTTTCTCTTTCTTCTTCTTACTTGAGTATACCTCATTTGTCATGCAGGGAGTTACTGGATGCTACCATTCAGAAAAAGAGAGAGACAAAGAGACAGAGAAGATTCTTACTTCTCAATGACTGTGAATATGAGCTTGACTCGATAGAACTTCTCGTTTCCAGTATATAGTTAGATGGGTCAGGCTACATGCTGACTTGTGAACTCATTGTTCCCATAGGATTCATAAACAGAGATGAAACATCAGTTTATTTGGACAGATATTGACTGATGTTTCTCTTAAATAATATTGCTACTATAGTATACCAGCCAAGTACAGCAAAAAAGAAGGAAGTTTGTCTTTTTCATTTTTTAATGGTAAGTTACATCTCTGGGGCATCTGGGTTGCTCGGTAGGTTAAGCGTCCAACCCTGGCTCAGGTCATGACCTTACTGTTCCTGAGTTGGGGCCCCGCATCGGGCTCTGGACTGACAGCTCAGAGCCTGGATCCTGCTTCAGATTCTGTGCCTCCTTCTCTCTCTGACCCTCCCCCGTTCATGTTCTGTCTCTCTCAAAAATAAATAAGCATTAAAAAAAATAGCAAGTTGCCTCTCAACACTTCCCTTCTTACACAACAAAGGGAAAATCTCCTCAATTATTGCTATACTGCTTGATATAGATTCAAAATTATAATAAAACTGTGAATTTCTAACAGTTAATTAACATACCATTTTGAATGCACATTTTGTATGAGTAATAATATATTGTAAACAATGTGAAATATTATGAAAGGAACAACATTTTTTTAAATGTTCCACAATTGCAAGAGTTTCACTTTGGAGTCCAAATTTTAAATTATTAATAATGGTAATACCATTGGATTTTATTTTTTTTAAGTTTTAATTTTTTATTTATCTTTTAAAGAGTTTTTTTAAGTTTATGTATTTTGATATAGCACATGCACATATGTGCATGTGCATATGAGCGGGGGAGGGACAGAGACAAAGGAGAGAGCGATCCCATGAACTGTGAGACTATGACCTGAGCTGAAGTCAAGAGCCAGTCACTCAACCAACTGACCCACCCAGGCGCCCCAAATTTTAATTTTTGAAGTGATCTCTACACCCAATGTGGGGCTCAAATCTATAAGCCTAACACCAAAAGTTACATGCTTTACTAACAAACCTATTTAGGTGCCCCAATACTATGGATTTTAAATTATGATATATATTTTTTATCCTGATATGCTCTTTTTATTTATTGTGGGACCCTAAATAAATTAATCTCTCTAAATATAGGATTCTTCATGTATAAAATGGCAATAATGATGATGATGATAATGATGATGATAAACACATATTTCATGGCTTTGTGATAAGAGGTATGGAAGATAATTCACATATAGGATTTAGAATACTGCCTCCTGCACAGTACATATTTACTAAAAGGTGAAGTATTTTTTTTTTATTATAAAATCTTAGCAGTTATTTTGTGGTATATACTTGAATAAATAAACACTATTTAAATGACTATTTTTTCCTGATATGCTGAACTTGAATTTTGCATAATAAAATATGAAAAAAATGAAAGAGCATCACCACATATTTAATCACATATTATTCTTTATGTTAAAAAAGAAATTTTCAGGGCACCTGGGTGGCTCAGTTGGTTAAGTGCCTGACTTCGGTCAAGTCATGATCTCATCGTTCATGGGTTCAAGCCCCTCATCAGGCTCTGTGCTGACAGATCAGAGCCTGGAGCATGCTTTGGATTCTGTGTCTCCCTCTCTCTTGCCCCTCCCCCGCTCTCTCTCTCTCTCTCTCTCTCAGAATAAATAAATGTTAAAACATTTTTTTCTTTCATTTTATGAAAACTGTTATAAATATTCTAAAAAGACTTAAACTCTTCAAAATATCCTTTTTTTCTCTTGCCTTTCTGTTAAATTCCCTGAATGAGCTTAAGTGACACAGTCTTAATATTTATATGTCTAGGAAATATTAGCATGGGAAAAATCTTATAGGCCCTCTCAATAAAATATTAGCAAATCCAATCCAATGGTGTATAAAAACAATTATACATTATGACCAGTTTATCCCAGTTATGCAAGGATGGTTCCACATTAGAATATCAATTGATGTAATCCATCATATAAATAAACTAAGTAAGGATTATAACAGTATTATATCAATAGATGCAAAAAAAGCTAGGTATAGAGGGGAACTTCCTCTACTTAATAAGAATATCTACAAAAACCCTACAGCAAATATTATACGTAATACAGCAGACTCCCTCCCCGCCCCCCTCCCCACACACATACAATCTGTGGTTTTTTTTCTGAAGTTTCAGTGACCTGTGGTCAGCCACAGTTCAGAAGCAGATGATAGTATCCTAACACTAGGTCACAGTGCCTACATCATTCACCTCATTGCATCTATCACATAGATATTTTCACATCACCACGGGAAGAAAAAAGGTGAATACAATATAATACAGTTTGACAGACAAAGAGAGACCATATTCACATAACATTTATTACAGTATATTATTATAATTATTCTATTTTATTATTGTTGTTAATCTCTTACTGTGCCAAATTTATGAATTAAACCTTATTTTACTTATTTACTTATTTACAGGAAAATCATATAGATATAGGGTTCAGTACTATCTGGAGTTTTAGGTGTCTACCAGGGGTCTTGAAACATATCCTTTGTGAATAAACGGAACTATCACAGTGAGAAACTCTAAATTTTCCTTCCTAAGATCAGGTAAAAGGCAAAGATGTCCCATCTCCCCACTCCTTTTCAACATTGTGCTGAAAGTTCTAGCTAAAGCAATAAGAACAGAATAGGAAATAAAAGGCATACAAATTTGAAAGGAAGAAATAAAACTCTCTGCTCCCACATGACAAGACTGTCTATATGGAAAATACAAAAGAACTGGGGTGCCTGGATGGCTCAGTTAGTTGAGCATATGAGTCTTGATTTCAGCTCAGGTCATGATCCCAGGGTCATGGGATCAAGCCTTGCATCAGGCTCTACGATCTGTGTGGATTCTTTCTCTCTCCCTCTGCCCCTTTCCCCCATTTGCTCCCTTTTTCTCTAAAATAAAAATCTTTAAAAATAAATAAATAAAAAGAAAATGCAAAAGTACTGACAAAAAAACAAACAAACAACAAACCCTCCTGGAACAATAATCCATTATAATAAGGTTGCAGTATACAAGGTCCTTATGACAAGATTGCAGGATACAAGGTCAATCACTTTTCTATATACCAGCAGAGAGCAAATGATTTGATTAAAAAACATAATTTACATGAGTACCCCCCTAAAATGTACTAGTTAAGTATATATCTAACATAATATGTAAATATCTTTATTTAAAAAAAAACTACAAAATTATGATTCATACAAATAAAGAAGAATTAAATCATTGGAAAGATATTCCATGTTCATGTATAGAAAGACTCAATATTGTAAAGATATTAGTTCTTCCCATCTTGATGTATAGATTCAAAGCAACCTCAGCCAAATCTCACCAAGTTATTTTGTGGAAAACAGCAAACTGATTCTAAAGTTTATATGTCTCTTCTGTTCCAGAATAGACAACAAAACATTTAAGTTGAAGGACTGACACTACCCAAATGTAAGACTTACTATAAAACTTCATTAATTAAGACAGAATGGTACTATTGTAAGAATAGATTAAAAACAAACAAAACAAAACACAAAGCAAAAAACAAACAAAACAAACAAAAAACCTCCATTGATATAGAATAGAAAACCCAGAAACAGATCCTCATAAATACAGACAACTGATCTTTGAATAAGGAGCCAAGACAATTAAATAAAACAAAAAGTGGTCTTTTTGGGTGGCTTGGTTAAGCGCCCAACTCTTGAATTCAGTTCACGTCATGATCTTACAGGTTTGTGAATTCAAGCCCCACATCAGTCTCCACACTGTCAGTGCACAGCCTGCTTGGTATTCTCTCTCTCCCTCTGCCCTTCCCCATCATGTGCATGTGTTGTCTTTCTCTCTCTCTCTCTCTTTCTCAAAATAAATAAATAACTTTAAAAAATGGTCTTCTCAGCAAAATAAGCCTAGGACAATTGGACATACATATACAAAAGTACATTTATACACAGTATTTATATCCTTCACAAAAATTAACCCCAAATGGATCATAACTCTAAGAGAAAAATGCAAAACTATAAAACTCCTAGAAAATAACGTAAGAGAAACCGCAGATAGCCATGATTATGGCAATGACTATTTGATACAACACCGAGGGCATGACCCATGAAATAAGTAATTGATAAGCTGCATTTTATTAAAATTAAAAAACTTTTGTTCAGTGAAAGATAATGTGGAGAGAATGAGAACACAAATCACAGAAGTGGAGAAAATATTTGCAAAAGACATACTTGTAAATGACTGTTACCCACGATGTAGAAGAATCCTTAAAATCCAAGATTAACAACCACTCTGAGGTAAAAAGAGGGGGGTAATTACTTCAACAGATACTTCAGCTAAGAAGATATATGGATGACAAGCATATGAAAAGATGCGAAGCATATGTTACTAAGAAAGGCACATTAAAAACAACGAGATATCACTAATAACTATTAAAATGGCCAAAATCCAAAACACTGTTGCCATCAATTGCTGGAAAGGATGTGTAGCAACAGGAACTCTTAGGAATTGCTGGTCAGAATACAAAATGGCCCCTTTCAACTACCAAAAGTAGTTGAAAAGTTAAGCCACACACAAACTCATGCACAGATGTTTATAGAAACTCTCTTCGTATTATCAAAACTTGGAAGCCATCCAGATGTCCTTCGAACAATGAATGTATCAATAGTGGTCTATCCAGACAATAGAATATTATTCAGTACTAAAAAGAAGTGAACTGTTAAACTATGAAAGAACCTGGAAGAACCTTACTACATTACTACATGAAAGAAGCCAATCTGGCTGGGGATGTTGATTAGGGGGCTAGCTATACATGTCTGGGGCAGGGGACAAATAGCAAATCTCTGTATCTTCCTCTCAGTTTTGGTCTGACCCTAAAACTTCTCTAAAAATCTAAAGTCTTGGGGCACCTGAGTGGCTCAGTCAGTTGAGCACCTGACTTTAGCTCAGGTCATGACCTCGCAGTTTGTGAGTTCCAGCCCCGTGTTGGGCTCTGTGCTCGCAGCTCGGAGCCTGGAGCCTGCTTCAGAATCTGGGTCTCCCTCTCTCTCTGCCCCTCCCCTGCTTGTGCTCTATCTCTCTAAAAATAAATAGACATTAAACATTTTTAAAATAAATAAAAATATAAAGTCTTAATAAAATATTAAAAAAAAACTCACAACCAAATGAATGGCATAGATTTTGTTTATAAACACTGT
The DNA here is from genome assembly GCF_046562875.1 of Panthera onca. Lineage (NCBI taxonomy): Eukaryota > Metazoa > Chordata > Mammalia > Carnivora > Felidae > Panthera > Panthera onca. Next base: position 26,061,925 of record NC_138342.1, on the reverse strand, counting down.
TCAGTATCACTAACAGTCCAAACATACAACACAGGAAGCTGCCTACTCTGGTTTTTTTTTTTTTTTTTTTTTACTTGCTTGAACCAGGAAAGAAACCCATAGTTATTTTGCCATCATCCCTTTCACAAGCCCGTTAGAAATGAGGCCATTATATCCAATCATGCCAGTCGTCACAGAAGTGACTATAGACTTTTGCTGTCTTTGTCAGTGGTAAATTCCACGAATCTTGTGTCTTCTTGATGTCAAGTTTTCACATTAAAGTTGCCAAATTTCTAGCACAATAAGGATGTACTTACAGCTTTTAGAATAAAGCTAGGGCTTTTTTTCCTTACTTCCAAAAATCTCTGAGGTTTAAGAGGAAATAAAATGGCCTTTGATTTACTTCATAATGCAAAGAACATGAAATCAACTCTAAATCACCAACTATAGACACTTCTGTACCATACACACACATATACACACACTGTATTTATTGTAGTAGGTGTAAGTTCATTATTTTTGGAACATTTTGTTGTGTAGTGTAATGGGCATTTTTGTTGTTGTTGTTGTTAACCTGTCTACTTTGTTAATTTGTGACTGATGATTCTAAAGCATGCCAATTAGAAAACGTTAATCTGGGATTTAAGATTATTTTAAGGTAATTCCCCAAATATGGTTTCCTATAAGAAAATTTAATCGACACTCAGTTCAAAAGTAGCATAATCACCATATTTAAATGTCTCAATGATGAACTATGAGCATTCACCCATTGATCTTCTAAATGTTTCCAATCAATAATTTTCCAGCAGTTTAAAAGAAGGGAACTACATAGACAGCATATTTCCTACTTGAGGCACATGTGTTTTATCCATGTACTGTGAGAATACATTATTTTGTGTTGAAATATTTATCCATATTTCTCATTAGTTTGTCCGTGCACCTGTATCTTGTTCATTAGAGACTGGAAAGTTAAAACTTGGCATATTGTGAGAAAGCCTTGGTGTTTCACATTTTTCAATCTCAACTAATATATAGATATGAATCTTGTTCAAATCTTCAAAAGGCACCAAATATATACATATAAACATATATATATAAAAGGCACCAAATATATATATATAAATACATATGTATAAACATATATATAAATATATATATGTTTGTGTGTATATGCATATATACATATATATATATATATATACACACACACAAATATATATGTATATATACAAATACATATATAGTCCACTTCAATGCATATCTTTTTCCATTTAAACTTTTTTGTTTTGAAAGTTAATCAGAACTTTTTACTATTGGTGAGAATAGTAGATAATGCTATTCTCATTATATGTTTTCATTAAAAGCGGCATGTTTTAATACATTCCTTTGTGGAAAAATTAATCTCATTTTAAGTAAAAAGTAGGTTTTGCTTTGCTGTATCCTTTGTGTGTACCACATTTCACAGGAATCCTCGATCACAATTGGGTACTTCTTTCTGAGTACTAGGGAAAAAAACAGTTTAAGTTAGACTTAAAAATAATAGTACAAACAGGTACAAAAATTAAAAAGAACACAATGGTAAAACATGAGGAAATGAACTTGAAGGAAGATCACTTGTTTTCAAGGCTTTTCTTTATCAACTAGTTGCAGGACTATGATGGGTTGTCATTTTGGGGGTTTTGTTTTGGTTTGTTTTTTTAACCAATGACTATTTCTTCCAATTACTATAATCTTCTACTGGAAATCTAGAGACCATAACAGTAAACAACAATAACAAGACATTTATTTGGTGCCAATTCTCTCCCAAGTGCTCATTTTCTCATTTAAACCTAATACAAACCAAAGAACTAGGTCTTATTATTAAATTTATTTTATACATAAACTGAGGCTCAGAAAATTCCTAAATCAATCAAGGCCATACAACTAAAGAGAGAAGGAACTAGGATTTGAGGTTAGGATTCTCTGATTCTACAGCCCATTCACTTAAACTTTTACTATATTACTTACCTTAGTGTCTAATGTAAGTAGACAGTTGTTCTAAGTGATAATTTAAGGATCCAAAAATGAGGTTTTAATCTCTTAACAGTAATATAAAATACCCCATCTGTCTCAGAAATGACTTGCCTGTCTGAGATGGCCACCCCACTGCCTCCAGAATTCAGATAAAGTTCAAGAATATTAGTAATTACTCAACCTAAAGTGTGAGTCCTACTTGTGATAGAAAAACAAGAACGCATACATGAGATCTGTTATTAGTGGCTCCTTTCCTTGCTGGCCTACTTTTAGTGCCACCATAACTAATATCAGCAACACATCAACAAAGAAAAAAATAAAGAAATAGAAGCTTGAGAGTCTTTCCAGCCATGGCCTACAGCCACCGTTCCGCTCCAACACAGGTGCTGCACCAACCTTGACCTCTCCATGTTTTCCCCAGGTAAATCTTGATTTTTCTGGGTAGTTCCACTTTTTATTCCAAATTGCGATCCCCACGGGCCCCTCTATTTTCAAAAGCCAATCTGTTTGTATGAGGTTGGTCCATCATGCAAAGTCAGGTCAAGAGATTTTCTTTGATTACTCTATATTCTTCCTTTTCCCCCTATTTCCACACTGAAAAAAAAAAAAACCAAAAAACAAGGTTTATTAAAAATCACATAGATTAAGCTCTTACATGGCCTCCTCAGCCTTTCTTTGATTGTATCTCGCTTTTTTTCGCAAAACAAATAAACATGATAACTGTGTTTGCAGCCGCAGCCACGCCCCCTCGCTTGCTAATGCCAGCACCGCCTCTAGGTCGCTGAGCTCCAGCCGAAAAAGGGGGTAAAGGAAGGAGGTCTCAGTACCAGGGCTCCTAAAGAGCTGACTGCCCGCAAATCGACCGGTGGTAAAGCACCGAGGAAGCAACTGACGACAAGAGGCGCTCACAAGAGTGCGCCCTCTACTGGAGGCGTGAAGAAACCTCATCCTTACAGGCCTGGTACCGGGGCACCCCGCAAAATTCGACCTTGTCAGAAGTCCCCTGAACTTCTGATCCTGATCCTCAAACTTCCTTTCCAGCGTCTGCTGTGAGAAATTGCTCGGGACTTCACAAAACACATCTGGGCCTCCAGAGCGCAGCTGTTGGTGCTTTGCAGGAGGCAAGCAAGGCCTATCTGGCGGGCTTCTTTGAAGACACCAACCTGTGTTACGTGCCAAACGTGTAACAATTACGCCCAAAGATATCCAGCTAGCACACCGCGTATGTGGAGAATGTGCTTAAGAATCCACCCTGATGGAAAACATTTCATTCTAAAAAAAAAAAAAAAAAAAAAAAAAATCTCTTCTTCCTGTTTTTGGTGGTCTGAATGTTAGATATCCCCCCCCCCCACCCCCACCATGGGGTCAAAAGTACCTAAGTATATGATTGCAAATGGAAAAGTGGGGGACAGAAATCAGGCATTGGCAGTGTCTCCATTTTCATTTGTATGTGAATTTTTAATATAAATGCGGGGACATAAAGCATGAATGCACGTCAAAATGTTTCAGTGAACACGTTTTTCAGCAGTTCAACCTTATAACAACTATAAATAAACCTGTTAAGTTTTGTGGACAATGCCAACACTTGGATTTTTTTAAAACAAGTAAATTTCTTATCGACGACAACTAAATGGTGTTTGTAGCATTTTTATCATACGGTAGATTCCATCCATTCACTCTACTTTTCTAACTGAGTTGTCCTACATGCAAGGACCCGTTTTTAATGCTGTCTGTCTTCTGTGCTGTTCCTGTAAGTTTGCTATTAAAATGCATTAAACTATAAAACAAAACAAACAAAAAACTGTAAGTCCAAGAAATTTACATTTTTATAAAGATCTCCCTCTAGTCCTCTCTATTTCCCTAACACTCAGGTTTGAAAAATAAAGACTCAAGCACACAAATTTGAAGCACACAAATTTATGGACATAACTTTATTTTCATGATTACAGCCAACTCAATAAATAGTTGGTCAATTCTTCTGCTGAAACAGTTAAAAATGCTGGATTATCATACATTTAAAAATTGTTTAATTTTATCGGTAGCCAGGAAATTGAAATCTTCATACCAAAATCTAAGTGAACTCACAGAGGTAAGTGAACCGTAAAACCCTCTTTCACCTCAAGGCTATTTATTCACTTATATTCTTCAGCTTTAGTTTCCGCATCCTTTTGGGAGAAAAGACACACGTAATAAAACTTAGGTTTCTTCTTAGCGAGAACTCCCTAAGGGGATACATCTTTAGCCTAAGAGTGAAATAGAAGGAAAATCCATCACTCGCCAGTACCCTCATTCTTCCACCTCTGCATAAGAAGAGGAAAATTTACCTGTCACCTGCACTTGTGCTCAAGATAGGGAGAAAAGTGTAAATAAATGTAAAACAATAAAACAAAAAAACAAAGAGAATTTTGTCCTGTGAGATGTTCTAACCGTAAGCCAAGTTTGAAATCAAATTCACCCTGGAGGGATGATGTGGAAGGAAAAAAAAAATCATGCAAAATTCGGTTTAAAATTATCCCTGGATTGCCAGTAGCTCCAGGATTGGGATCCTGGGAGTAGGAAATATAAATCATCTTGAGAAGACGAAGAAACTACTTCACAATCAGGTACGAAACAACTCTTACTAGCAAAATTCCAGGGACTATAAACATATAATACATGCAAGGCCTATCAACACAGAATTTTATAACTAACAAAAACAAACAACGCTTTTAATACGAGAAGTAAGAGTAACATGGGACATTTTCAGATAGGCGAACCCAAGCTGCTGTGAATGGATTTTATCAAAAGGAAATTCCATAGTGTATAATATAAGTAAAATGGCATTGGTTTCAATGAAAGGTCTAAAATATTAGTTGATGAATAAGGATAACATAAGTACATGGGCGCCTGGGTGGCTCAGTCGGTTAAGCATCCGACTTCAGCTCAGGTCATGATCTCACGGTCCATGAGTTCCAGCCCCGTGTCGGGCTGTGTTGACAGCTCAGAGCCTGGAGCCTGCTTTGGATTATGTGTCTCCCTCTCTCTCTGCCCTCTCCTGTTCATGTTCTGTCTCTGTCTCAAAAAAATAAATAAATAAATAAACATTAAAAAAAAAACTTTTTAAAGGATAACGTAAGTACATAGACATCCAATTAATTGAATAAATGATGATAATGTCTTGAGAGTTTATAAGCCATAATAGAAATAATTTATACAAATAAAATTTTATAAACTAGAGGAAAGATGATTAAATTGTTCCAGGATTCCTAAAGTGTCTAGAAGAAGGATAGAATTTTTATAAACTTTAGAGTTCAGTATATTAACTTGGTTAAAATCTCTATAGTAACCACTAAAATAAAATGAGTAAATGGAGAAAAACGGTTTAAGGAAAAAAAAATTAAGTAATCAATCAATGAAAACAAAACAAAATGAGGGTAAGGAAGGGGAAAAGAAAAGAGATGAGTCAAATAACCAATGATATTAAATAATAATCCAGAATGACAAATACCAGATTGAAAAATTTCAAAGCTACAATATTAATTATACCACAGAGGATATGAAACAGTAAGACTACTTACCAATTAACATGTATTTGTGAGTATACATTGGTGTAACCACTTTGGAAACAATTTAGCATTAACTTATAAAATTGAATATGTAGAGAGCTTTTAAATAAACACGTCAAACCTAAGTTTATACTAGAATAGCCTTATATATATGCATCCCAAAACATATGTAATAATTGCACTATTTGGTGGAAACATCCTGGATATAACCATCAAGGGTATAATCGATTGGGGCGCCTGGGTGGGTCAGTTGGTTAAGTGACTGCCTTCAGCTCAGGTCATGATCTCGTGGTTCATGAGTTCAAGCCCCACATTGGGGTCTGTGCTGACAGCTCAGAGCCTGAAGTTTGCTTCAGAATCCCTGTTTCCCTCTCTCCCTGCCCTCCCCCCCCCCCATAATCGCTCTCTGTCTCTGTCTCTCAAAAAACGAACAAACGTTAAAAAATTTAAAAAAGAGTGTCATCGATGAATAAGGGGCTATAGAGTTAATCAAAATAATTCCATATCTGTAAAAATGAATTAATCAATGTTGCATCAACTACATGGATGAACGTTAGAAAGACCATTGAGAGAAGGCGGCAAATGATTCTGTTGCTATGAAGTCCCCCGAACTTGTAAAATCATGTACTCTCTAGTGATACAAATCTAATTACTAAAATTCAAAAAATAAATACAAATTATAAGCCAAAAATTCAGTTAATGCTTAATGCTAAAGTGGAAAGAGACTGGGATGGCAGATGTGAGGTGATTTCAGTGTTGCTTTTCTTTCTTCTTTGACATATTTTTATCTTTAAAGTTTACTCCTACTTTATTAATATTTTTATATCTAATAATGAAGAAAAAAAAGTAGAAATTCCTGTATAAAATAGAAGTTAGATGTGAGGTTTATGCTTTTAGGGCAAAGTCTTTCTTAGTAGACTCTGGGCCCCTGTTCATCCAGCGTCTCCCCAAAATGTTGTGAACATTTTTATATTAATCTTATCCTCCAACCTGTGTCTGTCAGCCTTCTTTTTTTTCTCTGTTATGTCACTGTATCTGTTATCCATTTAAGCATCTGTGTATTTATTGATAGTGACAGATATTCTAAGAACTCTTAAGCATGTGATGAAATGCATTTTTATTTTTGGAAATATATAAATAGATATTAACAAAAGACTGATATTTTCCCCATGTGATACCACTGTTCTTACATGTTTTGATTTCCTCTATAAAGTTTTGATTTGGTGCTGAATATGGAATTAAAACTCAAAAATTGTCCATTGGCTTTATTTTCCTTTCTTTCTTTCTTCTTTCTTTCTTTCTTTCTTTCTTTCTTTCTTTCTTTCTCTCTTCTTTATTTCTTTTTTTTTCAGAAACCTTTTTATCCCTTTGCTATAAATTTTGAGGTTTGGAGACTCAGGACTCCACATGCACTAAAATTGTGGTTTAAACTTTCAAGTTTTGTTTAGACATTTTTTTTAAATTTTTTTAACGTTTTATTTATTTTTGAGACAGAGAGAGACACAGCATGAATGGGGGAGGGGCAGAGAGAGAGGGAGACACAGAATCGGAAACAGGCTCCAGGCTCCGAGCCATCAGCCCAGAGCCCGACGCGGGGCTCAAACTCAAGGACCGCGAGATCGTGACCTGAGCCGAAGTCGGACGCCCAACCGACTGAGCCACCCAGGCGCCCCTGTTTAGAGATTTTTTTAATGTATGCTGTGGCTGCTCAATACATCCCACATCTTTCAACTTTTGTCTTGCAAAATGAAAGATTATCATTGTATACTGTATCATCTAGCATTTTGGTCTATTCATTTATCTTTATTCTCTTCTGACAGGCAAAAAAAAAAAAAAAAACAGAAACAAAAATAAAAAAAAAAGAGCTTTAGGTTTTATACTATCTTTTGGGCATGTAAAGAAGTTGAAGGGAAACTAGAACACATCCAAAACTGTACCCTTAGGTCAATGTGAAACAAGTATAAAATGATTAATAACTGAATAGAGCTGTTTTTAAAGCCAGACACTCTTTTGTTTTGTTGGTCTTTAGTCCAAACAAAAATAAAACATTCCAACAGAATGTAATCTATACACTCTGGATGCCAATGTTTTGTTGGCAGAGTTGTTTCTTTTCATGTTTTGACTATTTTATAAAATCTCCAAGTAAGTGTTAAATCTTGGTTTTATATCTTTATATACAAAGGTCCTCTGTACCTCATAAGTGGCTTTAAAATCCATTTGATGAAAATACTGTGGCAGATACTCATGTATTACAGTGCTACGGTTGATTGGTCTCCATCAAAATATTAAGGAAGACACTTCTGCTTACAATAAAACAGGACTGATAGAAGCTGAGTATTAACCTAAATTTATCTCAATCTTTGAACACTGAAGGAATCCACATGACAGAAAACTAACATCTCAAATGCTTGTCCAAGAACTATGTTGCCAAAGAGAAGAGCACAGCCCAGTGCGACAAAGACTTAAGGAAGATCAATGATGGAAGAGAGGAGAAAACACATTCAACAAATGGAAAAACTTAAAGAAAATACTTAATGTTAACTATCTGAACAGGTTTTCAGTCAGAAAGACAAAGGAATTACCTCCTTAAAATAATAAATGCAGATTATGACACAAGAACAAAAAGTATAATAAAAGATATTAAGATAAATCATAAAGAGTTCTTGAAAATGTGGTTTGATTATTAAGATAACTTAAAAATATGGATATCATTATGGACATCATTAATGACAGAATTAGTGACCACATAAATGATCAGCCCGAGGAATTCTCCCAGAATGCACTGCAAAAAACATGTACAGATAAAAATGAGAGACATACAGCAAGTCAGAGTCCCAACATTTATCTAATAGGATTTTCAGAGGGAAAATAAAACATATGGGGGAAAGATTGATAATTAAGAATTTTGTAGAACTAAAATATCCAAGGTTTACATATGAAAAAAGTCAGTGAGTGTTAAACAAAAATGTCAGAAATGTGGAAAAAAAGAAAAAAAATACATTGACATACTATACTGTATCTTAAAAACATTGAGACTAACAATAAAATTCTAATAGCTATAAGAGTTCAAGGCAGATTATCAACAATGTAATGAAAATGAGACATCATTTTCATCAGCAATATTTGATATAAGGAATAATGAGAAAAGAGTTTCAAAGTGCCACATAAAAATTCTTTACACATAATACTCCATATCTACATAAATTATCACTCAAGAACAAAGAGGTAATATGGACATTTTTAGACTATTAAAAATAAGAATACTTATGGATAAATCATCCTTTAAAGACCTATTTGACAAAAGCTATTATGACAAAAAGAAAAATAAAACAAAATAAATAGAGTAAATGTGAAAATAATCTACATTTTAATTCTAAATTAAATAACATATTACATATATCAATTATACATGTATAGATTTATAATTGATATCAATATATATTGATGGATGACAGAAAGATATAAAATTATTCATTCAGTCTGTTGACTTCCTAAGAGAAAGGATACAAAATCTGATTAATTCCAGAATATTTTAAGAAATAAAAGCTTGTATATATTAAAAATATGAGCAATTCCTGGATGAATAGATATGGGACCTAGAATTTTCTAATCAAGTAAAAATCTTAGGGAAAAAGACAAAAAAAAACCCCACCAAATATGGTAAATATACATTTTTTATGGAAAGCTACCAAAATATAATTATTCATTCAAGAAGTGGTGAGGACTGGTATCCTTTTGTAACTTAAAACAATCCTGATCACAAGCAGACAATAATTCTATTTAAAAAAATTAGAGACTGTTAGTCTCTAAAGAATATGAGTGTAGTTACAAAGAACATGTTTCTCTATATTATTTTACCAATTCACGATTGAGGGAAATGCTACACTCTATTGAATGTTTAACAAGATACTCATTTTTTTCCACTTGACAAATTAAAAACAAAAAAGCTAAAAACAACCTTAAATATGGTCATTACTATCCACAGCAGGAGCATTATAGGTTTTTTAAAACAAATACTTAAAAATTAATAGCTGGAAGCTAGAAATTTAAAAATTGTTCTTTATTTGTAAACCAGAACTAATGTGAAAAACTACATGCATACCACCAGTGTGCTTACTTATAAGAATATTATCCGTGATTTGTGCATACCTAAAACCCCAAGGTACAAATTTTCAGTATGAAAAATGGAAATCCCTCAGCCTGAGTAAACACAACCCATTGAACTACAGTTCCTCAGGACATGGAGAACTTCACAGAATGAACCGATCTGTCTTAAAACCTACGATAGGTTTTCATTCCATCTGAAATAATGCCTTGAACTTGGCATTTCTTATTCTCCTATGGTTAAGCTAACTGAACCACTGCAGAGCCATTTTAATCTTAGTGTTTCTCCTAAGAGTGACATCATCATTGGTTATTTTCGTAATTCTCATTTTCTGCCATATTATGTGAAAAGTATATTCTAAATTGCAAAACTTTATATATCAAATCTAATGGTAGATAATCATTTGGGGGATATAATTCCTTTCATTCCTGCCAACACAATTTTTAACAACTTTATTCAGATATAATTCACATAACATACAACTAACTCATCCATTAAAGTGTACAATTCAGTGGTTTTAGTACATTCACAGGGCTGTGCACCGGTTACTATGATCAGTGTAAAACATTTTCTTTACCCTCCCTAAAAACTCCACCTCTGCTTAGCTATCACTTGACCCTCAACCCCCACCTCTTCCTCACTTCTAGGCAATCACTAACCTATTTTCTGTCTCTATGTATTTTTCTATCATGGACATTTCATATAAACAGAATTATACAATACGTGGTTCTTTGTGACTGGCTTTTTCTTTTCTTTTCTTTTCTTTTTTTTTAATTTTTTAACGTTTATTTATTTTTGGGACAGAGAGAGACAGAGCATGAATGGGGGAGGGTCAGAGAGAGAGGAAGACACAGAATCTGAAACAGGCTCCAGGCTCTGAGCAGTCAGCACAGAGCCTGACGCGGGGCTTGAACTCAAGGACCGTGAGATCATGACCTGAGCGAAGTCGGTCGCCTAACCGACTGAGCCACCCAGGCGCCCCAATGACTGGCTTTTTCAGGAAGAATAGTATTTTTAAGGTTCATCCATGTTGTAGCATGTATTACTACTTCATTTCTTTTTGTTCCCAAATAATATTCCATTGGATAGATATACCACATTATATTTACCCTTGCCTTTGTTGATGGATACTTGGCCTGTTTCCACCTTTTGTCTATTATGAGTAATTCTGCTGTCAATATCCATGTGTAAGTTTTGCTGAAACATGTTTTGATTTCTCTTGGGCATGTATATGCCTAGCAGTGAAATTTGGGTCATACAGTTTAACCATTTGAAGAACTGGCAGAATGAGTTCTCACGTGGCTGACGCATTTTACATTCCCTTTGGTAGTGTATGAGATCCAATTTCTCTGCATCTTTGCCGACACATGTAATTATCAGTCTTTTGGATTATAGCTTTCAAAAGTATTGAAGTATTTGTCATTGCGGTTTGGATTTGCATTTCTTTGATGCCTAATGATGTTGAATATCTTTTCATATGCTTTTTAGCCATTTGTGTATCTTCTTTAGAAAAATATCTAATTCAGATATTTTGTCCACTTTTAACTGAATTATTTCCTTTTTAGTTATTGAGTTTTAATATGTCTTTATATATCCTAGATATAGGCATAAGCATTTATATGCTATCCCCAATTTCTCAAATCTCAAGAACTCATTTAAAAGTGAATCTTGGGTTTACTTTTTTGACAACAGGCACAAACTTCTCCATAATCCGCATCCTGACACACATATTTTAATGAATACATATTGACTTATTCATCCTTCCCAGAATATATTGTGAAATCGTTTAAGTCACTGTTGTAACTTGTTTCATCTTCAACAACAGCTTCTCTTTCCTTTATCCATACGTGGTTGTCTTAGTGTTAATTAGTAATGCTTTTTTAGGTAGAAGTTGCAACAGAATCAATATTTCATAATGAATTTATAGAATGTGGTCACTTTTGTTTTTCAAAACTAAACGACAATAATTTTTAGTAATCTATCTTAATTGTAGTTCTTCATCACTGAAATTCACCAAAGCTCTGTATTGTGTTCACTGCATTATATGGTATTATATATTTAGAAATACCTCTTTTATTTTAATTCAGAGTAGTATTCTTAAACATTTTGGTTATCTTTTCATTATGGGTATTGTCTATCTTTGGTACTCTATACACCTTAGCTACTGGCCTAAATCCATTTGTTCACCTCTCTTTGATATCTTTATGTTAATTTTATAATTTCCAGCTTGTATGTTTCTAACTGAGAGAGATGGTTTTTTCCAACTTGTTAAACATTCCAATCACCTGTTAACTAGCTCAGGCCTCCGTCTTCACGTTCATCATTCTCCTAGTATCTTAATTGATCCAAATTAAACTGAGATGTACACTTTGCATTTCCAATGACTACAGCCATGTAGTTTCAGAGTATTAGACCATGTCTTCCCTTTTAAAGTGTAATTCTTCCTTTGCACAATGGACTCCTCTGGGAAATATCATTTTAAATGATGTACTTTTAAAAGTATTTTGTTTCTCAGTAATTAAAACAGAAATATATGTATTTTTTCTTTTCATAATATAACAAAACTATAAATATTTATTAAAGATTTAGGTGCTTCTAACTGTACCTGGATTCCATAAGAGACACAAAGTTTTGGTCAGCCACAGCACAAAAGTCAGTGTTGAAGGAAGAAGAAAGAAAGAAAAGGACAAAGAGCCTTAAGAAAGGTTCATCTAGTCCTTAAAAATAGTTTAGATGTTAACATTCTAAGCCATCATACTAACTATACTACTCTGTTCTTTTGTTTTGTTTTGTTTATTTATTTATTTTGAGAGACACAGAGAGAGCATGAGCAGGGGAAGGGTAGAGAGAGAATAAATCCCAAGCAAGCTCTGCGCTCTCAGCCTAAACCCTGACCTAGGGGTTGAACTCAATGAAATTTTGAGATCATGGCCTGAACCGAAATCAAGAGTCAGGACTTAGGAGTGCCTGGGTGGCTGAGTCAGTTAAGCCTCTGACTCTTGGTTTTGGTTCAGAGCTGACTGACTGAGCCACTCAGGCACCCCTTTAATTTGTTTTTAAATATGACTTACATTTTGTTATATTTTGAATTTTTATATATGCATAAAATATAATATATATATACACACAATTCACATATTCAATATAATATGTGGTCTGCAGAAGCTATGTTTGGCTTGCTGTTTTATACTGAGGGTTTAGATTATGTTATAAAGATCCTTAAAAATATATGAAAAATCAATAAATAGGAGAAAGAAATCATTGGGGGCTTTAATAGAAAAATATTTTTAGGGATGGTGATGATTACGAAGAACCTAGATAGATGTTGAAACTTAAAGAGCTGGAGAAAAAAGTGGAGCTGGAAGATATTCCAGAGTGAGTGACAAATGAATGAAAAGAGAGCCCAAAGCCTATGGAAAACCTCACGTGGTAATGGGACCACTGTCAAGACTAGAGCAATGGTTGTGAGTGGGAAATTAAGTTAGATATATTACATGAAATTGAATTATGAAAGGGTCTTAAAATCAGGTAATTTAGACCCCTGTAGTAGGATAAGGGAGTCATTGAAGATTTTTTCCCTGGGGAGGAGCACGATAAAAGCAGTAATTTACAGAAATACTACTTACAACATGTCTGATAGCTTTTTGTCCTGAAGGGATGTGCAGAGTGAATTGGAAGATTTTTCAGTCTGAGAGATAATTCAAAGCTAAATGTTGTTCTTAGATTTGAAAGTTTCACTTAGCCCAGATTTTCTGGAAAAAAAAAATATATATATATATATAAATATACCCTAAACTATTCACTATTTCACACTTGTTCTTATTTATATCTTGCAGTTTTATTTTATCCGAAGGACAAAATAATGCATATCTTTTTTTAAGTTAGCAATATATAAGTAAGTAGAAGCTAAAAATAAATGGAAATGGAATACATTTTGGTTGCTTTCTAAGAACATGCTGTCACATCCAAACATAAATCCATGAAACACTGGACAACACGTGTAATAAAGGGACTTTACAATAATATATGGGAAACATTTAAAAAAATTAGGATTATTTTGTGAGTAAAAGAATATGCATTCGATGAGTTACAGATGGCTCTATGGTTTGCATTACCTGCTGGGAATTTGGAAAGAAAACAAAATCTGGAAAAAGAACTGATAAAGTGGTTGCGTTTTAGGGTTTTGTGTGACCATGAAACATACAAGAGAACATATCCAGGAAGCAATTCCAAGTTATCAGAGACAAATTCTAGTGAAACCCTTGGGAGTCATCGGCAGAGTGAAAAAGGGAGTGTGTAGAAACATTAAAATAGATCAGATCTTCAAAAGAGAAGAGACATTTAAGAGAAAGCACAGGTGGTTATGATATATTACTATATTACATTGCAAAACGCTGATAATGACTGTGCAAGAATAAGTGATACATATTTTACTTCACAAACAAATAAAAAGCTTTTAGAGAATGTTCATGGCATGTCTAAACTAACACTTTAAATAATAGTGGCACAGTGAGGGTGCATTGAAAGAGACCCCCCCCCCCCAGTTACTACTAGTTGGAATGTAAACTCCAATATACCTTCTGTTGGAAGTTTAACAATAAATATCATGGGTCTCATAAATTTTCATATCTTTTAACACAGTAATAACATTCTGTTAATTTTCCCAAGAATTGAACACACACACACACACACACAAATTTATTTGTACCAATATTCATTGTAGCATTATTTATAAGACTAAAACATAAAAGTAGTATAAATGTTCAAAAATATCAGATAAATTTATGCATGCTACCTCACATCTATGTAATAGAGTAATATGCAGCCTTTACAATCATGTTTAATAAATATGAGAACATAGAAATGAGAACATATTATAAAATGAAAGGCAATATTAAGAGAAAATAAACTGTTTTGCCAAAGTGCCATTTCAAGAGAAGTGAAAGGTTTATAGACTACTTGTTGTTAATTTAAAAAAATTGCTTTATTACATCTCATAGCAAACATTTTTAAAATTACTGTAGCTTAGATTACTTTATTCAGTACATAAAAGTCAATGAGAAAATGGCACCATATTCTAACTACTCTCAGGGTGTTAAAAACTGGAAATATATTTTTTTTTTCAAATAACTCCTCAGGGGCTCTTTTCTAAATGTGCAATTTGTTCAGTGTTTGAGAGTTCGCTAATTTCATGTATCAATTTGTGACATAAGACATCTAGAAAAATGTGGATGCGGGAACAAAGGGTCAAAGAGATATAATCTCTTGCCCCAAATCACGTGGGGATTTAGTAGTAGATCTAACTGACTCTTGAATTATCATCCACTTTTCAATCTTAGGTATTAAGAACATATTATTTTTAATAATATGTTTATTGTGGCGCCTGGGTGGCTCAGTCGGTTAAGTGTCCGACTTCAGCTCAGGTCAGGATTTCGGGGTCCGTGAGTTCGAGCCCCGCGTCGGGCTCTGGGCTGATGGCTCAGAGCCTGGAGCCTGCTTCCGATTCTGGGTCTCCCTCTCTCTCTGCCCCTCCCCCGTTCATGCTCTGTCTCTCTCTGTCTCAAAAATAAATAAAACGTTAAAAAAAATTTAAAAAAAATAATAATATGTTTATTTTGCATAAATGGTTATTATTCATTACCAATGGAAACATTATGTATAATAAACCTAATTTTATTAAAAATGTCCCAAATAACAATAGGATATCTGAATGCATTATTACATAAAAAAGCATGTTGATCGACAGAAATATCTCCTTGCGTCATTAAAGGTGGAAAAAATGTCCAAAATATATGCACATACTACTGACCTCCATGTCTTTAAGTAGCACTATCCACTGAATTTTTAAACATCAAATCTAGGGGTTGTCCATCATCTCTCCCTTTTGTCTGGTCCCTATAGCCAGCTGATCAGTAATTTCTTCTCAGAACTCATCCTAAGCTAGTCCATTTTTAACCTTTTCCATGACTACAAATAAAATAACCTTTTTTTTGTTTCTGAACTATTAAGATCAATTTCTAACACCCTTTTATTTATTCTGGCCTCTGATCATCTCTTTTCAGCTAACATGGTCTTTTAAAGCATAAATCAGATTCTGGAACTCCCTTTTTAAAGATTCTCCCATGATCCCCATCACATATCCAGACATATTACCCTGGTTTATGCCCAAATGTATTACTCTGTTTTGTAAAGAAAGGCTTCATTGGTCCTTCCTCCCTGTGTGTCTAACTTCAATTCTCTGTCTCACTTTGCTCCACCCATACTTAATTTCTCTCTGCCCTTTATTTTGCCAAAGTAGTTTCTGCCTCATGGCCTGCACTGATTATGAACATGGAAGATCTTCCCCTTGATCTTCACAAGGCTGACTCCTCTGTCTACTTCCTGTTAGGGAAACTCTATTTTTTTTTTTTTGTTTTGTTTTACTTATTTATTTTTGAGATAGAGATCACAAGTGGGTGAAGGACAGAGGGAGGGAGAGAGAGAGAATCCCAAGCAGGCTCTGCACTGTCACCACAGAGCCCCACGTGGGACTTGATCCCATGAACTGTGAAATCATGAACTGAGCTGAAACCAAGAGTCGGATGCTCAACTGCTTGAACTATTCAGACACCCCAGGGAAAGCTCTCTTAAATGTCACCTTTTTAAAGTCTGCTTTCCTTACCCACCCAATCTATAATGATTTCCCATTCACTCCCCATAACCTCATTTAACATTATTATGATCTTTTGGTGCATTTTTATGTACTTAGGCATTTATTATCTGTCTCTCCTAACTGGGAGTTCTTTTATAAGGACCTGTCTGCCTTCTTTACTATTGTGTGTTCAACCATAGATTATACCTCTCAAGCAATTTAACATATACTCTTGTGATAATCAGAGTCCTCTGAAAAGCAGGACCATAAGGAGAAAAGGGAAAGACGGAAGGAAGAAATGAAAGAAGGAAGGAAGGGAGGAAGGGAGGAAGGAAGTGACAGACAGAAAGAAGGAGGGATGTAGGGAGGGAGGGAGGGAGAGAGGAGAAAGAAAGGGAGATAGGTGGGGAGAAATATCCTAGCTGCAGTACACTTCTAAAGAACATTCAGGAAGGCCATTGGAAAGTCCTTGAGCCAAAGATGCCCAACAGAGGGGTCATGATTCCCAGGAATTGGCTTGCCTTAGCATTTCTGCCATGCTTAATCATCAGCTGAGAGCTGCCAGAGGCAAGTGCAACCTCAGCACCAATGAGATGATGAATTTAAGAGCACAGGTGCTGGGCTGCCTGGGGAATTTTCTCCCTGAAGCTGGAAATCTGAAAAGTGCATTCTCATGGCCACTACAGAGGTATAAGGGCTAAAAGTCTTTATTCTTTCATACAGTTGATTCCATACAATACATATGTGCATGGTGGAGTGGGGTGGGTGAAGGGGATATATATTCACTACACATATGCGTATGCACACACACATTAATACAAGTATAACTTTTTAGAAAAATTATTCATCAAATATAATGAAACAAATAGAATGAAATGACTAAAAGCATGTTAAAATGGTTATATTGGAATTGACAGTAATCTTTATTTCCTACTCTCTTTTGCCCTCTAATTGTAACTCCTTTTCAAAAAATATGTATTCTCCCATTACAAAGAGGAAAAGGCTAATTAAATGAATAAGAAACAACATGATAAGTAAAGAAATATAAGAAGTAAGTCATTTTTTCTCCATCCATATAAATTTTTTTCACACCCATATAAAACTCCAGGACCTTGAACTTAGGAAGCTCCTAAAAAATCCAGATAATATGTAACATTTTTTTATTTAGATATTGAACAAAAAAGTTTAGCTGAATTTTGTCCATGGAATAGGAAAAAGGTAATGGTAAATAAAACAAATAAGTAAATATAAAGCACTGTGTTCTATCCTTCAAGAAAGGGTGATTAGAATCCTGAGAAAGGAGTACAATAGATGAACATATGAGAATGGAAGGGAAAATAAGATAAAAACAGAGAGAGAAACAAACCATAAGAGACTCTTAAATACAGAGAACAAACTGAGGGTTGTTGGAGGGGAGGTATGTGGGGGGATGGGCTAAAGGGGTGAACGGCATTAAGGAAGACACTTGTTGGGATGAACATGGATGTTATGTGTAAGCAACGAATCAGTGGGTTTTACTCCTGAAACCAATACAACACTGTATGTTAACTAACTGGAATTTAAAGACATTTAATAATATGGGGAAATATTTAATAATAGGGGGAAAAATAAAAGAATCCGGAGAAAGGAGTACAAAGATTAATGTCAATGACAATAAAATTAAAAGGCAATATACTTACCTGGTTCTTAATACCTATGAGTATTGTCTTCACTATATCAATTACAACTTTTCATAATTAGGATTGCCGAATTTGGTACATAAAATATAATAAAATACACTGGGTTTGTTTGTGAGGGCTGGCTGCCAAAACAAAAAAGTAACACAACAACATTTATTTGCTCACAGTTCTAGAGTTACGTGTCTACCACCAGGTCATGAGGGCTGGAGTTCTTCAAAGGCCCTTTCTCCCTGGCTTGTAGTGTGTGTCTTCTTGTGTTTTTACCTGGTCTTCTTTCTGGACATGTCTATGTCTCAGTTTCCTGTTATAAAAACACCGGTCTTATTGGCCCAACCTAATGACCTCATTTTCACTTCATAACTTAAAAAAAAAAAAAAATTAATCTTTATTTGTGAGAGAGAGAGAGTGCTAGTGGGGGAAGAACAGAGAGAGAGAGAAAGAGAGAGAGAGAATCTAAAGCAGGCTCCACGCTCTGAGCTGTCAGCACAAAGCCCAGTGTGGGACTGGAACTCACAAACAGCAAGTTCATGACCTGAGCCAAAGTCAGAGGCTTAACTGACTGAGCCATCCAGGCATCCCAAATTACCTTTTTAAAGACCCTATCTCCAAAAACGGTCTCATTAAGAGGTACTGGATGTTAGGACTTTAATATATGAATTTTGAGGGTACCCAATTCAACCCATAATATAGACTAAGCAATTACCCATTGTATATCTGAAATTCAAATTTAATTGGGTGTATGGTATTTTTTCAGGAAATCCTATTGAAATGCCAAAGTTGTTCATCTAACTTATAGCTTTATAAATTTTCATGTATGTTTGTATAATTTTAGGATGTATTTTTCTCATAGGTGCTTTTAAAAGCCATAGAACAATTATTTTATTTGAAATATATATTTTATTTATATTGGTAACAAGAGATTCTTTTGATTTAAAAATGAATGCCTACTAATTTGACAGCAAATACTTAAGCCAGTATCTTTTTCTTCTTTAAAGGTTAATCACATGTAAACTAGATCAAATAATACCACATTTAATTCACCTTTTGCATGCTCTTCCATTGATTAAAACAAGAGACTCTCTTGGAATACTTTAATATCTAATCACCAAAGAATCCAGTCTAATGGTGTTAGCATCACCTACTTTAATTATCTGAGTTTGTAAAATTGAAAAGCTTTGGTATTATATTTAAATAATAATCTGAACAAAACAAAATTTCTGCTAAAAATACTTTTTCTATATTTAGTAAATTAACAGCTCTGAGTTTCCTTCACAATTCTGGTTTGCCTGCCTAATCTCAGCTAAGGTTTACTTATACTTAGGCATAAAATATAATTCTGGAGGCAAGAAATATTAACTTCATCTGAGCTGCAGATGCTAACATTACTTTTTTACCCTGACCTATTTTCTTAAAAATAAGATTTCTTAAAAATAAAAAATAAAAAAATATAATTTATTTTATATTTTAAATACTCATGTATTGACAACAATGTTGATATTAGCATACTAGGATTTTGTAGTCACTACACCAAGAGTTAATATCACTGTATTTTGCCTTCATTCCAGATATATTATTAATTAAAACTGTTTACAGGCAATCAAATAGCAGTTATAAAAAATGGAATCAAAACAATTGTGAAAAACACATGTTAAAAAAATAAAAAGAACTGTGTGTGATAAACAGTTCATCAAACCTAAATTTTTAGCAGCAATAAAAGGAGCACCGGGGTTGGAAGGAGAGTCTGGAGTTCTCTTCTCAACATTGACACTTACTAGCAACCTTGGGCAAAGACTTAGACCCTCTTATATATGGGTCCCTCACTTTCCCAAATGGATATAATAGTTTCCATTATGAATTTTATCTGAGAACAAAATAAAATACAGTATTAGGTAGTTTAAGGCTCTTATGGCTGTAGTTATTTATACTACCTATGGGGAAAAATATTCAGTCCATACTGATAGAATTATTTGTTTATAATTTTAATTGTCCACAATCTTCACTTGAATCTACAATTTTAGTATAATATTAAGATATTATATTTAATAATATTATCTCAGGAACTGGTAATTATTGATTTTAAGATTTGGCAAGATAAGATTCAATGCTGTGTTTTGTTTTGTTTTTTTTAAGTTTGTTTATTTTATTTTGAGAGAGAGCATAAGCAGGGGAGAGACAGAGAGAGAGGGAAAGAGAGAATCCCAAACAGATTCTGAGCTGCCAGTGCGGAACTCTACACAGAACTCAATGCCATGAACCATGAGATCATGACCTGAGCCAAAATCACCAGTCAGCCACTCAACCAACTGAGCCACCCAGGTGCCCAGCTGTGGGTATTTTTTTTTTTTAATAACACATTTAAAACATGTAAATAATCCTTGGGATTTCTGTGTGTTTTTTTTTTCTTTTTTACCTAAATGTACCCATCATTTATTTTCCAGAGGGGTGCTTTATTTAATGTCACATTAGAAAATATGACATTTAAGTAAAATTCTTTTTATAAAAGAGGGACACATAGAACTAGAGGAAGTAGGATCATAATGGAATGAAATACAATAATGTACCTCTATGTACTCTGCATTGATCGAGCTCTAATTATGTATCAGATAGTATAGTAGGTGTTCTATGCAGTTTTCTCATTAAAGCACCAGAAAATCCAGGCAGTAGTTGTTAGTTTCTTCAATTTGTTGATAAATAAACAGGTTTTTAGCCAATCCTTTTCCCAAAGACAAAAGCTGGAACTGGGAGTAAGTTATTTAACTATATTTTCCAAATCACTTATAATAAATAGTCTG
Source organism: Panthera onca (assembly GCF_046562875.1). Lineage (NCBI taxonomy): Eukaryota > Metazoa > Chordata > Mammalia > Carnivora > Felidae > Panthera > Panthera onca. Next base: position 26,041,181 of record NC_138342.1, on the reverse strand, counting down.
TCGAGCTAATAAGTGTAGATAGTACTTGATGCCTTATCTAAGACAGTTTTTCTTAATGTTATAAAAGCAAGTCAGTGACTTATTTTTTCCCAAATTTTTAGCAACTTGAGTAGGAAGCAGTTGTATAAGTGAGTAAGTTGTATTAAGGACTTATTTGCTGCAGATCCATTGACAAGAGGCAAATTCACGGCAGATTCAGAGAGTAAACACCACTGATTTAGTAGTCTGGAGTAGCACCTCTCTAGATGTTGTTGACGCTACACAAAAACGAGCTCCATAGAATTACACCCACTTTGCAGATTCCATGTGTTATAAACCCATCTGTTACAAGCCCAGAGATACTTTCATGGAAGACTTTCAAGTGTGTAGGGATAAGTCTTTCTTATTTCTATAGCCTAAAAAATGCCTAGTTACCATTTGCATTATTCTCTTAGGGATGCAGTTATAGAATACCACAGACTAGATGATTTAATAAATGTTTATTAAATTCATATTTTCACAGGTCTGGATGCTGGAAGTCCATGATCAATGGAGATGCTAAGGGTGTTGATTTCTGGTGAGACCTCTCTTGTTGGATTGCAGATTTCTGCCTTCTCACTGTGTCCTCACATGGCCTTTCTTCTGTGCCCAGGGAGAAAGAAAAACTTCTCTCCTGTCCCTTCTTCTTCTTATAAAGACAGTAGCCCTGGGTAGTAGATCAGGGATCTATCCTTATGGCCTCGTTAATTATTTCTTTAAAGACCATATCTCCAACTATAGTCACACAGGGGGATTAAAGCAGCAACATAGGCAATGGGGAACGGGGAATGACTCACTTCAGTCTATAACAGCATTTAATTGTAATCTTCCATTTATTAATTAATGTTTATTCATCCCCATTGTTTTATTCTTTAGTATCAGAAGGATAACATTCCTATTGAAAATAACTGGCTCCTTAACAAAGGTTGATGATTTAAGTATGGATAGGGGCATAGGGAGGGAGGAGCAAACGATAATTGCAATTGCTCTAATGGGGTTTCGGTATACACGAAAATGTTCCTGAAGAGCAATAAATATCAAACTAGAAAGATGAAGAGTAACTGTAGCTTTTGATATAGCATTTAGAGGTTATCTATGGAAAAGGAAAGCACTTTTTGAAATGTCAAAATATGCACAGAACATCTACACTGATGTGTTCTGCTGACAATGAAATAAACTTACATTCCCTTTAACTATTCAACAAGAAAGGTAACTAATCCTTCATTCAGAAGCTCATTATGCATTGTCATGAAACAGATAATACAATTTCCACAACCCTCTTTTGATTTCATGTCAAACAAATTCTCTCAAAGCCATTTAATAAACAAACAGACAGAAAAAGCAAACCTGAAGCCTCAATTTGTGTAATCGATTACTTTGAGTCATCTATTATCCTTCTCTCCAAACAGATGTATATTTGTATCCAACTGAAGAAAGTTTCCTAACTGAGATTTGGATAAATTACATATTAGGAAAGAAATTAAGGCAGTAGACTTCTTCAACATTTAAAATAAAAATTAAGAACATATTAAATTATCCCTCATATTGAGAATAAAAAATAAACTGAATTATATTAGGTTAAATTAATAAAACTTGGTAATTTCTTGAAAAGACATCGACTCTCTGGGTCTCCATATAAATGTAGGGTTTTCTTGAAAAATTTTCTAGTGCATTCTCTAATCCAGTCCTTTTTTAAAATCTTTTTAACGTCTTATTCCATTTTATGAGAGACAGAGCATGAGCAGGAGAGGGGCAGAGAGAGAGGGAGACACAGAAGCCAAAGCAAGTTCCAGCCTCTGAGTTGTCAGCACAGAACCCGATGCAAGGCTCTAACGAACAAACACAAAATCATGGCCTGACACAAAGTCAGACGCTCAACTTTGAGCCACCCAGGTGCCCCTTTCTAATCCAGTTCCATAAAGTCCTCTTGAGACCTTAATTTTACTTTATACTTCCCTCTGAATGCAATGTCCTTTCACATGCAGCTAATTTCTAGAAGGCAAACTGACTTCTCTTCAAGTTTGAGCTCAAGAGTGTCTCTTCTGTGAAGAGTTCCTGAACCCTCTAACCCTTGTGCTTTGGCAATGCCATTTTTCTTAAGAACTTATGGCATCCGTCTACTTCTATATCTATCTACTGTACAACCGTCCAGTAAAGACTCATATCCCATTCATCTTTATTTCTCTCCTGCCTAGAATAGGCTTTAGTTCAAAGTAAGAATTTAATATATGTTTCTAAAAGCACAGTCTACCAAATGAGAGTACAGGCTTTTTATCAGAGGGAATTGCCCTTGAATTTCAGTCTTTGCCAGTTACTGAACTTGTTGTTCTGAGCAAGTTACTTGAAGTCTCAACGTTTTCGTTTGCCTGTTTGGATACTGGGGGGAATTATACTACTTATATATTGTGTTATTGTTTAAGTAAATAAAGTTACGGAGAGATAAAGAGATAGGGAGAAAAAGAGGAAGAGGTAAAAAGAAAGAAAGAGAATAAGGACAAGCTTAACATGAACGGCACATATGCTAATAATACTTCTTTCTAGTACTGTTATTATTTCTCTAAAAAGAAAACTTATATAACTTATGATCCATTTGCTACTATTATTTCAATAAAAAATTGAAACTTTTTTTAATGGATATATTAATTGCAGATACATAGTTAAGTCTATCTCTCATTGTATTTGCTTTTATTTATGTTATTAAGGACCTTATGTTTCAGAAGGGCCAATGATAAAAATGAAATACAGCCATGATTTTCATTAATTTCATTTAATGCAACTGAATACCAAATTCTTTTCTCTGAAGACTTTTGGAAATAAATTCAATTATATAAGTTGTGAAACTTTCCCAATATTTTATAAACATGTATGCGACTGATTGTCTCATGTGTGATCTTAAGACTAGATAGATCTCCCTCTACCATACTTATTTTATTAGTTATCATAATTGTAATTAATGGATTGTATGGTTATATAGTCAATGTCTACTTTTTCTATCAAATGGAAGTTCTGTAATGGCATAGAACATATCTATCTTGTTCATTAGTGTTTCCATGTTACCTCTGATTTTAAGAGACACAGTTGTTCAAAAAATGTTTTGAGAATGAGAAGAAAAAGAAGAAATAAAACTTGAAAAACTGATAAACAACATTTAGTGTATCACAAAGTCTTTCAAAAATATTATTTCATTTGTCACTGCATTTCTCACCATAAAATGGAAACTTCCTCTTAATCTTATAGTCAAACTAAAGGATCTACTTCTCTAAGGAACAAAGTCAAAATCTCTACAGTAGTAAGAAGAGTGAAAGGGATGATTTTTAAATTTTGCTAAATGATGAGGTAAAGAGAAGGAAAAATAAAGAACCAACTGATCATCCAAAAAGCCAGTCCTACCCAGTGTATGAGTAGAGTTGGAGATAATAGAAACAGAGGAGTGATGAGATAATTATGCAAGAGTCTATGATTTAGCTGCATCTGGCCCTAACCCCCACAGTGGTTAGGCATTTTGCAAAAGATAGGATGATGAGCACCAACTTTAATAACAACAACAAAATATTATTCTAATTAACTTGTAACAATCAGGTTTGTTCAAACATGAATGGAGCTCTCTGATAGTCAAGGTGTTCACCTAGATTGAGCATCTATTTGACAAAAACTTTTTTGAAGAACTCAAACATTGGTTTCCTGTTAATCAGGAACTTTTTTGATATAAAGTTTTCATTCTTGAGAGAGCATAAATCTCAGGAAACCTCTGAGCGTATAGTAGTGTAATGAAAGAAATATCAATGGTTCTAACTAACTATTCATTTGTGTTAATTAAAGATAATAGAAGTAGCAGAAGATTTTAGAGTCTGGAAAGCAGAGATTTTAATGCATGTCCTCATGCTGTGCCACCCAGTAAAAAGTCATCACAATAATGTAAACCCGTCATTAATTTATTAGTGATTAATTATTAGAAGTTGTCTAGAAAGAACTGCATTTTGCTATTTGTATTAAGTTGTTCAATTTGGTATTTTTTTCATTTCATAACTACATAAAATGAGTTCTTCTTATTATTTTTAGAAGTCTTATTACACTTATGATTTCATGCAAAGATAATATGCAAAATTAAGTTGCTGACGTACTACCTCAAACATTACCAGAAATGGAGTCAACTACAAAAATTATAGTCACAAGAATCTTAGGAAAAATAAATATCTCCTAAAATTTTAAAGTCTAGTAGATTTATCTTAGCATGGAAATTTTCTAAACAATTGTAAATAGTCTGTATGATAATGATATTTAACAAAACAAAATTTTATCATCATGCTACCCCAAATTGAGCATAACGTTAATCTGTAGTAGATGAAGTTGAGTATCAGTGGAGTAGAAACAGACATTTTGGAAGATTTAGCTTTCTGTTTGCTTTTTATTCAATCCAGGTTTATATAACTTTTTAATTGTTTTTATTATTTTAGTAGGCTAATAGATTTCAGAGGCTTAGTTCCTCTTCTTTTCCTCAAGAGAGCATTGAAGTTTGTTTCAGGAGGCAGTTTAATTACTGACTAGTCATCTTGAACATAGGTAGGCTTCTTTTTTTATTTTGTTAAGGCAGATTTGTGGAAAGACCAAGGTATTTAATGATCCTATAATTTGGCAATACTCAGCATACAAACTATTTTCCCTATGAATGTCTAGATTTTCTTTTAGACTTCCTTAGAGTGGGTCTTGAGCAGGACTTATTCTAGAGGGTAAACATTGCTCCAAAGTTTTGTTCTTTCTGGAATGCTAGCTGGAATTCTTGGTACCAGTGGGGGTCCCCTCATTCTGACAGGGCCAGAATTCCAACATCTCCAATATTTTCTTGATCTTTAGTACATCTGTCCTACTCTTGATTCTATGAGGACTGCATCCTGGTAAATCTCATATTGTCTTATTCCGAATCCATTCAGCTCAGTCCATATCCAAATTCTTGCAGAAAAACCCCAATCATAATCCACATTAACCTGCTTTCTCCTCTCCAGTCCCATGCTCCAAAGATTCTATCGGCAACCCAATCTCTGGGGGGGTATGTCTCTTTTTCTTAGCAGGACATCTGTGGAATACTTCCCTGTGTCAGAGACAGGGAATTATCCACAGATAGAGATGTGGAGCAAATAGGGAACTCCTAATGTAAATTCCCCTTTTCTCCAATTTGGGAAACACTTGTCTTATACATTTTGTTCAATGTAACAGTTTTTAATTGTAGGGGTACTAGTAGAGAACCCATCATACTTCATTGCGATAATTTTTAATATCATTTTTAGTAACATTTCTAGACTCCGTGAACTAATGAATCCAAAGTGTGTGCAATACAGCCTCATCTTAACATATGTGGATAAATTTAGCGTAACTCACAATTAAAGTCAGTCTCTCCTCAAGGTTAATTCCCATGACTCCTCAAATACTTTGCAATCCAAATATACCAATTAGTGACTCTCAAAAGGATCAACCATACTGTAATCCTCATATCTTTTAGTAATATTTGATTTCTGTAAAGTGCCACCTAATCTATTTTCTTCCATATAAAATAATCACATATTTACATTTCAACTGGTATTTGTTGTTATTAAAATAATTAAATGATAATTCTATTTCAGCCTTAAATTTAATAAAACTGTAATTAGTTCTTTTTACTAAAACCATGCAATTCAACATAATTATTTTGCCCCAAGAATTTTCCTCGCTTCACTCAAACTACTTAAATATAATAAAAAGAAGCGTATGACTCACATCTGCCATAATGCAGAAGGATTAGTTATGCAGCAAGTTCCAATAAGGGTATGGAATAAGGTAATGATAGTTGCTTCCTAATGACACATGTGGGCAGCGGAATTCTGGATAATTTTCCACCAAGTATACCAAGTAGCCAATTTATTATGTCTATGAGTGTTTAAATACAAGCATGAGTCATATTTGGTCAGAACAGGAAGCTCCAAAGAATAGCTGATTCCCAAGGTTTAAAACTGTGAAGGATATATCAGATAATTATGGTCATCATATTACACAAATAAAAATAAAATGATCTATTGTGCAAAATCTGCTTACCACATCTAGTCTCTTTTGATCTTCAAGGAGAACATCCCCTTAAAGTGGAAGAGGTGGTGATTGAGCCATAATATGGACCAGTCCATGTTGTCTATTCATGTATCCAGAAAATATTTTGGATAACCCACTGATTTAGACAGAGCAGTTCCTATGGAAGTGAGCTTAATGAGACATAATTCCTTTGTATGTTGTCAAGAAAGATAGCCTAGTTAAGAGCATGGACACTGAAGCCAAAATCTTGTGGAGTTGGGAAAGTTAGAGAGTACATCTCAGAGAAAGTGGCACTGTAACCCTAGACAATATATTCCAGAAATACACTGGGAAACCACAATTCCTTCAATATTACATGTGTTGAGGTTGTGAGGATCAGGAGTAAATAGATTATGACTTTTCCCAGCAGAATGTTTAAAAAAAAGAAAGATAATTCTGTCAAAGAAAATATTATAGTTTTGGGCGAGTGTTGGAAAGAAAATTATTTTTCTCCACCCTTCTTGGTTCTTCAGTTGGCCTGATAATCAAATTGACATAAAACAGATTAACACAAGAAAAACAAATTTAATTTGGTATGTATAGGAATCTCACGTACATAACACGCTCAAAGAAAGAAAAGTAAAATGAGATATGTAGGCCATCCTGAGCTAAGAAATGGGTAACAGACCTGGAGTTTCAAAGGGGAGAGGGACCATTCACAGAGCAATAAGGAGAGCAGATGTTTGGTAATTAGATGTTTACACTGGCATACAGATGGTTACTTCAGATAAATGTTTATATCTGATAATAACACATATTCTGAGGGAAAAAAATTTAGATTTTTTTTTTCTAGGTGGTTAAGGAAGGAGAAAAATCTCTCTTGAGCCCAATTGCCTTCAGCTCAAAATAGTCCACGTGCCAAAGTGACACATTCTGGGGAGACTTGCTCTGAACTCCTTTACCAAAGTAGTGTTTATTTTGGAATTATAAAATATATTATAGTGAAATGGAATCCAAGTTTCAGAACAGCCAGTCCCTTGGGGCTGGGTTGGGGGATATGGAAAGAAAAAGGGCAGGGCCAAAGTAACAAACAGAGAGATAACACAATATATATCCAGTACTTTTAGCTTTTACCTTTGTGATGTAAATTGTGGCCAAATAACTTGTAGCATTCTCTAAATTTAAAAGAATCATTTAAAACGATATATGTTCGGGTGCCTGGGTGGCTCCGTTGGTTAAGTGTCAGCTCAGGTCATGGTCTCACAGTTAGTGAGTTCGAGCTCTGCATGGGGCTCTGTGCTGACAGCGTAGAGCCTGGAGCCTGCTTCAAATTCTGTCTCTCTCTCTGCTCCTCCCCCGCTCATGCTCTGTCTCTCTCTCCTTCAAAAGTAAATAAAAACATAAAAAAATTAAATAAAAAATATTTTATAATAATTTAATTTAGATAAACATATCTTTATATTCTCATAACTACAGTTTCTAGAAAAACATAATTTGATTAATTAATTAACATGTTAATTAATTCAGTAGATAATAAAGTAGTAAGATTTTCCATAAAAGAATCTGTAAACACAACATGAAGATTTCATAATATTTCTAAAATTTATCAAATTCATATTCATGAAGTTTACTTCTCAACAACCAAGTTCAGGACTCATTAGTCAGCATTCTGATGGGACCTTCAGCAAACTAAGATAAACTCATAGACAATTTTTTTTATTATTATGGAGTGATGTTTTACTTGCGATAATAAAGCTTAGTGCAAAGAAATCCTGCTTTAAATGACAAAGAACTCCCAAAGAAAGAATGTGTGAATATATACTATGAACTATTACATAGAAGTCAAAATTCTGATTGGATAACTTTGGAGTCAATTTTGTAAAAAAAAAAAAAAAAAAAAAAAAATTAAATTTCAGTCTTTGGTAACTGGGAAGATAGAAAAGAAGGAGAGGGGGTAAAAGAAAGGGAGGAAAGGAGGGAAAAAAAGAGCCAAATATGACAACAAAACAAAAATAATAAAACAAATAAGTAAAAAATAAAGAGGAGTATAGCTTTTTTCAGGATTTAAAGCTTTCAGAAATATCCTTTTATCCTTTAGAATGCAAGGCATTTAGAAAGGTAGATGGTCTGGGATCAATGAAACTTGATATAGTCTAGGTCTCATATGGCTAAAACTACTCCAAGGGAATATGTAACACAATTTCACTGTTTCAGTGGTAAAAATTAGTTTTTCCACTAAAGGAAAATTGTATGGTATCTCAGAGACATGAAATGTCCAGGGTAAGCAATCAAGACAGTCTCTTTCTTTATATTTAGAATGACAATGTTAGAAAGAATATGCATCCCAGTTGAAAAGAATAAAAGAAAGACACTTTCATGTTCATATTTACTAAACTTCCCTCTTAGTTATATATCATTTATTAATAAGTTTAAACTAATACTGTTAAAAATTACACTTCCTTGTATGTCAGAACTTATCAAATTACATACAATTTGTGCAGTTTTTAATGTATCAGTTGTACCTCAATAAGACAGTAAAAACAATAATTTAAACTTAGTTGTTTCAATATGAATACTATACTTTTGCTGTGAAGAAATCACTGATTGAGAAAGCATGCAAATCTGCTTCTCAGCTGGTCGTGGCTCAAAGGAGGAAAAAAAAATAGTTTGGACGTTGGGGCTTTAACCAAAGCTTGTTCTTGGTACTGTCCACGCAGGCAAAAGTCTTTAGATGAAATAAATGCTTCCCTGAATGTTGATGTTATAAACTCTGTAAAAGTGGGTGATGTCAGTCATCAAACAGGACAATGAAGGTCAAATCTGGTTTGTCAGTTTGTCCACTTAATGCTCTTGGGAAATTAAAGGATTTACATCTCATATAAAATCCAATAACATTTTGGAAGTATTTTTGTCATTTTCCAGGTGAGAAAAATTATTTTAAATACTCAAGGACAAGTAGCTACAATCATCTTTTAGGATCATTAACTTCTTCTTCCTATAGTGCTAAATGTACTTTATCCTTCCTCAATGCATCCTTAATGCCACTACCAAGGAAAGAAATTTGATGATAAATAAGCTCCAGGCTAAGAATTTGACACTATCATTTAATGTTTTGCTTGAATTGAAGCACTCCCCACTATTCACATAGTAAATGCTTATCCTCTACAGACCAGTTCAAGTTTAATCCTCATTCCATGTTCACTGGGTTTCAAAGGATTCTATGAATGCTTTGGGAGATTTTGCATATTTGATTTGGTGTTTTAATAATTTGAAATAAATCATTTATTTTCTATTTCAGTTGATGTATTTTGACTATTTTCCAGTACTAATAATAACACTCAAATACACATAAGAAGAAAAAGATTCATTGGAAAGATAGTTGAATGGAATATACTATATTACAATTATGCACTATATACAGTCAAATGTACGCATATATGCACATACAGAAGCTTAAAATATCAACTGAAAACAGTAAAATATGTAATATATATATGGTTATACATATGGCTTGTATATATATACATATACATATGTTTTCATATATGTAAACATACAAATATATACTACTACAAATATAATATATATTATACATATAGTGTAAACTTATATGTATTATATTATAATTTTATATTATATGTGTTATATGTTCAGCTCTGTTCCAAGTATCATTTTCTGTTAACTTTACATCACATTAGAAATGAAATAAATCATAGATTTTATATTTTCAAATTAGGGGTGTCATTTTTATATACACATTCAATCTGAATGTAAAAATACTCCATTTTGAAAAAAATGAATGATAGACTGTGTACTTTCCACCTATCTACAGTAGAGACAGATGTAATGAAAACGAGCTAATGGCCTGAATGATTACAATGCATTTATGTGGATCACATTTTTTTAAATTTCTCTTAAAGATTGAGTTTGTCTTCAGTTTTATTTTTCCTTAAGATGGGCCAACTTTCTAGATACTCCTCCAGTGTCTTGCAATATACTATATAAGAAATAGAACATTGTAAATATTGAATCATGAGTTGTAGACATGAAACAAATATGTGTCAATTACATCTCAATTAAAAGGAGAAATAGAACATCATTTTTGTTTTCAGATAGCCATGGCTATTGTCATGATTATGTCTGAATTTACATGCATTGGCATCAGCATTTAGGGCATTATTAACATTGACATATAATAATAGATAAAACATCATTAACTGAATCGTATTGGCAGATGTGGTAGCGAGGTAGAATAATGGCTTTCCCAGAATGCTTGCCTAAAATGTGTTAAGTATCTTTTGTTACAAAGAAAGAATTGAGGTAGTAGTTGGAATTTATTTGGTTCATCAACCTTGAGAAGGAAAGAGCTTCCTGGATTGTCCTGGTAGGCTCAATGTAATCACAAGTGTCCTTTATAAGCACATGAGGGTACAGGTAGTCAGTGAGGTCCTCATAGAGGCTAAAAAGCCAAGAAAATGGACTCACCCCTAGAGCCTCCAGAAAGGAATATAACCCTGCCAGAATCATTTAGCCTGGCGATGCTCACTTTGGACTTCTGACCTCCAGAATTGTAAGATAATGACTTAGTTCACTAAATTTGTGGTAATTTGGTACAGCAGAAATATAAAACTAATACAACAGGCATTACTCTATTGTGTAGGTTCCAAATTTTCTCCTGCTTTGAAGAAGTAAAATGGGAAAATCATAAGCCTTAAGGAAGTGTGGGAGTTTTCATCACTAATATTTGTGTGAAAAATGCATACCCAAAACAGTAAATGATGAGCAATGGTGATGTCATTAAATTTTTACCCTATCAGAAGTTTGCCCAGACTTTTTTTTTGAAAAATGATCATTTAACAGTAATTTATTTTACAATATAATTAATAGTAAAGTAAATGATAAATACATCTACCTTTCTTTTAAACATGGAATCTGGTTCCATGTCCTCATTTTTATTTGGAGTTTTTTAAGCTCCAATGCAGGTGAATAAATTGCAAATATAAGCAACTTCTTAAATAAATTCACAAATTTCTATTTCTCTATCTAGGGGTATTTGTTCTATTTTTTTATTATATTTGTATATATACAAATATATACAAAAATATATTTTGTTATATTTGCAAATATAAGCAACTTCTTAAATAAATTCACAAATTTCTATTTCTCTATCTAGGGGTAGAAAATATTACCATGGATTTCTTTTCTTGGCTTCCAGGCATGATTTCTTTGCCCATCTTCTAAATATGGGAAAGACGGCAACAAGGGAGGGGTCAACACATAGGTTCTACTTGGCAGTCACTGTCACAATGCACTGGATACAAATAACAAAGTGCTGACTAGACATCTGATGGGAAGATGGAAATTTGTTTAATTTTCTTGAGAGCAAATATGGCAGAGTTCTTTATATTTTATTTTTTGATGTTATTAATTGTTTGGTATAACCCCCAAGAAACTGGTAGCTCAGTAAATTTGGCAGGTGTTGAGGGGAGCTTTTTTGTTTGTTTGTTTGTTTGTTTGTTTAATAGAATACTTTTATTGAAGTATGGTGTGGATATAGGTAAGTGCACACCTCTTAAGAGTGCAGCTTAATTGTCAGAAACTAAAATACCTGTGTAACCAGCAAACAGCTCAAGGTACAGAGCCTTACTAGCACCCCAGCTGCCTTCTACTTCTCCTTTCTGGTCTCTACCTCCAGTCAAAGGAGGTAGAGACCAGAGGACTCTACCTTTGGTAGAGACCAAAGGAGGTTGTTTGACTTCTGAAACCATACACTGATATTGCCTGTTTCTGTTATAGTTTTTCTTTTACAGTAAAAATCTTTTTTTCTCTTTTTAATTTGGTCTGGCTTCTTTTGCTTAATGTTGGTTCCACGTGATTTCTCTAAGAAGTTGCTTATAGTTGTAATTCACTCCTCTGCATTGCTATAAAGACTTTGAAATGTGTGATTGGAGCAAACTTCATTTCTCTATTCCACTGATAAACATGGAGTAGTTCTGAGTTTTCAGCAACTACAAACTGTTATAAATATTCTAATACAGAACCGTCAGTGAATATCTGTACTCGGTTTTAAGTATATCCCCAAATTTGGAATTGCTAATTCATAGGGTAAGCATTTATTTAGCATTAGTGCTTTCACATAGTTTTCCAGAGTGCTTTGACAAATTCTCTTGCTTCTAGAAGTGAGATCAGAGTTCCAATTGCTCCCTATGATGATTTTGCCTTTAAAGTGTTATATTTTCTCATTCTTGTCCATCTGGTAGGTATGCTACAGTATTGTGTTGAGGTTTCAGCATTCATTTCTTTGAGTGATGAAGCACATATTTAATAACTTTTCATATGTTCATGTATCTATAATGATCAAACTGACCTGTTGTCCATTTTTAAGCTTTCTTTTCTTATTTATTTATAAGAATTTTAAATATACTGAGTCCTTTATCGATTACATGTCAGTATCTTTTCCCAAACAGTAGTTTTCTTTTTCACTCCGTCAGTAATGTGTTTTTTTGATAAATGCAAATTTTTGATTTTTATGTGGCCCACTTTGTGTTCTCATTTTTCTTCATTCAGGTTAGTGGAGTGTTTTCTGTTTGTCTACCATTCAGGTTAAGCAAAGTTTTCCTATTCACAAAAAGTTATGACTATATTTTTGTTCGTTTTAAGCATAATTGTTTTACAGCCTCAAGATAATCTCACGGTATAAAGGTCCTTATTCTTAATCACATCTGCAAAGTACCCTATGATATGTATTTAAACATTTGCACAGATTCCAAGGACTAGGATATACTTATAAGGGGGAAAGTAATCACTATGCCTACCACAATGGATAATTATACATAAATATCAAGTAATTATATATACATATATATCAAGTAATATCAAGTAACTATATATGATGCATAATATGCATACATAAGAATATAAATATTAAAAAATATATTAAATGAATTCAAGAGTTTCCTTTGGGGATCAGGACAGGAGACAGAGCTAGGATTCCGGGTTTTAAATTAAAAGCCCTTTGGAATGATTTTCCTTTTATGGACAATAAAAATTTTAAGCACTAAATGAATCCCAGGAACCAGTTTTTATTTAAGTTCAATCCAGTTAAAAATGTCATGAATCTTTATCCACTAAATTACATACCATTGAGACATAAAATAAAACAGTAATATTATTAAACAAGCAACACTTAATATTTTGATATTTGAGAAAATGGTTATTTATCATGGCATGGTATTTGTTATATTTAAGAGGCTTATTATTACTATTTTAAATGACTATTTTAAAACTTCGTTCGTTTTTATCTAATGTGGTGATATCTAGAGATATAAACCATAAACCAAATACACAAAAGTTCATTGGGGTTCTCCAGAGTTAGTAATAAGGGTGTCTTGAGACTAAATATTTTCCTCTATCATTTTCCAACATGTGACATCTTTGTTTTTACTTCTTCATTCACCAGGAGTCTAGAGTAAGCCCCATTCACTCGGTGCCAACCAAAATGTTCTTTTTATGAAGAGATTTCTTCCTGTTGACCAACTTAGGAATTGGCAATATCTAGTTTAATGGTTAACGTAACCTTTTGCCAGATGCCAAAAGACAAAAAAAACTCATGGAGGAAATGTCTTGAAAACCATTTCGAGGACTATATTTGAAATCCTGAAGCCAGTTATAACATTGGAATTTGTATCTACCGCTAGTGCTTTAACTTTGAGCATCAGTAGCAAGACAGATAGGACCATTTCCTCTTGCCAATGGAAATCATTAACAGTTTTGGAGATTTATAAGACATCTGAGAAGCAAACAATGTCATAAATTTCATACTTTTAACATGTTAGGCAATAATTATAGTTCTTTTTTATGATTTCATAACAAATGGAGTTTCAGTTCCTCATCCCCATGTCTCTATCCTTCAGTTTTCTCTAGTAGCCAAGACCCATCTTTACAATAGAAAACTCAATTGGGGGCGCCTGGGTGACTCAGTCAGTTGAGCATCCCACTCTTGATTTCAGCTCAGGTCAGGATCTGAGGGTCATGAGATCAAGCCCCATGCTGGGCTCTGTCCCAGCCTGCTTAAGTTTCTCTCTAAGAAAGAAAGAAAGAAAGAAAGAAAGAAAGAAAGAAAGAAAGAAAGAAGAAAGGAGAAAGACAGGAAAATAAAGGAAAGAAAAGAAAGAAAACTCAATTGGCCCTTCCTTTTGGCCAATACAACCATGTATAGTACCTCTTTTGGAAATTTGGATGACGTCTGATGCACACTAATCTGTACACTAACCTGAGTCAGTTTATTAGAGTCCTTCATCAGTTATCAACAGAACTGCTTGCTGACTACATAAGCTTAAGTCCGGGGTCTTGTTTATGGGCTCACACAACACCCAGAACTATTCTCGTCTTAGCACTTATCATAGCATGTTTTTTTTGTTGTTGTTTGTTTGGGTTTTTTGTTTGTTTGTCTGTTTGTTTTTTAAGAAACTGGTCTATATTTGAATGTGACTAACTTTTATACAAACAGGGGTCCTGTCTGCCTTATTCATCACTGTATCCTCAGTATTTAACTATCCTTGGGAACACATTTTAGTATGATAGAGGGGATTTTAACTTCTTCTGTTTGTTTTAAAGTCCCACATTTCAATGATATAGTGGCATTAGGAGAAAAGTAGGTAAATAATGAAAAAAATAAGTTATCACTCAGCTCTGTTTTATAAGCGTAAGTATTTAAAATTATTGTGAAACAGTAATGTGCAATCCAGTGTACTTTTGATTCTCAAAAGTTAGGCAATTGAGTGAGAAAGAAGAACTTTTTTTTTTTTCTAAAATAGATTTCTAAATATCAGGATTTCCTTATCATGAGCTAAATTTGGAACACTAAAGAGCTAGAGTTAATATCCATGAACTACTGGATCACAAATAATGCAGCAACTAAATAGAGCTGTTGTCCTGAAAACAGGGAAGAGATGAAACTCCTTTGGGATTGGAAACTTGGAGATTAGTAAAACAGAACACAGAGTTTAGATGCTAGCACAGGCTCTGCTCTCTTATTTCCCAACCAACATTAGGGCCAAAATATAGGCATGGTAGTGGATATGGCCTCTCTTGAAGTCAACTGCTAGTTTGGGGACCTGAAAGACTAGGGAACTTTTGAGCTACTCATCCTCTGGAAGTCTGGAAATGAATAAATACATGCAGAATGGCTGTGGCCAACACGAATGCTATAAAGTAGAAATGGCGATGTTTAGTTGATGAGAGTCTGGTATAGACTTCCTGCATTCCAAATCTCCTTTAGCTTGTATGAGACATGCATAATATCCAAAAATTTTCAGGATACAAGTCTCTGAGAGAAATACTAACACAGCTGCCATGAAATTGTTGGGACGATTATGGATTCCACGGCTGGAGCTACAAAATCCATGGAGCCAAGTTTGGGGTAGAGTCATCCAAAGGGATACTTGAGTTATTTCCAGAACAGTCATCATGCTTGGCCTGTTCCATAAGGTTGGATAAAACACTAACTAGACTGTCCATGAAAAAGACAAAAGCCAGTTCTCAGTATCACATAGAAAAAGCTAGACCTTAGCAGAGGCCAGTGAGGACAAAAAAGTACTCAAACTACAAGCACCCCTTAATTCCAGGACTGTGAACAGTGGTATATTGGAACTCGTTCAAACCAGCTCATTTAGAGCTGACTGTGGGTATTTCTTTCCAACTCCACATTCAATGAGGTCAGGTTGGAAACTTGAAATGGGCCGCCATAACAACATTTGTACCATGAACTTGGAAACCTTCCAAATGGGTGTCTTTCTCCCACCGTCCCCCAGAGACATGGTTGTTAAGCATTTGCCAGCACATCACAGATGATACGTAAGCCTATTGTATATTTAGATTTTACTTGGAAGAAAGAAGAGTAGAGTAAAAATCATCAGACACTACCTTGAATTGGCAAGAATGCATGTCCATTTCCACAAAAATGATTCCTAAGAGCTAAATAAACTTCAGGTATACAGAAAAAAAAAAAAAAGACTGAATCTCTGTCAGTTAATTTAGACTGTAAAATTATGGAAGCAATAAGCCTATTAGTAAATGAACAAATAACCTGATGTTATCTTAAATATTAACCTATCAGAATTCAAGGCAAATATGATACCCTATTACCTCTCAACTTACCCTTAGTTAATCATATCTGTCTTCCCTACTGAGAAAGCCTTCTGCAGCAGAGATACTTTTGTTTTAAACATGTTGAGTTAGTCATCCAGAGAGTGAAAGTCAGCCTTCCCAATGGTTTTGTTACTGCATGGCTTGCTGCCCGTTGTACTGAACTACTTACTGTGCTTCCAAAGATATCCACACTGTCAATACCATCAGCAAGGTCTCTTTTAATTCAATGTATAAATCGGTGCCAAAGTAGCTTACAAATCGCCATTAATGACTAGCTCTTGTAGTGGTTTCTAGGGGAAAGCAACGTCAAAACCTTTGGTAAAGTCTGGAGTTTTCCAGACGTAGTTTTGCCCTGGTGTTGCCATGTATATCCGTTTTCCCTGAACTATCAGCAAGCAACTTGAGTTAATCTCAGAAATCTATAGGTTTGTGGTTGGCCAGTCCCCCAGAAATGATTATCAAGTTACCATCACGCTAAGCATCATTTCTCTGAAGGGCCTTTATGGTTAACCCCGTCTAAGTACTACATTGTCACAAATCAGCAATGTCTTCCATCAGAACATCTACAACTTTGCATTTATTTTATGTGATTATTTAATTAGTAACCAGCACCCAGACTGAGGATCAGTGAGGGTCTGATCTTGTTAGCTTTCCCTACCTACTGTATTGGGTCACTAGAACACCATGTAGCTTGTAGTGAATACTAATATGTGTTTGTGGGATAAATAAATGATAATTACAAAAAATTACACCAAGTAATATTTTATGTATTTCCAAAGTAATCTTACAAATGATATTAAAACAATTAGTAGGAAATATAATTCATACTGGTAAGAAATAAATAGACATGATAAAGAAAAGTTTAGCATCACTATTACTCAACAAATTTGAAATTAAACCAGCATTTTAATAAGCAATAATAAATAATTACTAAGTGATAGTGAGGTTTCAATTAGCAGATATTCAAATTCCCAAATGGAAAGAATAGAACTTTGTATAAATTTCTGGTAGATAACTGGTCAATATCAATAAAAATGCGTACTTTTCTCCAACAACTCCATTTTGTTCAATTATCTTCAGGAAATATTTGCAAAGATGGCTAGAACAAAGTGTTCACTAAAACATTATAATGGAAATTAAACATTCAAAAATCAGGATTAGTATACTATCTTAGTTATGAAGAAAGTATTAGGTACCATAAAAACGATGTACTACATATCCATTGATTGATTTAGCAGTTTATTGGCAATATATTTTAGTGAGAGTCCATGATGAGGAACATTAAATGTTTTATATGTCACATCCCAAAAGGCTCTGAGCAGAAGTGTTTACAGTGCTTATCTTTGATGTTATAAATCCTCAGGTATTTCAGTTTCTTTTTTCCTCTTTTTGGGTTTCTAAATGTTGAATGTTTGCTACTTTGATATTGCATTACTCGAATAAATTATTAAGAGAGAATTAAAAGAAGTAGTCGTAAGGCAAGAAGTAGTTTCTGCAACCCACTGAAATTGGCTTAAGATAAATTTCAAAAAAAGAAGAGTTGGGTTTGAATATTGAAGCAGGGATTTTAAACTTAAAATTTTATGGGTAGGAGCTTAATACTTTCATATTAAAGCTGTTATTTTCAAATTTAACCTTCTGATGTATCAGAAACATTATCTTTGTGTACTCTTAACAAAGAGACATAGTTAGATGGTCAAATGTGAAGGGCTAAGTTTAAAGTGACTTACCTATGTTATTTCGTTTTTGTTTTTTGGTTTTTTTTTTTTTTTTTTTTTGGTTTTTTTTTTTTACTTCAGAGAATGTAAAGAACAGGTGGTATTTTCCCCCCTCAGGTGGTAAGCGGTGAATGAGTTTTGCTTTTCACAGGTCTGTCTCTTCCCCTTTTCTGTCAGGGCAGAAACATGTTAAGTCCATATAAATGGGGAACACCTGCTGTGGAAAACATCCCTTTTGACTTAAAAGGAGCATTAACGTCTCTGTCACTTTACTGAAATGATGATCAAAAAAGCAAGTACTTAGATATCCAGGTTATAAATGTTACAAGTAAGAAAAATGTGTTTTGCTGTTGTTTGGGGGGGCGCAGTGTTTGCTTGTGACTAGTCCATCTCTTGTTATTATTCTTTAAATATGATGAAGCAGAACAGCATGGGTTTAATGAACACAGCCTCAGGTAGGAAGGTCTAGGTTCTAGCCCCCATTCCACAACCTTCCAGCTCAATGACTGTGAACTAGTTGATAACCTAACTGATAAAACAGAGATATAATATTTATTTATAGTGTCATTGTGGGAATGAAATGAAGTAATGCACATAATATTCAATCTGTGTTAATTTTTAACATATCTCATTTTAGTAACTCAGTAAGAGCTTTAATCATTCCCAATTGTACTTTCCATCTTCAAGGCACCAATTCTTCTGAATATTCTTGTTGGGATAAAAGACACTTCCCGGGCTTTGACTCACCTTGACTAGCCATCCGACAAAACATGTACATCAAAAGTCTTCCTTAAGTCATTTTCAAAAACTTTCATGGAAGAATTACACCCCCCCCCTTTTTTTCCCCTTAAGACCAAACTTGCAGGACTTTGCATTAGTACACTGCTAGATAGAATTTGGCTACCTCTTTTTAAGGCATAATTCTGATTTCGACATTTTAATAAAATGCTTACCGAATGTACGATCGGTCTTAAATATTTTAAGTCATGGTTGTCTGCCAATGATGGTAACTTCCAAAAAGTTTATCCTTCTCTTTAATTCACCATGTACCACAGCTAACCAGAAGATAGCAATACATTTAGGTTACAGTATTGGTTTTGATGATACAAATATATCTAGAGCAAGGGTTCTCAACTTAGAGCCATCGACATGCTGGACTGTCAATTTTTTGTGTGATAAGAGGCTGTCGTGTGCATTGAAAGGTCGTTTACAGCACAACTGGCTACTGCAATGTACCTGCTAGATTTTTGTTGGTGTTGTTTACTAGTTTACAGTGGCATCCAGTTCCCAGTTTGCACAACCAAAATAGTCTCTAAACATTATCCAATGTCCCCTGAAAGACAAAATAAGCCCTCGTTGTAAATAATTAAAAAGAATTCTATCACCATAATTAATATACTATGCGTTTTAAAACACACCTTGTCACTCTCAAGTAAATTTGTCATACTTGAAGCAAATTGTTTTGAAGATCTAAGCCCATCATCAGGAATCGACCTATTAAATCTTTCTGTAGATACCCAGTCATAACAGGTTGATTTTATAACTAAGTATATGGTAAAGAGGGACAGAAAGAAATCTTGGGGTTGTGAGTTTTCAGCAAATCTCTTTCAATTGTGAATTGTCCTTACAATGATTCGTACTTGTGATACAAAACTGTCACCAGCTAGACCCCAAGACCTGACCTTTACTGACCACCAAACTTTGTCCCGCAGTTTTCCTTAAGCTCTATTTTCCAATTTATCTCTTAACTCATACAAATGGAAAGCAAACTACTGAAGAATAGGGAGTGTCCTGACAAGACCTCAAGCCCGCCCAGGCAACCCTGACCACCCAGACCAGTTTGAGTTTAACCCCTGACTGGTAAGCCTGTGCGGACCACGGAGTGAGCTCGAAAATGACTGATGACTACCTTTACCTCATTTTGATACTAAAATTGCCACCCAAGGAGGAGCCTCAGCCTCATTTACATAACATACAATGTATGTATAGGCATGTTGCCTTCAGGAGCGTGCCTCACCTCTGTATCCCTTGACAAGGACTCTCTATATAAATATTCATCTTAACCCTAAATAAAAGTTATCTATCCACCCTTGCTCGGGGAGTCATTGTTTTGGAAACCATTCCCTGTGACCTCCTTATGTGCTTCAAATAAAATTTTCTTTGTGCAACTCAACCTGGTGCAGTTTCTGACTCAACTCTCCAAGGAATGAACTCACATTGGTTCAGTTACAAAACCAACTTAAGCACATAAGCCAGAAGCAAGGCTGCCCCAAGGGTGGGACTGAGCCAAATCAGAGGCCTCTTATATGCACTGTGTTCACCAAAGTTGTGGTTTAGTTTTGCCTTCAACACATGAAAAATCCAAATTTCACTTAATGTATGAAAGAATCTTACAGATTCTTTCATGAAAGCATGCTACTAAGAGTTGTTAAATGTTAACAATTAGATTTCTGGTGATATAGAAATAATATGGGTTTCTCAGTAAGAAATATTTGGGTTAAATCCTTCTGAGTACTTAATAGTTGTATAATATCAGGTGTTGGTTTGCAAACTTCTCCTTGGGAGCTTCCAGGGTGAAATCTGAAACTAGCCTGAGGGCAGGGAAAGACCAGAAGCCACTCAGATTGGTAGGTGGCTGGCTTAATAAGCAAGGGGATTTACAAACCACCCTCAACCTCCATGACCTCAAGACTAATGGATCTCTTCACAACTGTCAGCCAAATTTTCATTTATATAGAAGACTTACCTTGGTTCAGTCACCTATACCATGCAAATAGTCTCAACACCACATCAGTGTCTCAAGCTTATGTCCTTGGGGCAGCTTCTAAATGGGAAGGGCTAACAGAGTGCACAGTTTAAGGAGAGAATGAAAAGCCTACGAATATTCCAGCTCACAATTCAATAGTCAGTCATGTCCTCTTGATAACCTCACCCAACATCAGGCAAGTCTTTTGTGTGTTTTATGCTTCCAACTTTTTTTTTGATGTTTATTTATTTTTGAGAGGGGGCAGAGTGTAAGTAGGGGAGGGTCAGAGAGAGAAGGAGGCAAGGAATCTGCAGCAGGATCCAGGCTCTGAGCACACAGCCTGACACAGGGCTCAAACCAATGCACTTACAAGACCATGACTTCAGCTGGAGTCCGTCACCTAATCAACTGAGCCACTCAGGTCCCCCCCAACTTTTCTTTTTAACAGTAAAATGGCATAACAATCTACAGGATTGTTAGAACTAAATATAAAAATTCAAATAACATAGTGCTTTGAACCTAATGTTTGGTAAATATTTGTTAAATGAATAAATCATGATAAAAGTGACTCTCAAGAACCTAGAACTCTATAAATACAATATATATTAGTTTTCCCCCAACCTTTTATTCTAAGGGAAAAAAAAAGTTTCAGAAAGGAAAACAGGGAGACAAGGGAGGGGGGAAACTTTGCTTTAAGATGTCAGAACAGCATTTTAGTGCCGCCAGTATTTTATGTACCATGGAACTTCCAATATCATTCAGAAGAAAACCACCTATATTCATGTCATGTTCAAAATATTAAACCAATTCCAAGTTGGCAAGGATAAAAATAAAACCTTCAGTATGTTTTAGTCAATTGCCTCCTAAACACTTCACTGGACTTAAATTCTGTGCATGTAACACCCTTTAACCACCAAGAGTGTTAATATAAAAGTTTAATTTTCCCACTTATATTTTGTATTGCAGCATGCATTTTAAGGTCTTCAACATGTGATTTAGAACAGTTTGAATTATCTTAATTTTTTTTCTAGTGTGTGGAGGGGGGTAGTGGATTTACCTTCCTCAACAGAATTTTTCAGAAGTAACAACTTATTATTTGACAGGCATTTACTACAAGAATATAAAACTCAGATGGTCTTGATTTGGACATCAAACATTTATAAAGTTCCCTCTACATAACAAATGTTGTAGTAGACATTAGAACTACCAGACATACAAAGCATGGAGCACAACTTCTAGGTGCTATCAGTTTGGTAGAAAAGAGAGAAGCAAGAATTGGAATATGTTATAATAAACAATACAGTGTAAGTAAGAAAGGATTCTGTGGAAGAACAACAAAATCTACCTCAATGTATGCTTCCTAATCGACTAAGAGAAGCTGTTTTTGAAATATGGGGTATGAAATGTGTCGACCTTTGTTCGTAAGACTTTTGAATGCATCTGAGATGAAAACCATGAAGGCCATCAAACAAAGGTTCTCAAATTGACCTAAACTTTAGAATCACCTGACGATTTAAACCCCTGACATCCGGGTCAAAACTCCAGATCCATGAAATCAGAATTTCTGGCGCTGGAAACCTCAGAAGCAGGAACTCAAAGCTCCTCAGAGGATTTCAGAGGGCGGCCAAGTTTGAAAAAACCCTGATTTAAAAATAGTAGTTACGTAATGCCTGAAATAAGCTCAATATTTTACTGGCCACTCAATTTGGCTATGAATTTTGTAACAGACAAAACTGGGTGAAAGATAGACTGTTGTTTTGATAAAAGCAAGCATGTGCATTTTCCCAGGAAAAAAGATAATAATACAAGATTGTTTTAGTTCACTTTAAACCGAATAATTGTACAATATGTTATTTGTCATTGCAGTTAAATCAACTTGACTGTACTGTGCCCCTGGTTTTGTTATCTCAGATGAATACACTAATGGTTTCGTTGTAGACCTGTTATCTAATGCAAGTTAATGAGACCCTCCCCCCAAACTTTGGCTGATATGGTTGGCTTTTCTTCTTTGGTAGCCTTCCAATGGTCTTGACAAGGTGCCAATTTGTAAGTTTGAGTTTTCTGGTGACCGTGTTTGTTTTCTTTTTAGAAGAATCAGTCTGGAAGTGAGGAAAACAGAGGGGAGAGCTAGAGCGAAAGGATCCTGACTTTTGTTGAGCATCTGGATCCAGCTGTGCAGCGTTTATCCTACGGAACTTTCCAGTTAAATACAAAAAAGTCTTTTTTTTTTTTTTTTTTTTTTTTTTTTTGCCTAGTATTTAGTTGAAGTGAATTTCCAACTCTTGCATATAAAAGCCACTCAATACAGGCATGGATATCTCAATTAAAATGCTTAAAAGAATGATACCTGTATTGTTTCTTTCTGTGATTGATTAGGTTACAAAATTAAATAAATTTAGTGAAGATCATCTGAGTGAAGGGATACTGGGATGAGGGATTAACCTGAGATCATTATAATCAGACTGTTTTTCTTTCTTAGGTCATTAACTTATGCCATAGAAAATATGATGTATTAGTTATTGATATCATTTAATATTGGAACAGGATTATCTTTTTTTGGAAGAGGTACAGAAATGAGGATAAAAATAGTGGTATTTGCTGATAATTGGTTGTTCCATATAGGATACTAACGTAAGGAAGTATGCTGCAAGGCTATGATTAGTTCAAGGTCAAAAAAACTATGTGACACAATTAGTATCCAAGGAAAAATATTCTATAGTCATACGCTATTATTTTTATCTATATTAGATAGATAGATAGATGATAGATAGATAGATATAGATATAGATTTTATTAATTAATTAATTAATTTATTAATAAATAAATAAATAATTTTTTATTTATTAATTTTTTTTATTTTAGAGAGAGAAAAAGAGTGGCGGAGAGGGGCAGAAGGAGAGGGAGAGAGAGAGAGAAAAGAAGAGAGAGAGAGAATCCCAAGCAGGATCCACATTGTCGGTGCAGAGTCCCACTTGGGGCTCAATCTGGATCCAGATGAACTGTGAAATCATGACCTGAGCCAAAATCAAGAGGTGGATTCTCAACCGACTGAGCCACCCAGGTGACCCTGTTTAATCTCCTTTCAACCAGTAAGAAAATAGTTTCACATAATTCTGTTAAACCTATGTCAAGAAATGATTTTATGCATACGAAAAATAAAATGACGGTTGATGCATACACTTCTCAAGAATGGCCTATAAAATGAATGAGATTATGTCTGCAATTGCATAGGATAGTGTTAAGACAATCTATATTTCTGATGAAAGTGTCATGGTGGTTTTTATATTTTTCTAATTTTACTAAATTTCAATTACAAAAAGCACTGGCCCTTACTAAATAATTGTAACTTGAAAGGAGCTGAAAACAGAATAAACTGAGAATTTCTTTTATAAATTAAGTGATTCTAATAATTCTATTTATGATGCCTCAAATTCTTGAACAGGAAGTTTAGCTTAATTTATCCTTAGGTCTATTTATTGTTTGGGGGCCAAAATGCACACATTTCATAGTATAAGAAAGCTATTTTTTGTGATGGATTACTCACAGAAGGGATCCCTAGAGGATAAAGTTAATTTAATAGCTACAATGAAAGGAGAGAAACATATTTTTCATTTACATTTACACATTTTTTTTTCTAATTTTGTCCTTCCTGTCACCAAGAAGCAGTCTCAAAATTCCTTCGTTCTCCGCATGTTATAGATCATTTTACTTTTTCTTTTTTCAGTCAGCGGAAGGGCCTTAGGCTTTCGTGTCAAACAGATCTGGACCTCAGTTCTAATTTTACCAATACAAGACTTTTGACCTTGTGTGTTTCTGTAAGGAGTTGGGGCCTCAATTTCCTCATGTGAAATAGGGATAATGATGGCAGGTTTCAATAAATGGTAATTGTCTTTATTTGCTTAGGTTGATGCTTGTGTTAGGTTTGTTGTCTCATAATAAGTTGGGCACTAAAATTACTAGGCTATTTATTATATAGGGTAAATTGTCATTTTATTGTTATAGTTACATGTTACAAAGCCTTGTCTACTTTAACTAGTAAATCTATCCTCAGACCTTAACTTTTTCATTCTCACCGCTTGTAGAGAAATCACCCATAGATAGATATTCATATTGTCTTATTCTCAAACTTCATGTGTCCAAAATTAGCTCATCAAATGGCCCTTCCATTTCTCCCCTCCTTCCAATGTTTCCCATTTCTCTCTATGAAAGTATCTTTTTTTTCTTCCTTTAAATTTTCTCAGGTGAGATCATCAGCCATTTTTATTCTTCTTTCTCTATGTGTTGTATCTCATCTGTCACCAATGTCACCACATTTTTTTTTTCTCTCTAAAAGCAGGTCTCTAACTTTGTCCTCATGTCATTTCTACTGTCATTTCTGTCTGGGCCCTCATCAACTCATTCCCTTCTCTGTACCCATGATGAAGCTTAATTAATGAAACAACGATATACACATATAAATAAATGTGGAGAATATATATCTCATGTTCTGAGAGTTGAAAGTCTAATTAGAAGCAATAGTTTAAAATAGCTAGTCAGATTTGAAGCTCATGCTTTCTTTCATATTAATTTAAATCATCTTAAATTGATTTTGCTAGATCGAAGGATAATTTTTTTAACACTTTACTGTTTTTTTTTTTTCAGTTGGTACTCAATCTTTATTCAAAGACATAACCAGTTTTTTACGCTGGAAAATATGCCAAATATAACATGATGCAGTATTCTCAAGGCAAGTATCTAAAGTTTTGTTGACAAGGTTTCTGTAGTGTATATTATTTTATACTTTTAAATTATTATCTTGATAAAATTATATTACAAAAAATTATTCCTTTAATGCTAACACACTTGTAATCTTATTATAAGGGTGTATGATTATATGACACTCCCATATAAGAAAAAGACAAAAACAATACGACTTCACTTATCTGTGCAATCTAAAAAACAAAATAAATGAACAAACAAAAAACATTCAAATACAGAGAACAACATGGAGGTTGCCTTAGAGGAGATGGTTGGGAAGATGGACAAAACAGATGAAGGTGAATAAATTTCAAGTTACAAGTTATAAAGATGAAAGGCACTGTATAGGGAATATAGTCAATAATATTGTAGTAACGCTATAGGGTGACAGACGGTGACTAAACTTTTTTACCAGTCTATGCACTTGATGATAGTTGAGCCACCTTCCCTGATGCTACCTTCCCTGAAGCTTCTACCTTGTGACGGCACGCTCTTCATGTGTTCCTAGGATCTTGACTTTTATTTCCATCCTAGACTTTCTAACTTCCCTTCTTGTCTCCCTCCTCCCCTGTTTCTCTCTCTCATTCTAGACTCTCTCTCAGGAAATTTGTATTACCACTCCCCACCCTGCTTTGTATCAACCATCTGGCATGGCAAGTCTATTTCATTAGTTCTAATCTCATTATCCTGCTTCACATCACTATTGAGTAATCACAGAATTTCCTCTCAACTTTTTCTTTTGACAGATATTCAGAAATTCCCAACTTAGATATAAAAATTTTAAAGTACTTTATAATGGTTTCAATAAGAATTAATTGAGCACAGCTTCAGCATTTAGGCACTTTGATATATAACTTTACATCTGTATAGACAGGTAGATTTTTAAAAATTTCCACTTGAAGCATTTTTGTTTGTCAAAACACTTGGTAGGTAGAGCAAATATTTTGATTCCTATCTTATAAATGAAGGGACTATGAAAATCTTTAGGAAACTTGCCCAGTTTTTTGAATTGCATGATAATGATCTTTCCACAGTTTTATCCTACCTTTTTTATCCTGAAATAAACTATTCAAATTAAAAATAATCATCCTATAGCTTTTTTTTTATCATTGTTGATACTGTTTTTTTCAAATTACCAAATTAAAAACACTGACTCTGATAAGAAGACATAGACATGATTATGACCTTCATAAGGGTCATATTTTGTTTGAATTACATACTTTACTGTTTTAATTTTTGAATGTTTATAACACAGTGCAGTATGTTTAATCATCTGTAATCATTTTCATTTTCCCCAACTCTTCCTCACTCCCAACTTATATATTCACTGGAAGCAGGGACAAGATTTTGGGGAAAATATTTTTTTCCTGATTTTTCACTTGGTCTGTACAATATTAGTTAATTGACTCAATGTTGTGGACTGAATGTGTCTCCCCCAAATCCATATGTTGAGCCCCTAATCCCCAATGTAACTGTACTCAGAAACAGGTGCTGTGAGGAAGTGACAAAGGTTCAATGAGGTCATAGGTTGAGACTCTTTATCTGGTAGGGCTCATGCATGTATATGGAAAGGAGATGCCAGGGCTCTCCAGTTCCTCCATTTGGGGACACCAAAGGCAGATGTCCCTCAGCAAGGAAGGAAGACAGCTCTTACTAGGAATCGAATCCACTAGTGGCCTTCATCTTGGACTTCTTGACCTCCAGAATGATAAGAAAACAAATTTGTTGTTTAAGCCATCCAGTTTATGGCATTTTGTAATGGCAGCTGAGATGACTAAGACACCTACAGACTGATGGTTTCCTTTTCTAAGTAGAGAATTAACTATGATCACTGTGGGGTAGGGAAGGGAAATATTAGAGTCAAAATATTCTTATGTTTTTAAAGTGTATATCATAGTTGAACTGATAAATTAAATGCTACTCTGTGGTTACATTTTGAAAAATTTTTTGAAATAGTTATTTTCAAACAGCCGTCTGGGTTGATGAAATTCCAATATGGCATTTTAGAAAAATCTAATTAAAATGTGTACTATCATAAGATTTGCACTTATAAAAGTGATCAGAAAGAAGTAAGATACTCATTATAGAATTTCTCTGAAATATATTTAAATACTAATATGGATTCAGGAGGATAAAACCATAGATAACTTATCATTAGCTACATACAGTGAAAAAAATAGTTAATAAAATATATCACAAAGAATTCATATATAGTATGGTTCGAAGACCTAAAAAATGGACAACAAAAAAGAGTGAGATGGGAAACACAGAGGAATGCCTTTCCCCCTATCTAATTCTTACAGTGTAAAACCATTGCCTTAATCCCTACCTAAATCAAAGCATCTATAGTATCTGTCCCCTAACTCCAAATATATTTACTCTCACATCATCTGTCTTAAATGGTCTTAAAAAAAAAGAAAGAAAAAAAAACAAGTTTGTGAAGTTTAATTTTACATTTTAAAATTAATAAACTTAATAAAATAAATGTCTGTATATATGCCAAGAAAGCTGAATTTTGATAACACAATTTTTTACTTAGTTCTGTCAGTTTCCCCCAAACAAATGTTTCATAGTGAACATCTCAATCTAGTTAGTTAATGAGTACCTCTGATCTTACCTGGGAAACTGAAAATTCTCTGTCCTTCACTATTTAGGCAAAAACTTAGAAAAAAAAAAGAGTGGTAAAAATTAATTCTCAAAACTGCCAATGCAAAATGTGTGTTTGTAGCTTCAAATGCAAATTATGAAAAGCGACTAAATCTCAGACTAGAACTAAAATATATCAAAATATACTTTTGACTTTTAGAGATTTCAATTGACTTTAATATCCTAGACATCACTTTAAATTTTAGAAAGCCCCACTTTCTGGAAATTTCTTTACTTAAAAATTCACTTTTGAAGTTTTTTTTGTTTTTTTTTTTATCTTTTAGGAAAACATTTACCCCCATACTAGCTAGTAATAAAAACATTTTTAAGTAAATACGGCTTTAAATGTTACCATAAAGCATCACATTTGAATGCTTATTTTAAAATCTAATTATTTATATGAGGAAGGTGTATTTTTCCCCTCTTTCAATAGTGTGGTGGACTCAATGGTGGCCTCCAAGAAGATATGTCCATGCTGGGAATTTGAGAAAACGACCTGAGTTGGAAAAAGGAAATTTGAGGATAAAATTAAGGATCTCCAGATGGCATCATCCTGGATTATCAGGGTGAGCTATAAATCCAATGACAGATGCTCTTATCAGAGGCACATAAAGAAGGCCATGTGAAGACAGAAGCAGAGAATGTAGTCACACAGACACAAGGTAAGCAACACCTAGGGCCACCAGAAGTTAGAAGAGACAAAGAAAGCTGCTCCTTTAGATCCTTGAGAGTGAGCACAATTATGCCAAAAACCTTGACTCTGGACTTCTAACCATCAAAAAGTATGAGAATAAATTGCTGTTTTAAGCTATCACATTTGTGATAATTTTTACAGCTACCCTAGGAAATAAATATGCTTTCTCAAATTTGAGAGTTTGTTTCTTTATATTACTTGTCTAAAACAAAGCTAGAAAATGTTACAACGAGACTTGTAATCTCACTGACTCCCCGTTTCAAGTGTATTTTTTTGGTCACAATCCCGTTCAAAGGGCAGAAAAATTTAAGTTAAATGCTTGATCCTCGATCTCTAGAATTTTACAAGTAAAAAAGGACTTACAGATGTTAGAACACAGTCATTTCATACTTTAGAAAAAAATAAGTCCAGAGAAGCCTAATGGTTTCCTTCTGTTCATAAAACCAACACTGAACCCCAGTCTTTGAACCTGTCGGCAGTATGAATGAATGGCCCTGCGAGTCACAACTGAGGTTCCCAATCTACTACTTATCCCCCTGTGTAGTCTGCTCAGGCTGCCATAACAAAGTATCATGGATTGAGTTGCTTAAACAACAGATGTTTACTTTCTCACAGTTTGGGGACTGGAAGGCCATTATCGTGCTGAGAACTTTCTTCCGGGCATATAGACCACTGCCTTCTTGCTGTGTCCTCGCATGGCCTTTCCTTTGTGTTTGTGTGGAGAGAGAGAGAGAACACTCTGAATTATGGGATTAGTGCCCACTTCTGTGACCCCACTTAACCTTAATTATCTCCTTTTAGGTTCAATTTCCAAATATAGGGCCCAGAGGGTCATATTGAGAGTTAGGGTTTCAAAGTATGAAATTTGGGGGACACAACTCAGTCCGTAATACCTATCACTGTGCTTAGGTAAGGAAGAGTATGTCTTAATGTCCCTTGGATGTGGGAGAACTGAAGCAGTTAATGTTGTCTCCTTTATCAAAACATTTTAGACAGACCTTACAAGAAATCCACATCCTGCCCAAAGAAGATTGAATTCTCTATTTTTTAAAATAGGAATCATCTTTGAGATAGCTATCCAAAAAATAATGATAATAATAATAATAATAATAATAAGCAAACTCCTCAAATTTGCAGTAGTAACTATAATTTTCAGTCAACAATAATTTTTGTTCTGTATAAATGCATTTACAAAACAAGCATTTGGGAATTCCATTGTAGATATGAGGAAAATAGCAAACAAAAGGGGACTGAGAAAAGAATTTGAACATTTTTAGCTCATTGAAGAACAAGTTCCTCTTGATGTTTTCACGGCTGTTCTCACCCTAATTCTTTCTTTTTTTTCACCATGAATACTGCTCAGTCTTCTGAAAACTGCCTGATTGAGGAGTTCTATAGAGGCAGGGAAGGTCAGTAATGGATATTTTCACACTTTAGCCAGAAAGAACAGAAAAGAATCTTCAAAGTTTGTAATAAACAGAGCAATCTTCGGGGATCAGAACAGTCCCTTAGATTCAGTGCCAGGTGCCTTCACAATGTTAGCTTCACAAGGTACCCACTCACATCAGCTACTTACTCTGAGTAGGGAGTCCCTATCCCTGCTGTCAGAGAGAGTCTGGAAAAAAAAAAAACAAAAGACATACCTGCTGCAGGCATATATTGTACCTGCCAATTTCACAAAACGAAAATGAGGGTGATATATGGTGTCCACGGGGTATTAGGTTATTTTTTCTCTCTACTGCATTCTCCTTTTTTTTTTTTTTTTTTTTTTTTTTTTTGTCTGAATGCCTAATATTCCCTTTCCTCGCTCAATATATCCTTGGAGCCCTTGTCCTCTTTTATCAGCCAGTTAGGTGTACCAGAAGCAGAAATAGGCCCAAATCAACACTTTTGATATTTCAGCAGACAAGAAAGCACTGATAATAACTTAGTGAGGTGTCCTGCTTCCGATTACCCGAAACGAGAAGAGATGTCAGTCCGTGGGATGAGCCGCTTCAATGTGTTGGAACGTGGCGTAGAAACCGGTCAGGCCATCGTCAGTGGGAGGCAAGACACATTGTACTTCTGAACCTGTCGAGCGAAATGTGTTAATCACATTACTTACTGAGGTTTGGAGACGGTACTTTCAGTTTCATTTGGAGGCAAGGCTCCCTGAACTGAAGTTTGAAAGTCTAGACTTGATTGGAGTCCCCAGGAGCTCAATTAAATGATAAGCCTATCTTACAAAGATGTAATTTTTTATGCTTATTAGGTAGTATCTTAAACACACAGATCTAAAATAGCATTTAGCGTAAGGTATAGGAGTTACACAATTTTTTTATGTTTATTTATTTTTGAGAGAAAGAGAGAGAGCGAGCAAGCGCACAAGCAGGGGAGAGGCAGAGAGAGAAGAGAGAGAATCTTAAACAGGCTGCACACCGAGCATGGGGCCTAACATAGGACTGGATCCCACGACCCTGGGGTCATGACCTGAGCTGAAATCAAGAGATGATTGCTTAACCAACTGAACCACTCAGGTGCCCCTATAAGTTACAGAATTCTGAATGATAGAAAGTTAAAAACCATTTGTATTCCCACTAAAAATACAAGTTAACCAATCAATGAGTTTTTAAAAATATTCCATTGGATTTTCTTTTAAATATAAATGTTCACTCTAAAAATCAAAATAAGACCTGTGTAGAGGAGAAATGTTTTATTTTTCCAAAGCACATCCAATGAAATTACCTTAAATGGGTACATAAAAATACAACTTTGAAGTCCATCTAGAGAAAAGGTGGAATTAATTATTCACTCAAATTATAAAATATCTCACAGATGCTTAAAAATAATGGATTAAGTTTTATATATTTTTTTAAAAAATATCTCTAATGTAGAATTTTTTTTTTTTAGAAGGTAAAGGTACTGAAAAAAAAAATAGGCCTAGGATATATGATAGGAAATTGTACTTTTTTTGGGTAATGGTAATAAAGTCTGTGGTAAATAATTTAGTAAATTTCATGTTTTCATTGAGAATAATGAAACATTGGCATAAAATGTGCTCTTGGGTTACATATTATAAATTCCATTATTAACAATGTTACATTTATCCCATGCCTATGAAGGAAAAATAAAAGAAAATCTCCGTTTGGAGACAGTTCATTTCGTCTTCAAATATCAAGATAGGCTTCCTGGAAAACAAAACCATTTAGAACCACTCAAAGTCCATTCTTTTTATAAATTGAGTGATAGTAAATAAGGCTTCGGGGGAAATTAGATTGCTTCCTATCTTTTATTCTTTCAACACAAGATTCTCGAAGGTGTGTGTGTTTGTGTGCTGGAGACAGATTCAATGATGTAAATATTTTGTTTCCTTCCATAAGCTCACTAATTCATAAAACTTCACTCTTGCCTTACTCTTTTTTTAAAAATCTTTTATTTTTTTAATGTTTATTTATTTTTGAGAGAGAGACAGAGTGAGAGTGGGGTAGGGGCAAAGAGAGAGGGAGACACAGAATCCAAAACAGGCTCCGGACTTTGAGCTGTCAGCACGGAGCCCAGCGCGGGGCTTGAACCCACAAACTATGAGATCATGACCTGAGCTGAAGTTGGATGCTTAACCGACTGAGTGACCCAGGTGCCCCTGTATATTTGCCTTACTCTTAATACTCATTCAAAGGTAATAAACATATAGGCTTCTTTGAAAGGATTCCACTTGTTTATCTAAACTAACATAAAACCTATTTTGTCATCGTTAATGTATTCAGCCAATGTTTGCTTACGTTATTTAATGTCAGCTGAAATGCTAAGCATTGCAGTGATATATACCACAGAGCCTGACGACCTCTCCGAAAGAAGGCAAATTAATAGTGGCAAATATGATAACTGGATGTGTTGTGAACTGTGCTAGTGAGAAGAGGAAAACAGAAGCATGTTCAGTCAGTGATCGCTATTAGTCAATGTGCTTAATGGGAAAATAAGGGGCAGACTTTCTCCACATGCATATAATTAACATAACTACACGTATTTAGGTAATCGTGTATATTATATTTATGCCATATATATTTTTCTCAGGGATATCGGCTCATTGGCCAAATTTCCATATTATATGAACAAAATAATATTCCCCTTGGGACCATATGCATTCGAGGACCCACTTCTTGGCATCTTATAATAGTGTTGTTGTTGTTTTTTATATTTGCTCAAACTAACGGCACAGGCCTTGTGTTAAAGCGGCACACAAGCTTGGTCACTCATAGACTGCAGATGCCCATCTGCCAACATCCCTGCTGCTTCACTGGAAACTGCATTTCCATAGACCAAAGCCTTTTCTCTTACTCCATTCCAGTTTGCCATGGGACAGTTGTTGGCACATACCGCCATGACCCATGTCCCTCTCAGAGCTCTAACACTGATTCGGAGTTGATATTCTGGCTAACTTCCAGGACTTCATTACAGGCAAACCTGTCCGGCCACTTAAAGCTAATTTTGACTTTGTATGATGCTGATGAAAACTGCTCAGGAGTTTACAACATGATGACTCTAGTCAATGGTCGGTGATTCCAATGAACCAGAAAAGAAATCAATGGTACAAGCAAGCAATGGAATAAATGTATCTTCTCATTAAACATCTGGCATCTGGACTCAGGTTTATTTATTAGTTGGGTGACCCTGGATTAGTTATTTAACATTTCTGTGCTTTAGTCACCTTTTATCCTTTTATTTATATTAATGGTTCTCAACCAGGGATAAGTATGTTTTTCCTCCCCCACTCCCTGAGTACATGTAGCAAAATAAGGAGTCGTTTTATTTGTAGATACTATCGTCATCTAAAAGTACAGGTTAAATATGTTTGAGAGCCCTACAATGAGCCAGACTGCCTGTACAACAAAGAATTATCTGGCCCCAAATATCAACAGGGCCAAGGTTCAGAAACCCTAAATTATATAATGGCCACTAGAATACTTTCTGTGGGGCCTTTACATCCCTCTGTGAGAGAGTCGTTATGTATTCTGTCTGCACAGCCTCCCTCTCCTCAACCCCATACACTCTTCCTTGTTCGTTCGGATCCACTCTTATCCTTGCCTTAGGGTTCTTCCACCAGATACACTTTCTTCTAGAAGTAATATGCCTCCCATATATCTGAATAATCCCTTCTCTGTCTTTCAATCAGTATTTCTCCATGAAGCCTACCTTAACCAGCCTATTTAAAACTGCACTCGTTCATCCCCAAGAAATATATACACCTATACTCCTGATACTCTTGTGTTTCATTTATTGTCCATAGCACTTAACCCTTTATAGCGTACCGTATATTTACATATTATTTTCATTGGTTAATTGTTCCCTTGTTAGGATGTAAGCTTCAAGGAAGTAGGGATCTGTCTTATTATTATTATTATTATTATTATTATTAGATAATGTCCCCAAAGCATGCATGGTATGTGAACAATAGATGTGTAATATACTTGTGTAACATATTTGTTGAAGGTGATGCACTCATTCATTAAACACAAAGATGTTTAATAAAGATTTGTTAAATTATTTTAATGTTGGGTGCTTTGCATAGCATGGTAGTCTAATACACAATAACATGATATATGATTATTACGCATAATAGTGAATATGTAACTGTCTATTAATGTAGGTACAAAAGGAAAGAAAGCTATAGGTATCAGTGAAAGAGAGAAACATTTACAAATTATATCTCTTATATTTTAAGTGTATAAAAGTGTATAAAAAAGTGTATTAAGTGTATAAAAACATGATCCAATACAATCTTGTGCTTCTCAGCTCAAACAGCATCTTTAGTTTGGAAATGCCTTCAGGATTGGCACTTGGCTTCCTCCTTCTCCTTAATTTCCCCTCAATAGTATATGCTGTGTTATGATTGTATCTTACTAAGAGTCTTGTTTTTGTAAACCAGCATTCTATAGTTTACTTAATTGTTATGCATTGTACCTGGGCTCCAATAACCATTTATTGTTCTGGGTTATAGCTGTAGTGATCAAGGAAAATTTCTTTATCTTGCTATGAAAAATCCATAATTCAACCTGTCATTAACTGGGAATTGACATCGAAAATTATACATTTTCCATTTTGTACATCTAAAATTTACACAAGAGTTTGAACAATTCACGTCTCCTGGTTTATTATAATAAATGTTTACCAACCGTCTCAAACAAGTAGGTTTCCTTCTCTGATTCTCAATTATTAAGAGCCTCCAGAAATTGTAGTATTTCTTAGAAATTTTACCAGTACCAACTTACTAATTATATTAATATAACCTTATTCACTTCTAAGTTGTAAAACATTGCCAGAGCAAGCCATTTGAAACGAAGTATCTTGCTTTTGCTAACATTTATTCTCCTAACAAGCATGTTTAATCCAGATTTACCACTGAATGCTGGCATGAACAAATTTCATCTCCTTATATATTGGAAAGTAAATTTTCTAATGATTCTACAAGGAACAAATGAATCGCAAAATACAGTAACTTCCTTATGAACGTTTTATTTTGAAATAAATCCCATAATAGAATCTAAATGATCTCAGGTTGTTTGCCTAATCCCTTAGTCTAATTCCATCCCCTTGATATCCAAGCAAAATGGATAATTTTACTTTCCCTCTGCTAATTGGCTGCTTTCCCCTTACCTTTTCCAGTGCTTGAAAATATAGTGATTGTGGAAAAAAAAGCAAACCTTATTTGTACACACATACAATGAGTTTTCTTTTTATTACAAACCCCTGAGCTTTGCACACTAACATTGCCAACAAAAACTACCGCCTTGAAATGTCAGCAAACCAAAAATGCCTGCCACAAATACTTGATATGCTGAAGTCACAGACCTTCCAAATTTATTCTTGTCTAAATCAGCAATCCCTTCCACAATTCAGGTCTAATTTGAATTGTTATAAGCAGCCCTTAATTGCACGACCTTCTATACCCAACTGGTGAGTGATTCTTGCTTTCATTGCCCACCGCTTGCTGCTGAGAGTAAATTAAGTGCTCAACCCGGGGATTTGCTCTATTAAGACAAAACAGTGACATACTGATTAAATTTAAACTGTCAGATTATATTTCACTTGTTACTATTACCATTTTCTGGAGAGTATAACCAGTTATGTTTCTTTTTTTCCTTGATACTCCCATTGAAACTTTTGTGCTTAGTAACTAGGGATGGCTGAGCTAAATATGGATTTCTAAACCATTAAAACAGGATTTTTTTAAGGAGGAGAATGCCCTTTTTTTAAAAAAAGAATTTGCAGTCATATAAACCGAGTTGGTGGTTAAAAATTCATAGTGTTACAGGAGTCGGGTGTATTCCAGCATGTTTTTGGAAAAGGGGAGATATTTAAATGTCAATGTTTATTTTATTTGGTTCAGTGGCTTTCAAGCTTTATAATCTTTGAGATTCTTACATCATCTTCTCTTTTGCTGCCTGAAGAGCTAGGATAAGAGTTCTCTTAATTTATTATCTTTTTGTGTGTGTGGAACACCCTATCTTTGAAAGTTAAAGGACAAATGTAGAAGGCAGAAAGCCCTGAGATGTGAAGAAGGCAAAGCTAGCATATTCCAGGATATAGATTTATCAACAACTTTTTCATCTTTCAAAGGAAATCTCAATTGCACTCTTCATAGTTCCGTTATGTGCCCTGGTGATGACCTAAACACATTTTGAAAAGAAAAATGATCTAATAAACTCAAGGAATTAAAACTCTTTAAAAGTTAGTTTGCACTGTATTGATACTTCTTCCAGGTGGTTTATATAGGAAAAAACGAATTTTTATAGGCTGCTTTAAATATAAATAAAACATTATTTAGAAACAGTTTTCACCTACAAGGATGAAATATTGAACAAAGTGATTTTCTCCAATATGTTTCTTCTGTACCAAAGGCAAATTGTGAAGGCTGATAGTATCATGTATTTTAGAAAGGAGGAGAGAAACCTAGACATTTTGTCAGACAACAGTAATTGTTTCAGAGAATGCCAATTAATCGGGCGCCTGGGTGGCTCAGTCGGTTAATAGTCCGACTTGGGCTCAGGTCACGAACTTGCGGTTTGTGAGTTCAGGTCATGATCTTGCGGTCTGTGAGTTCGAGCCCGGCGTCGGGCTCTGTACTGACAGCCCAGAGCCTGGAGCCTGCTTCGGATTCTGTGTCTCCCTCTCTCTCTGCCCCTACCCCACTTGTGTCTGTCTGTCTCTCTCTCTGTATATCAAAAATAAATAAAATGTAAAAAAAAAAAAATTAAAAAAAGAGAATGCCAATTAAAATCAGAAATCACAAAATAAAATAGTTCCCCTAATGAAATATACATGCCAGAATTGCAAGTTTTTATCGGATACTTTGAGAAACAAGTGTAAGCTATCGTTTTTGGCAAGTACTTCCCATTAATCTAAAAAGCCTCAGAGCCTGTTTTAAAATAATTATTTTCTCTGCTCCATGTAACTAAAACGTTTTAACCCTTGCTTCATCTTTCCGCTCACATGTCATTTCAAGTACTCAGTGTTGAACATATTCCCTTTATAATACATCTGAGCTTACATTTTATTTCTAAAGTCATCTTGGTTAACCACAATTTGGATTTCTGAAAGTCTAGTAACCTATCTCTCAATGTGAGACATTTTAGCATAAATATATGGCGTTTCCACTTTAAAATTATTAATGCTAAATTTAAGCCTAAATATGATTGTTTTTCTCATTTTATTGTTTATGTTTCTTCCTTGATTCTTCTTCTCACATTTCCATTGTTTAGATTTTACAGGAATATAACCTCGGTGCTCTTAATATCGCTCTGAAGTTCTAATAATGATGAAAGCAAAGAAGTGAACATGATACCTTAACTATAGAAAACAAACTGATGGTTACCAGAGGGGAGGTGGATGGAGGCATGGGTAAAGGAGGCGATGAGGATTAAGGAGTACACTTGTGATGAACACTGGGAGATGTATGGAATAGTTGAATCAGTATATTGTACCCCTGCAACTAATAGAACACTGTATGTGAACTACGCAGGATTTTAAAATAAAACGAAATTAAATCATAAAAATGAAAAAAAGTGAACACTATAAAACAAAAGTGACTTGGAAAAAAATAAGACATGGGGCCTTGTTAGGGGGGGCTCTGTGACTGCAGTTTTCAGTGCAATCCATGGCTCTCATATCATTGGCAAAACACAATAGTTGACGTATCAGTACGTGTTTTGTTGTTGTTCTTAAAAACAGACTTATGAAGGCCCAAATGGAAACCTTTATTATTTGATTTTATATTCTAAAAGTTTTTTTTTAATTAATCTTTATCAGCATATGCTTCTTGATATATCAGTGAAGCATGCTAATTTTTTATGTACATCTCATTACTGCGAAATAAAATGAAAGGCCTCCTGCAGTCAGTCACATTATTTTAAAAGTGCTTTAGATTTCCCTGGGATATTCCAAAAGCAGCGGCTTTATTGTAAGATTTTTTTTGATACTTAGCCTTGATATGTGACTTACCAGATTGCCACATGACATTTCATGCTTTGTTGAAGAAATTTGAGTGTTTAATAATGAAAATAAGAGTGGGGATTGAAAGAATATCAGCTTATAAAGTTGCAGGGAGACAAAAATCTTTGGATCTCAAAGGGCAGTGCGGAATTTATCACGGAGTAGAAAACAGAAGTTTAAAGTAGATAAAAGCCTAGTTTCCCAACTCTCAGAATAATGTATTGTTGATGAAAATAAAGTTTGTGGCCCCATTAATTCTCTGTTTAAATTCCATTTCCACAATATATTAATGTGGCTATAGACAAGTTACTTACTATCCTTGGGGCACTATCCTCTTTTCATTAAAGACTTTTATTTAAGGACCTTAATACAAATCTCATAGGGCTATTGAGAGGATCTAAATGAGCAGAATTCACTGTGTAAATTGTAAAGAACATGAGTAATGCTGGAGTCAGACGATCTCACAGTGAATTCTGGTTCTGGATCTCAGTAAAAAATCTGTATTCTTGGGGCAAGTTATGTAATCTCTTTGAGTCTCTTATATATTGTACAGATGTCAACATCCTTAAATTTCATATTTACAATCCTTCTACTGTAGACTGAATGTATGTGTCCCTCTAAAATCCCTATATTGATACCTATCTCCCAATATGATGGTTTTGGATATGAGGCCTTTAGGAACTTACATCTTTAATACTATTATAAAAGAGACCCTGGAGAGCTCTCCTCCGCTTCCACCATATAAGGACACAGAGAGACGACAGCCATATATAAACCAAAGGCAGGTTCTCACCCGACACCAAATCTGCCGATGCCTAGATCTTGAAATTCACAGCCTTATGACTTGTGAGAAATGAATTTCTGTTATTAAGCCATCCAGTCCATGGTGTTTTGTTATAGCAGCCAAAATCAACTAGGACAACTTCACGAGGATTAAATAAGATGACCATATAAGTCTTCTATTATTTCTTAACATGTCAACAAATAGTTTATGGCTTAAAACAATACCCATTCACTTTTTTCATAGAGTCTGTAGGTAAGCAGTTTGAATATGGCTAACAGGGTCCTTTGCTCAGGGTCTCATGAGGCCACAATGTAGATGTTGGCCAAGATAAGTTTCTTTCTTTTCCAAGCTCATGTAGTTGTTGGCAAAATTCATGTCCTTGTGATTGAAAGATCGACATTCCAGTGTTCTTCCTGACTCAGCTGGGAATGTTCTCACAGGATTTTTCACAATATAGCAGGTTACTTCTTTGAGAACAACAAAATAATATTTTCTTTTCTAGTCCTTCTTTAAGTTTCACCTGATTGAGTAGGCCAACTCAAATCAATAAGTAAATAAGTAAATAAGTAAATAAATAAATAAGTAAATAAATAGATAAATAAATAAATAAATAAATAAATAAATAAATATTGGGGCATCTGGGTGGCTCAATGGGTTAAGCATCTAACTTTTTCTCAGGTCATAATCTCATGGGTTTTTGACTTCGAGCCCCACATTGGGCTCTGTGCTAAGAACTCAGAGCCTGGAGCCTGCTTCAGATTCTGTGTCTCCCTGTCTGACCCTCTCCTGCTCTCTCTCTCTCTCTCAAAAATAAATAAACATTAAAAATAAATAAATAAACAAACAAATAAATCAATCTCCCTTTTAATGCCAAAACAAAATATCTTGATCCTCAGTTATATCTGCAAAATTTCTTCGCCTTTGCTTTATGATGTAGCTTAATTATGGCAATGATATCATATTAACACATTCCATCTACACTCAAGTGAAGCAATTTATATAAAACAAGATAGGGAATCCTGGAGGCCACCTTAGAATTTAGCCTACAACTTCCATGAAAGAAAAATGCTTAGCACAGAATCTGACAAATAGTAAGTACCGAATATATGTAAACTAAACATGCAAAGTGCTTAGCACAGTTCCTAACTCATGGTAAAACTCCCTAAAGATCACCTCTTATGATCATGATTATTTCAACTTTTCAGTTATGTGATATAATGTATTTTCCTTGCCAACT
Organism: Panthera onca; assembly: GCF_046562875.1. Classification (NCBI taxonomy): domain Eukaryota; kingdom Metazoa; phylum Chordata; class Mammalia; order Carnivora; family Felidae; genus Panthera; species Panthera onca. The sequence goes on along the minus strand of NC_138342.1, from coordinate 26,000,954 downwards.
CATTCACTCTTGATAACATTTGCATTGTTATCAATCTATCAGTAGGGTTCAGCATCTTCCTTGACCAGTTGGGAATTCTGTACTTTTGTTTTAGTAAGGCTTACTCTAGCAAATGTAGTAATATTCCCACAGCCACAAACAAATTTAGTTTCAAAGGAAAAATCATATATTAGCTACTTGTACTGCATCTTCTTGAGAAAAATAATCTCTTTGATTTTTACCTGGCCAAAATAAGTCATTTTATGAGACAAGTTCATGAATATCAGGACAATCAAGTGCTATTTTTATCTGGTATGTGACTGTGCCAGTTTAGTTGACTATTCAAATGTGTATTGAATGTGATTTTCAGTGTCTCTGGTACTAGCATAAACTAAAAGCCAATATAAAATTGTTTTCCAAAATTAAATTTCTGGGGCGCCTGGGTGGCTCAGTCGGTTGAGCGGCCGATTTCGGCTTAGGTCATGATCTCACCGGTCCGTGAGTTCGAGCCCGGCGTCAGGCTCTGTGCTGACAGCTCAGAGCCTGGAGCCTGCTTGGGATTCTGTGTCTCCCTCTCTCTCTGACCCTCCCCTGTTCATGCTGTCTCTCCCTGACTCAAAAATAAATAAACGTTAAAAAAATTAAATTTCTTTGAAGTAGTTAAAAGGTTAACTTATAAAGAATACCCTCCCTACTCGTATTCAAATAATTCAAAAGCCCACTCCATACAGTGATCTGTTAAGTGGGGATCAACTGTTGAATAAACGGTCTTTGATTCTCCTTAGCCAAACACTATAGCGTTTCCAATTTTTAAAAACTGTATACTTTTTTTTCAACCATGCTGTGAGCACAGCAATTTCTGGTTATATAAAAAGGACTAAATATTCAGTGCTAATTTTATTAGAGCTATGTTAAGATTTTTTTTTCTGCTTATAATTTTCTCTGTTGACTATGGTAGAGATCTTTTGATTCCCAGAGAAATTTACAATTGGACTGAGTCTAAATAATTGTCCCACTTGAACCCATTTTCCAAAAATATGATACTAATATGAGCTAGAGTTTATTAATATTTAGATCTGTTACAATTAAAAGCAGAACTAGGGTCCTACGCTTGGGAGATTTGCAGCAGCTGAATGGTCTTTTTTAATAAAAACATAAGGCTGTAATGGAAATCTAGTCTCACTTAAAATTATGCTCTAGATATCATGCTGTGTGGATCATTTTATTTCCCCTAGAAAATATTTCCATCCATTCTTAACTGATACATAGAGGTGACTTTTTCGTCTTTTGTTGAAATAGTGTCACAATTATTTATTAAAGATTGATAAATGAAATAAAAAACAGATGGCAAAGGATCTTAAGGTAATAATGATTTTAACATGTACTTTTATATATGACACAGCCACTTAATCTTTGTAACAGAAATTATCAACCATACTCTGTAAATCACAGTATGGAGAAACCTAAATCTTTTGGGTATTCATAAATGCACAACTCAATGCCAGAATTAAATCCACTATGGTGTAATACTACATTCTCACCTTTTAAAAAAAGTTTATTGTGGTATATTTAAAGCCATACATTTTACTAACATTTCACATTTCTTGTCAGTTAGTAATAACAACAAGATGTTTTCATTGAAAACAGATCTTTTTACATCAGAGATCTTTTTACATCAGAGAATTCTGTGGATGAGAGCAGTTGGTTTTTATTCACTTAAGTAGGTGTATAGAATTAGTAGGAAAGAACAACTCAAGTATTAGAAAACCACAATTATGTTCAATCCTTAGCCAATTTACATTGCATATGGAGAATACTCCATCTGTTACTTGATGGTGATTTTGGTCCTAGCTTAAAGATCTAATGATTGAATGAACCTTCACTTCAGTATAGAGGCAGGCAGATAAGTGGGATAATCAGGATCTCATAGTTTTTCAAATATAAGTTGCCTGCAAACTAACACACGTTGGCATTTGCACACTCAACATCTATTCACAGACACTTCAGTGAATGACCAGCTCAGGTTTCCTGCCATGTGCCAGATTAACATGTTTTCATTAGAAAGTAGTCTTCCCGTAACCTTTAAGACTATAACACAGACAAGGTAGAGAATTTGTTGTCAGTCCAAGTTTTGTCTCAAAAAAACTATCAACATTTACTACTAGACGTATTTATTTTGTGTGTGTGTAAGAAGATTTAAATTTTACTCTTAGCAAATTTCAGCTATAATACAGTGTTTTTAACTATAGTCACCATGGTGTGCATTAGGCCCTCACACCTATTCATTTTATAGCCGAAAGTCTGTACCGCTTTAGCAAGCTCTTTCTATTGCGCCCAACCCCCAGCCCCAGCCGCCATTTTTTTATGCGTTTTCAAGGAGTTTGAACTGTTAATTTGGATTCCACCTATAAGTGATACCTTGCAGTATTTGTCTTTTTCTGTCTGGCTATTTCACTTAGCATAATGCTATCAAGGTTTATCCGTGCTGTAGCAATGGGCAGGATTTTTTTCTTTCTCATGGCTGAATAATACTCTTGTGTGAATATGACAACTTTTTTTTTTTTAATCCATTCATCAATTTATGGACACGGGTTGTTTCCACACCTTGACTATTATTAAGAGTGCTGCAATGACCATGGGGGTATAGATACCCTTTCAATACCCTATTTTCATTTCTTTTGGACATATACCCAGAAGTGGGATTGCTGGATCGTAGGGTAATTCTATTTTTGATTTTCTGAGGAAACGCCACACTGTTTTTCATAGTGGCTGCACCAATTTACATTCCCCAACAGTGCATCAGGATTCTCTTGTCGCTTCTTCCTTACCAGTACTTGTTAACCTTTGTATTATCCTTTGTATGTCTTTGGAAAAAATGTGAATTCAGATCCTCTATAGATTTAATTGGATGTCTTTTCCCCTTATTGAGTTGTAAGTTATTTATATATTTTGTATATTAACCCCTTATCAGACATAGGATTTGATAATATATTCTTCCATTTGGTAAGATGTCTTTTCATTTTGTTGATGGCTTCCTTTTCTATGTTGTGCTTTTTCCTTTGTTATTGTCCCTTTTGTATGTTTTGCTCTTTTAAAAAATTTTTTTTACATTTATTTATTTTTGAGAGACAGAGACAAACAGAGCACGAGTGGGGGAGGGGCAGAGAGCGAAGGAGACACAGAATCTGAAGCAGGCTCCAGGCTCCCAGCTGACAGCACAGAGCCTGATGCAGGGTTCAAACTCACAACCATGAGATCACGACCTGAGCTGAAGTCCGACGCCTAACTGACTGAGCCACCTAGGTGCCCCAATGCTTTTGCTCTTTTTTACCTTTACTTTTGATGTCAACCACTGTGCTTCCCCCAAAACATCACCAGAGATGATGTCAACGAGCTTACCACCTATGTTTTCTTCTTAAGAATTTTATGGTTCCAGAACTTAAATTCAAAATCTTTAATGCTCTTTGCATTGATTTTGTGTGTGTGTGTGTGTGTGTGTGTGTGTGTGTGTGTGTATGGAGTAAAATAGGGTCCAGTTTTACTTTTTGCATGTGTCTGTCCAGTTTTCTCCACTCCATTTACTGACCACTTTCCCCACTATGTATTCTTGCCTGCTTTGTTGTAGATTAATTGACTATATATGTATGGATTTATTTCTGAGTTCTCTATTCCCTTAATCAATACATCCATTTTTTATGCTTTTACCATACTGCTTTGATTACTATAGTTTTGTAACAGAGTTTGAAATCAGAGAGTGCGATGCCTCCGGTTTTGACGTTTATCAAGATTTCTTTGCTATTTGAGGCCTTTTGTGGTTCCATACAAATTTTAAGGTTGCTTTTTCTATTTTTTTTTAAATGACACTGCAAATTTGATAGGGCTTACATTGAATCTATAGATTGCTTTGGGTGATAAAGACAGTTTAACAATATTATGTCTTCCAGTCCATAAACATGGAATATCTATTTATTTTGATCTTTAATATTTAATCAACATCTTAGAGTTCAGTGTACAGATATTTTGTCTCCAAGGTTAAATTTATTCCTAAATATTTTATTCCTTTTGTGAATGGAATTGTAGATGGAATTGCTTTTTGATTTTTTTTTTCTGATGACTTGCTGTTGATGTATAGAACTGAAACTGATTTTTGTATATTGATTTTGGTATCCCGCAATTTTACAGAATTTATTAATGCTAACCTTTTTTGGAGTCTTTAGGGTTTTCTTTATATAATGTCATGTCATCTGCAAATAGACACAATTTCTTTCTTTTTAATTTGAATGCTTTTTACCTATTTCTTGCTTACTGGTTCTGGCTAGACTTCCACTACTAATACAAATAAAAGTGGTGAGGCTGGGCATCCTTGTCTTATTCCTGGTCTTTTAGTTTTTAACTGTTGAGTATGATATTTATTAGCTATAGGCTTGACGAACAAGGGATTTATATGTTGAGGTGTATTCACTTTATAACTAGTTTGTTGAGAATTTTTATAAGAAGAGATGCAGACTTTTGTCAAAAGTTGTTTCTGTTTCTATTGAGATTTTATCCTTCAGTTTTAATCTCTCTTTTGTTAATCTGGTATATCACAGATCCCTGGAATAAATTCCATTTGTCATGATGTATAATCCTTTTAATTTACTGTTTAATTTGATTTGCTAACATTGTGTTGAGAGTTTTTGCATGTATGTTTATTAAGAATATTTACCTGTAATGTTCTTTTGTTTTGATGACTTTTTTCTAGTATCGATATTAGGGTGATGCTGGCCTTGTAAAATGAGAAAGGCATGTTTCCTTTTCTTCTACTTTTTTTGAAGAATTTGAGAAGGATTGATAATAATTCTTCTTTAAATGTTTGGTACAATTTACCAGTGAAGCCACCTGGTCCTGGATTTTTATTTGAGAGGTTTTTGACTATTGATTCAATCTCCCTACTAATAATTAGTCTGTTTGATTTTCTATTTCTTCATCATCCAGTTTAGGTAAATTACCTTTATTTTAGGTTGTTCTTTTTTCCTAGGTTGCCCAATTTGTTGGTATGTAATTATTCATAGTAGTCTTTTATTGTCCTTTTTATTTCTGTATTATCAGTTGTAACACCTACTGTTTTCATTTCTGAAAAGAGTTTTTGTTGTGTTGTTTTGTGTGCGTGTGTGTGTGTGTGTGTGTGTGTGTGTTTGTTTTTGTTTTTGGTGTAGCTAAAGGTTTTCTTGTTTTCTTTTCAAAAAAAAAAAAAAAGAGGGAGGGGGTGCCCCTGGGTGGCTCAGTTGGTTGAGCGTCCACTTCGGCTCAGGTCACAATCTCATGATTCATGAGTTCAAGCCCCACTTTGGGCTCGAACAGAGCCTGGAGTCTGCTTTGGATTCTGTGTCTCCTTCTCTCTCTCTCTGCTCCTTCACCACTCATGCCCTGTCTCTCTCTGTCTCTCAAAAATAAAAATTTAAAAAAGAAAAAAAAAAGCTCTTAGTTTCACTGATCTATTCTGTTCTTTTTAGTCTCTATCATTTATTTCTGTTATGAATTCATTTCCTTTCTTCCACTAACTTTGCATTTATTTGTTGTTCTAGTTTCTTGAGGTATATAGTTAGGTTTTTTGAGCTCTTTCCCAATGTAGGCATGTACTGCTTTGAAATTCTGTCTTAGAATTGCTTTTGCTACATCACCTAAGTTTTAGTATGCTGTGTTTCCGTTTTGATTTGTCTCAATATATTTACTTTTAATTTCTCTTTTGATTTATTTTTGATCCATTTTTTGTTCAGTAGCATGTTGTTCAATCTCCAAGTATTTGTTAATTTTCCACCTCTCTTGTAATTTCACTTTCATATTACTGTGGTTGGAAATGATGCTTGATATGATCAGTCTTCTCAAATTTATTAAAACTTGTTATGTGGCCTAACATAGGCTATATCCCGGAGAATGTTCCATGTGTACTTGAAAAGAGTGTATATTCTTCTATTGTCTGTTATAATCTTCTATAAATATCTGTTAACTCCGTCAGGCCTAATATGTAGTATATATGTCCAATGCTTCCTTAATGATTTGTATCTCCATGAGTCCTACATTGTTGAAAGTGAGGTATTTAAATTCCCTTCTATTATTATATTGCAGTCTATTTCTCCTTCAGATCTGTTAATGTTTGCTTTCTAAAGTTAGGTGCTCTTAATATCAACACATTTTTATTTCATGCTGGAATATGTCATAGTGCTTTCTACTGAAAGAAACTACCCAGAGTGTGACAGAATTAGCAGTTCCTTTTTCTATTCGCAAGTTGGAAACTTTTGTGAAATAGTTCTCACATGTTTAAAATGGCATAGAACAGGCATCAGCAAAACTCCTGTGGTCAAATCCTGTCTGTTACCCATTTCAAAAATAAAGTTCTATTAGAGCACAACCATGACCATTTGTGTAGAACTGTCTATGGTTCCTCTGTGCTACAGTGGGAGAGTTGGGATAGTTGTGACAGAGATCATATGGTCCACAACTTCTAAAATATTTAGTCTTTATTTGGCCATTTACGGAAAAAGTTTATTGTTGCCTGGCATAGAGGAAAATGCAAAGATGTTCAACACAAGGGTTAAGGTGATATTATTTCCATAAAATTATTTCAGTTCTCAAAAAGGAGCTGATACACTATGGCTATTGCATGTATTAACATTGTATTATTTATAAATAAATATATATATATGTGCATATGTGTGTATACATATATATTTATAAATAATACAATGTGTATACATATATATATATATGTATACATACACATATATTTTACTTTCTAGAATTCAATCAAAGATATATTGCCATTGGGGCAGGAAACAGAACAAAAACACATACATTAAAAAATAAAGGATAACAAGGAGTTTGAGAGTTTTACCCTTTATACTTCCTATTAGTTATATTTTATTTGTAGATAATGGAAAATGTAACAAAGAGGTGTCAAATAATTATTACTTAAGATGAATAATGTATATTAGCTTTTATCTAAATTTAATTCCTTTGTTCATTTGAGAAACTGTAACTCCAGCTTAATTGGATGCCTCCCTTTTTGAAACCTGGAAGACAGTTATTATGGGCACTTCTAAGCAAAAGGAGAAGAACTGAGACAATGGAATTACCTTTCTGATTTTTATACTGTCACATTTTTCCGTACATAGGATCAAGCCAGTCGCAACTCTGAAATTGTTATGCAAGAATGGAAAGGACTTTCTGAGTCCAAATTAAGCAAAGTTCAAAATAGGATAAATATTCCTCCAGGGTTGAAAAAGAGTCTTTTTCACTTAATTAGCAAAGATAATTTGTATTATAAATACAAAAATATTAGATGTATGTAATATTTAATTTAACATATAATATATATAAGTTAATATATTATATATAATATTTAATTGTAGAGGACTATAAGGAAAAGAAAAATAAAACATACATATGGACTAATAAAATTCTACTCCACATATTCACTTACAGAACAATAGTATAACATCGATTTTCACAACATGCATTTATAGATGTAGTATCAAATAAATTCAATTTCTCTTTAGCCATAATGTTAACTCCAACCCTAATATATGTGAAAGATATAGAGGGCCTAGCATAGTTTTCATTCTTGTAGCAAGTAATATGAACAAAAATCCTAGACTTTTTGCTGTTGACTCTAACAAGAAAAATTAGGAAATGTATATGTGACTCTTTCCAGGCTCTATGGAATGCAGTGAATGATGCCCATCCTTGAAAACAGCCTCTTCTTAAGACAGCATTGAAAGTATGAAGTTATCCTTGAAATAAGTCTCCATTCTCAACAATGATCATTGTTTATATTATATATTCTCTTCTTGATCGTTCATTTTAGCAACTCCATATTTATTAGCCAAGGCTAAATGATATTTTCCTTTACATACATAAACAAAATATTTTGACAAGTTTCTGAATTAAAATGCTGTGACATTCATTCATTCATTCTGACATCCAAGAAAGTATTAAACAAATTATCTTTTCTTCTTTTACTCTTTTATTGAGCACCTATTATGTGCCATGGATTATCCTAGTTATTGACGCTACAACAATAAGCAAAACAGAAATAACTTTCTACCTTCAAGGAGTTTTATATTTCACTGGATTTTAGCAAAGCTTTTCAGTACAAAAAGACATACTTCAATAAGTACATAAATCAATGTTGTGTATAATATTTTACTTTACTTAGATTGAAACAGTTATCAGTTTCCATGGAGTTAAACTGCTTTTATATAAGAGACAAAAAAAAAGTAGTAGAAGAATGTGAATGGTGATCAAAGCTAGGACTGAAGCTGAAATAAAGAGACCAGATTTAGAATGTTAAAATAAAGACCTGAATTCTATGTCAATGAGTAATGAGAAATAAGTTAAAATAGTAGTTATCAAATGCTTGCAAGTAATTTACATAAGCCCCACCCTCCGCTGAGTTCTGTGAATATAGACCTCTGATTTATAATAAAATATTCATAGCTAATATTTATTAATCGTATGATATTTGTTCTAAGCGTTTTGCATTAATTCAGTCAGTAAACTATAAAGAAAAATTTTAAAGTTTGCAAATCTATTCATTAGGTACCATTATTAGTCTCACTATATATTAAGGGACTCCAAGCACCCAGAATTTAAATAATTTATCCCAGGTCACAGGGCCATTATGTGGTGGAGTTAAAATTCATATGTACAAAGTTTATACACTGCATTCTCTTACACTAAGGCAAGAATTTGGAGTGAATAATTTGTTTACAAAATACTTTTTGACATTTTTAAAATTGTTTTTAATGTTTATTTATTTTGGGGACTTTTTGGGGGGATTGCATCAAATCTAGATGAAGTTTGGAAGAACTCACATCTTAATGATACTGAGTTTTCCTGTCTTTGAACATGAATAATCTCTCCATTTTGGTTCTTTGATTTCATTCTTCAGAGTTCTATAGTCTTCCTCAAGACTAGGAGAAATCTTGGATATTATGTTAGATTTACACTTCTGAATCTTATTAATATTTTGTTAAGAATTTTTGTACCTGTGTTCATGAGGGATATTTATCTGTAGTTTTCTCTCTGCCTGGTTTTGGTTATTTGGTAGAATAAGTTAGGAAGTATTCCTCTGTTTCTACTGTCTTGAAGAGTTTGTAAGTAATTGGTATAATTTCTTCATTAAATGTTTGGTAGAATCCATCAGTGAATCCATCTGGCCTGGTGCTTTTTGCTTTGTAAAGTTATTATTGATTCTGTTTCTTTAATAGATATAGGCCTATTCAGATTGTGTATTTTTCTTGTGTGAGTTTGGCAGATTGGGTCTTTCAAGGGGTTGGTCTATTTCATCTAGATGATCAAATTTACAATCACAGAGTTGTTCAGAATATTTTTTTACTACTCTTTTAATGTCCATGGAATAAGTTCCAGTGTCTCATCTTTCATTTCTGATATTAATAATTTGTGTTCTCTCTTTTCTTCATTCTGACTAGGGGCTTATTAGTTTTATTGATTCTTTTTTCAAAGAAATAATTTTTGTATTTGTGGAATTTTTTCTCCATTGATTCTGTTCTTTTATTTCTACTATGTTTATTTTCTTCGTAGTTTGGATGAATTTGTTCTTCTTTTGTTTCCTATGGTGGTAGCTTACATTATTGACTTTAGATCTTTCTTCTTTTCTTTTTTATTTTAATTTTTTAAAAGTTTATTTATTTATTTTGAAAGACAGAGAGCAAAAGAGGGTCAGAGAAAGGGAGAAAGAGAGAATTCTAAGCAAGAACAACACTGTCCACGCACAGCCCGATGCAGGGCTCAACCTCACAAATTGCGAGATCATGACCTGAGCTGAAGTCAAGAGTGGGACACTCTACCAACTGAGTCACCCAGGAGCCCCTCTTTTATAATATCTGCATTCAATGCTATAAATTTCAAAGCATTACTTTCACTGCTTCCCACAAATTTTAATAAATTGTATTTTGAAATTTCTTCTTTGACTCATGTACTACTTAGAGGTAGATTGTTTAGTATCTAAACATTCTGGAATTTTTTCAGCCTTGTTTTATTAAAATATAATTAACATGCAATGTTTTATTAGTTTCAGGTGTACAACATAATGATTCAATAATTGTAAACACTACTCAGTACTCACCATGGTAAGTGTAGTCACCATCTGTAACTATACAGCATTATTACAATATTATTGACTCCATTTCCTATTCTGTAATTTTCATCTTAGTGACTTATATTGTGAATATATAGCTTCATTTCGTAGTATTCTGAGAGCAGATATTATATGATTTTTATTGTTTTAAAATTTGTTAAGGTATGTCTTGTGGACCAGAATGTGGTCTATCTTGGTAATGTTCCATGCAAGCTTAAGAAATGTGTGCAATCTGCTGCTGTGGATGAAGTTGTTGACAGATATCAATATCCAGTTTATTATATAAACTGTCAGCACAGGGGGCCTGATGTAGGGGCTCAATCTCATGAACCTCAAAATCATGACCTGAGCCAAAATCAAGAGTCAGACATTTAACCAACCCAGCCACCCAGGCACTCCAACCTCATGCGTGTTGATGCTCTGTTGGTAGGCTCATACATGTTAAGCATTGCTAGGTCTTGGAGAATTGACTCCTTTATCACTGTAATGTACCACTTAATGCCTCATAATGTTTCTTGTTCTGAAGTCACCTCTCTCTGAAATTATTATAGCTATTCCTGCTTTCTTTGTTTTCTTCTCTCAAGTTTTTATTTAAGTTCCAGTTATTTAACATACAGCGTATTAGTTTTAAAAACAGAATCTGGTGAATCATAACTTACAGTCAACACCCAGTGCTCATCACAAACACCCTCTTTAATGCCCATCACCTATTTAACTCACCCCCCACCAATCTCTCCTCCAGTAACTCAATTTGTTATCTATAGTTGAGACTCTGTTTTCTGGTTTGCCTCTTCCTTTTTTTTCCTCTCCTATATTCATCTGTTATATTTCTTAAATTCCACATGAGTGAAATCATATGGTACTTTTCTTTCTCTAACTGACTTATTTCACTTAACATAATGCTCTCTAGCTCCATCTGTATCTTTACAAAGGGCAAGATATCATTCTTTTTTTTATGGTTGAATAAAATTTTCCGTTGCATATATACCACATCTTTATCTATTAATCAGTCAATGGACAGTAAGCCTGTTTCCATAATTTGGATATTGTTGATAATGTTCCTATAAACATCGGGGTGCATGTATCCCTTCAAATCAGTATTTTTGTATATTTGGGTAAATACCTGGTACTGCAATTGCTGGCTTATAGGGTAGTCCTATATGCTTAAGTTTATTTATTTATTTTGAAAGAGAGGAAGAGCATGCACAGGGGAGGGGTGGGGCAGGGAGGGAGAGAGAGAATCCCAAGCAGGCTCCACACTGTCAGTGTGGACCTGATGCAGGGCTGAATCTCACAAACTGTGAGATCATGACCTAAGCCAAAATCAAGAGTCAGACGCTTAACCAACTGAGCCACCCATGTGCACCAAAGTAGTTCTATTTTTAACTTTTTGAGGAACCTCCATGCTGTTTTCCAGAGTGGTTGCACCAGTTTGCATGCTCACCGACAATGTAAGAGGGTTTGCTTTTCTCCACATCCTTGCCAACACCGTTGTTTCCTGTGTTGTTAATTTTAGCCATACTGATTGGTGTAAGATATTTTATTGTAGTTTTGATATACATTTCCCTGATGAGTGATGTTGAGTAGTGTTTCATGGATTTGTCAACCATCTGTATGTATTCTTGGGGAAAATGTCTCTTCCTGTCTTCTGCCCATTTGTTAACTAGATTATGTGTTTTCTTGGGTTTTGAGTTTATAAGTGCTTTATATATTTTAGATATTAACCCTCTATTGGACATGTCATTTGCAAATATCTTCTCCCATTCAGTAGGTTGCCTTATAGTTTTGCTGATTGTTTTATTCACTGTGCAGAGGCTTTTCATCTTGATGGAATCCCAATACTTCATTTTTGCTTTTGTTTCCCTTCCCTCAGGAGACATAACTAGTATGAAGTAGCTATGGCTGATGTCAAAGGTGTTACTACTTGTGTTCTCCTCTAGGATTTTCATGGTTTCCTACCTCACATTTAGGTCTTTCATCCATTTTGAATTTATTTTTCTGCACAGGGTAAGAAAGTGGTCCAGTTTCATTTTTTTACATGTTGCTGTCCAGTTTTCCCAACACCATTTGTTGAAAAAATTGTCTTTCTTCCATTGGATAGTCTTTCCTGCTTTGTCAAAGATTAGTTTATCATATAATTGTGGGTTTATTTCTGGGTTTTCTACTCTGTTCCATGGATCCCTATGTGTCTGTTTTTGTGCCCGTACCATACTGTCTTGATCAGTACAGCTTTGTTTTTTGTTGTTGTTGTTTTGTTTTGTTTTTGTTTTTTTTTTAACGTTTATTTATTTTTGAGAAACAGAAAGAGAGACAGAGCATGAGTGGGGGAGGAGCAGAGAAAGAGGGAGACACAGAATCTGAAGCAGGCTCCGGGTTCTGAGATGTCAGCACAGAGCCTGACGAGGGGCTCGAACTCACAAACTGTAAGATCATGACCTGAGCCGAAGTTGGATGCTTAACTGACTGAGCCACCCAGGTGCTCCAGGTCACTACAACTTTGTAATATAACTTGAAGTCTGTAATTGTGATCTCTCCAGCTTTTCTTTTTCAAGATTGCTTTGGCAATTCAGGATTTTTTGTGATTCCATACAGATTTTAGAATGGTTTGTTTTAGCTCTGTGAAGAATGCTGGTGTTATTTTGATAGGGATTGCATTGAATGTGTAGATTGGTTTGGGTAGTACAGACATTTTAACAATATTTGTTCCTCCAATCCGTGAGCATGGAATGTTTTTCCATTTCTCTGTCTAACCTTTAATTTTTTTCATAAAGGTTTTATAGTTTTCAGAGTACAGATCTTTTCCCTCTCTGATTAGGTTTTTCCTAATCTTACAGTTTTTGGTGTAATTGTAAGTGGGATCAATTCCTTGATTTCTCTTTCTGCTGCTTCATTATTGGTGTATAGAAATGCAATACATTTACCTATGTTGGTTTTGTATCCTTCAACTTTGCTGAATTTGTGTATCAGTTCTAGCAATTTTTGGTGGAGTCTTTGGGTTTTCTACATAGAGCATTATGTCATCTGCAAATTGTGAAAGTTTGACTTCTTCTTTGCCGACTTAAATGCCTTTTTTTTTTCTTTTTGTTCTCTGATCACTGAGGCTAGGAATTCCAGTATTATGTTAAATAACAGTGGTGAGAGTGGACATTCATTCCTGTCTTGTTCCTGATAATGGAGAAAAGCTCTTAGTTTTTCCTTATTGAGGATGATATTAGCTGTGGGTTTTTCATATATGGCCTTATGATGTTGAGCTATGTTCCCTTTTTTTGCTTTGTTTTGTTTTTTGTTTGTTTTTTTTAATCAAGAATAGATGCTGTGGTTTGCCAAATGCTTTTTCTGCATCTATTGAGAGGACCATACCGTTCTTATCCTTTCTTTTATTAATGTGGTATCATGTTGATTGATTTGCAAATATTGAACCACCCGTGCAGCCCAGGAATAAATCCCACTTGATCATAGTGAATGATTCTTTTAATCTACTGTTGGATTCAATTTGCTGGTATTTTATTGCGAATTTTTGTATTAATATTCATCAGGAATATTGTCTGTAGTTCTATTTTATAATGGAGCGTTTGTGTAGTTTAGGAATCAGGGTAATACTTGCCGCATAGAATGAGTTTGGAAATTTTCCTGCCATTTCCATTTTTGGAATAGTTGGAAAAGAATAGGTATTAACACTATTTTAGATGTGTGATAGAATTCCCCTGTGAAACCATCTGGCCCTGGAATTTTCTTTGTTGAGAGATTTTTGATTACTGAATCAATTTCTTTGGTAGTTATTGGTCTGTTCAAGTTTCTATTTCTTCCCATTTCAATTTTGGTAGTTTATATGTTTCTAGGAATGTATCGTTTTCTTCCAGATGTCCAATTTGTTGGCGTATAATTTTTCATAATATTCTTTTGTAACTATTTGTTTTTCTGTGGTATTGGTTGTTATTTCTTGTCTCCCATTTGTGATTTTATTTTTGGAGGGTCCTTTCTTTTTTCTTTTTCATAAGTTTGGCTAGAGGTTTATCAATTTTATTAATTTTTTTCAAAGAACCAGCTCTTGGTTTCATTGATCTGTCTTACTTTTTATTATCATTATTATTTTTTAAATTTCTATATCTTGTGTTTCTACTCTAATTTTTATTATTTCCCTTATTCTGATGACTTTAAGCTTCGTTTGTTGTTCTGTTTCTGGTTCCTTTAGGTGTAAGGTTAGGTTGTTTGATATTTTTCTTGTTTTTTGAGGTATCCCTGTATTGCTATATACTTCCCTTTTTGACCATTTTTGCTGTAGCCCAAAAGTTTTGGATCATTATGTTTTCATTTCCATTTGTTTCCATGTATATTTTTAATTTATTCTCTAATTTCTTGATTGATCCATTTATTCTCTAGTAGCATGTTTTTTAATTTGAATGTATTTGTGATCATTCCAATTTTTTTCTTGTGGTTGACTTCAAGTTTCATAGCCTTATAGTCAGAAAATAGGTACTTTATGATTTCAGTATTTTTGTATTTGCTGAAGCCTGATTTGTGATCTAGTATGTGATCTATTCTGGAGAATGCCCCTGTGCACTTGAAAAGAATGTGCATTCTGCTGCTTTAAGATGAAATATCTGGAATTTATCTGTTAGCTCCATATGGTCCAGTGTGTCATTTCAAACCATTATTTTCTTGTTGATTTTTTGCTTGGACGATCTGTCCATTGATTTAACTGGGGTATTAAAGTCCAGTAATACTAAAGTATTATTTTCAATGAATTCCTTTAGGTTCGTTATTTGTTATATTTGTTATGCTTGTTATATATCAGGGTGTTTTCATGTTGGAGGCATAAATATGTACAATTGTTAGATCTTATTGGATGGTCCCCTTTATGATGATACAGTGTTCTCCTTTACCTCTTGGTACAGTCTTTGGTTTAAAATCTAGTTTGTCCAATAAAAGTATTGCTTCTCTGGTTTTTTTTTTTTTTTTTCATATCCATTTGCATGATGAATATTTCTCCATCCACTTACTTTCAATCTGCAGCCTTCTTTAGTTCTAAAATGAGTCTTTTGGGGTGCCTGAGTGGCTCAGTCAGTTAAACATCTGACTCTTGGTTTTGGCTCAAGTCATGATCTCACAGTTTGTGGGACCAAGCCCCGTGTCAGGCTACATGCCGAGATCATCGAGTCTACTTGGGATTCTCTCTCTCTGTCTCTCTCTCCTCCTCCCCTGTTTGGATTCTTTCTTTCTTTCTTTTTTTCTTTCTTTCTTTCTTTTCCTCTCTCTCTCTTTCAAAATAAATAAACTAAATTAAACTAATGAATCTCTTCTAGGCAGCATATAATTGAGCCTTATTTTTTTATCCATTGTGGTGTGGCACTTTATGTTTTTTGATTGTAGTGTTTAGTCTATTTAAATTGAGAGTGATTATGATACATATGAGTTTAGTGACACTTTATTACTAGTTTTGTCATTTTTTTTTCTGGAGATTTTCTTGTCCTTTCCAGTCCTCATCACTTTTGTTTTTTCCTTCCCACTTAAAGAGTCCCCTTTAATATTTCTTATAGGTCTGGTATAATGGTCACAAATTCTTTTAGTTTGTTTTTCTCTGGGAAACTAATTATCTCTCCTTCTATTCTGAATGCTACTCTTGCTAGATAGAATATTCTTGGCTGAAGATTTTTCCCATTCATCATGTTGAATATATCATGCCACTCCCTTCTAGCCTGCAAAGTTTCTGTGGAGAGATCTGCTGCTAACCTTATGGGTCTACCCTTGTAAATTAAGGACTTCCTTTGTCTTGCTGCTTTTATGATTTTTTCTTTATCACTATATTTTGCAAATTTAACTACAATATGTTTTGGATTGGGCCTGCTGTTGTTGATTTTGATGGAAGTTCTCTGTGCATTCTGGATTTGAATGTCTGTTTCCTTCCCCACATTAGATTAGTTTTCAGGTATTATTTCTTGAAATAAATTGCCTGCCCCTTTTTCTCTCTTCTTTTTCTGGGACTCTTATGATATGAATGTTATTCTGTTTGATGGAAACCCTGAGTTCTCTAAGTCTACTCTCATGTTCTATCATTCTTTCTCTCTTTTCTTAAGCTTCATTATTTTCCCTAATTATATCTTATTCATTCCTCAGGTTCTTCCATCCTTGTGCTCATCATTACATCCACTTGGTTTTGAACCTCAGTTATAGTATTTTTCATTGCTGCCTGATTTGTTTTTGGCTCTTTTATTTCTGTAGTAAGGGTATCCCTGAAGTTTCCATGTTTTTCTTAAGCCAAGCGGGTATCCTTATAATTGTTGCTTTAAATTCTGCATCAGGCATATTGCTTATATCTGTTTTACTTAGATCTCTGGCTTTGTATTTTTTTGGGGGGATGAATTCTTACATCTTGGAATTTTGTGTACATCTTTGTCTTCTGCTGTGTGTTGGAAAATCCTGTTATGTTTCTTGCTCCTATGAGTAATGGCTTTATGAAGAAGAGGTCATATAATGTCCAAGACCTGGTGCTTCAGGAAGTGTCTCTTTTGTGTGCTGTGTTTACTTCACTGGTGTGTTTTGGCTGTTCTATCCCTCAGGTCAGTCCCCTGCAGAGGTTCTCCTTGTCTTCCATGTACAGTGTTCAGACCTTGACCAGAGTGTGGCAAGTTTTAACTAAGTGTGCTCTGATATGTTTGTTAAATGAGACCTGATGCGATTTCTACTAGAACTGAACCTCTGCAGAACTCTAAGGTCAGTAGACGTGGTATGTTTAGGGGTTTGTGCTGGTCTTTTGGGAAAGGACCCATGGTCCTTAGGCACACCTGCCAGAGAAAAGCAGTACCAGCAGAGTGTGGGGAGGTGAGACTTTGTGTAAGCAGGTTAGGCAGACAGAGCTGGTGCTATGCTGTTTACTGAAGTTGATATATGCTGAGGGGAATGGAAGAGAATTGGAGTCAGCCA
Source organism: Panthera onca (assembly GCF_046562875.1). Lineage (NCBI taxonomy): Eukaryota > Metazoa > Chordata > Mammalia > Carnivora > Felidae > Panthera > Panthera onca. The sequence goes on along the minus strand of NC_138342.1, from coordinate 25,983,916 downwards.
GCTCCTTTATACATGGAGAGAGAAGTCTGTGCTTCCTGACCTCAGTGAAGCCCTCCCTGAAGAGGAAATAATTTCTCCTCATGTGTCCTAGGTGTTTTTCAGATAGCTGTTTTTACATTGTGTGTTTGTTATTTGTTGGCTTGGAGTAGCACAGTGCACTTTGGGCTCTATCCCAGCCAAGTCCGCTGACTTTTAAAACTCTGACTTAGGGACCTTGTGTGGTGAGGACCTGTGCTGGTGTTCTGGTGGAGGGTATCACCACAGTGGTACGCATGCAGATTTGATCCAGAAAGGCAGTCATGCCAGAGCACAGGGGCCAAGGATTTGGCACAAAGCACACTTGCAGCCAGTGTCCAGGCGAGCCGCCCTCAGCACGTGTCTCTTTACCTATGCTGAGGGGTGGGAAAGGGAAATGATACCTGCTCACTCCTTTATCTCCAGAAAAGCAATGCCACCTCTTACAGATGTGCTTTAAGAAGAGGGAGCGATCTCTCCCTGTGTACCCTAGATGATCCTCAGATCATCCTGTCTCCTGCGGGGTTGCTTGCCTGCCTTCTCTCCAGGAGAAGGGCAACATTCAGTTCTCTATCCAACCAAGCCCAGAGATCTCCAAAACTCCAGTTTTTTTAAATATAATTGGTTGCAAAAACTCACAAAAATCAGCCTCTCTCATTTTCCTAGCCAATGGCTTTGGAAAAGTGTTATTCTTGTGTGGATCCCTGTGTGCTCCACTCTTTCTTGCCTTTCTCTGTGACCAAGGCTCCCTCCCTTCTGCAGCACCCATGATCTCTTCCTCCCTAAGCCATGTCTCCAGACTTTCTAGCTTTCTTGATGTAACATTTCCCCTTCCTCTAGTTGTGCAGTTTTTTCTATCAGTCTTCGGGTCAATTTCTTCAATATTCAGAATGATTTGATAGTTACCTAGCTGTGTTGAGGGACAGGTCAAACCTAGGGTCCTCCTACTACACTGCCATCTTAACTTACCCCCCCCATCCTGTTTTCTTTTGATTAGTGTTTTGTGTGTGTGTGTGTGTGTGTGTGTATGTGTGTGTATTTTCATTCATTTACTTTTTAACTTATATTTGTCTTTATATTTAAAGTGGGGTTTGTAGGTCACATAGAGTTGAATCTTGTCTTTTGATCTACCATTACATTCCCTGTCTTTTTATTGGTACATTTTTATCATTCATGTTTAAATTGGTTATTAATACGTTTGGATTAATATTTACATGCTTGTTTCTATTTTCTTTTTGTCCTTTTTATTACTATTTTTTCTTCTATTCTTTCTCTGACTTTTGTAGCTTTAAGTGGACATTTTATGATTCAATTTCCTTCCTTTTTTAATTTTTTTTTTAGTAGTTGCCCTAGAGTTTGCCAAATGCATTTACAACTAAACCAAGTCCACTTCAAATAACACTATACTATTCAATGTATAGTGTGAATACTTTATAATAACAAAATTATCTTAATTCTTCCTTCCCATCTTTTGTATCATAGCTGCCATTAATTTCACTTATGTTAAGCATGCATAAGCAATATGTATGTTATATATATGTGCATATAAAATCAAATATATTCCTATTATCATCTTGAATAAAGAGTTATGTTAGATCAGTTAAGAAAATTAATTTTTATAATGATTGTTTTAATGTTTTTATTTATTTTTGAAGGAGAGAGAGACAGAGCATGAGCGGGGGAGGAGCAGAGAGAGAGGGAGACACAGAATCCGAAGCAGGCTCCAGGCTCTGAGTTGTCAGCACAGAGCCCGACATGGGGGTCGAACTCACAAACTGTGAGATCATGACCTGAGCCAAAGTCAGTTGCCTAACCAACTGGGCCACCCAGAGGCCCCACAGTGATCTTCTTTTCTTTATGTAGATTCAAGTTTCTGATCTACTACATTTTCCTCTTCTCTGAAGAACTTGTTTCAAATATTACCTCTGTACTTCTTCTCTCTCCTCCTCCTTCTTCTTCTTCTTCTTCTTCTTCTTCTTCTTCTTCTTCTTCTCTATTCCAAGTAAGTGTATGTATTTTTGTCTTTTGTAATTCTGTCACAGTCTATGAATAAATTTCCTTTCATTTTTTTAAGTCTTTGTTCTCTTCGATATTTGGTTTTTGAAGATTCTAACATATGCTCTTTTTCAGTCTTTTCTCAGCTGTCCAGTCTACTATTGGACAGTCTACTACTACTACTATCAAAGTCAATTATCATTTCTGTTAGTGTTTATTTCTTTCACTTCTTTCTTATTTCTTAAAATTCCTCTTCCCTACTTAATTTATCCGTATGTTGTTGCACAGTATCTACTTTTTTCCATTAAAGCCTCCTCTTAGCTGATTAATTATATTTTTAAAAATTCATTTTCTGATCATTCTAACACTCTTTCCATGTATGACTATTTCTGATGTTTTCTCCCTTTCAAAAAGAAATTGCAGTAAATAAGACTTTGGTGATGTAGTGTTAGGTATGGGTGAAGGAAAGCGTTCTAGGTCCCTATAATTAAATTTTAGTCTGTTGGTGAGCCTATGCTCTTAAAATGAGAACTTTCTTGGTGCTTCTCAGCCCTCTCCATTTAAGTAAGATAGAATGGCTTGAGGGGGCTAGGGTTAGTGATATGCCTTCTCTTAGGTAGTTTAGGATATGATAAATCCCCAGCAAGTTAGTCTTTAATAATACAGTTTCTTCTAAGGGCAAGCAGAATGCTCTAGTATGTTTCAGATTTGTTCCTTTTTTCTTCCCTATTCCATAAGCATAACAAGATTTTACTCTGATATTTACTGTGAGAAACTAGTAGAACTCCTAATGGTAAGACCACCACAGTATCTACCTATGAATGGGCCCTCTTGGAGGTTTAAACCCTAAAACTTGTCCTCTGAGCTTCCAACAATTAATCAATTATGATTCAAGTTTTCCTTCCCTGTTGCTCTTGTTCCTATGGAGATTTCTGCTCTAGGAAGCTGTATTTTCAATTTGGTGGCAGCACTGTGCCTTGTGGTCTCAGTTCTCTGAAAATCAAAATAAAGTTGTTCTGTTTTCCTATAGTGCCATGAAGATAATTAAATAAAGTAATCATGGGAGATGGAGTAATTCTTGGGAAGGAGTATGTACTGCCAATAATGTGCATATGCAAAATATTCAATGATCCAAACAGTTATAAAGGAGAAAGATGATTATAAATTAGAATTGTCCACATAGAATTGATAAACATCATCTTGGTTATCCCATTTTTGTCAGTCACCAGTCATCCTAGCTGAGCTTTGTACAGAAATTAGACACCCAACATTGAACAACAGTATCTTGTGTACCATATTTAAAACTTTTCAATGAAAGGGAGATCTATATTACATATGTATGAATATAATCAAGTTACACAGTTGATGAATCTGGATTATGCTTGCCAAGAGTAAGCAACATCTAATGTCTTTATGCAGATACATCAAATTATTATCAAAATTTTCCTCAAGATGTGATTCTGGATGAGGAAAGTGGCCTGAAGGAGTATTCTGTTGAAACTCAGTTTCTGGATCTTGAAGCCTGCAAGAGGTAAACATTTTATGTTAGAAATATTCCTTCAATTTATTAATTGGACTAGCTAATTAATAAAGTTGTACTGTTTTAGGTGTGCCACAGTATAGAAGTTGCTAATGCAAAAATCTTAATTCAAGAGATAATTAAAAAGTGGGACTAGGTTCCTTATGAAAGAATTACCTATGGGTTTTCATTCATTATGAGCAAGAAGTAAATTAGAATTGTTAATAAACCATTTTAAGCCATATATTGTAATAGATGTCTATTTGCATTATTATATTTAACTAACAAGCAGCTATGTGAATTAGATGCTCATATACCATTTTGCAGATGAGCAAACTGAGACAAAAAGAATTTCAGCATCTGGTCCCTAACCACCTAGGTAAGAAAATGCAGTGTAGATATTACAATATTAACCAACCTGGCTACAAAGCTTATCTTCCTTTCTCTAAAGATGTTTTTATATCTTTAAAATTAATTTTATATGTAAAACATTATTTATAATGTGAAGTTGTAACAGTTATAGAGACAGATAAACATGGTTTATTGGCAAATTTCAGTTTTTGTCAGCTACTATTTCTCTATTGTAAGATATTATCTGGAGGAATACGTTAGAATATTGTAGATTTGCCCTTTATTGTTCTCGTTAATCCTGTTGTTCCCTCTCTCAAACTAAAGTCTAATTGCTATCTCTTAATATAGCAACAACTTTTTGCTATTTGTGATTTTCCACAGCAACTGCATCTAATCATATTAGGGGGATTTTTATTAGCATGAGTAAGTTCTCTGTTGCTGCATGACAAACCATCTCAAAGCATGTTGACTTTGAATTATTTACTATTTCTTAAGAGTCTGTGCTTACAACAGAAAGGTTTTTTTTTAATTTATTTTTTATTTTTTATTTATTATTATTTTTTTTTTCTGATATCTGTGAGACTTACCCACATGGCAGCAATCACCTGATGACTTGTCTGGAAATGGATGGTTTACTAAGGTCTTGCTCACATATATCTGAAGCCCTGGTGCTGGTTATTGGTAGATCCTCCCTCTTTCTATTTGGTCTCTCATTTAGTAGCATAGCTGAGGTTGCTTACAAGAAACAGAAGCAAAAACAACAAGAACTCTTGGGGCTATGCTCTGGAACTCACACAATACTGAATTTTCCCAATCTTATAGCAAGTTATAGGACCAGTCTCAATTCAAAATGTTGGGAAATAGTCTCCAACTTGTGAAAGAAAGACCACAAAATATTGTAATCATGTTTTCCAACCTACCACAATCACACACTTTTCTCTTTATGTTATTACTAGAATTAGTACTAGTATTGACAATGCTAAGAGTTATGGAGTAATGTGAAGCTAAATACCACTAACCCCAGAGCAAGATGTCCTTGATTTCAAACCCTAGCCCTGTAAAGTTGGGGAAATAGCTTAATCTTCTTATGACTCAATTTTCTTATCTGTAAAATCGATATGATCATAATATTATTTACCAATGAGGTTATTAAGAGGGTTAAATTATTTAACACTACCAACTGCTTGGAGCTGTACCTGACAGTACATATATTTAACAAATGTTCTATACTCTGTTATATTAGAATTACTTAACCAATATGCTATTATAGTACTTTGAAATTATTAAGTATTTTCTACATATTTCATGCTAAATCTAGTTAATGTCAAGGTATGTCATAGTTTTAGATTATTAGTTCAATGTCCACATTGGGAATGGATATGATACAATCCCACTTCTCTTCACTTTCCTTTTCTGGAATTTAACCTCAAATATTCTTTCCCTTTCCTTTCTATAGTCAGTTTTTGAATGCTATCAGTTGTCTTAAATTATCATTTTCGATTTATCCTTTTGCCACTGCCTTGGTTCAGACTTCTATTGCCTCATAAATAAATCATTACAGTGACCTTCTTGTAAATAAGACAGCTTTTCTTTGTCTTGGTTAAAATTCTCCCAAACACACAAACTGAGATGAGGACTTAGGTACTGATAATCTATTTGGGGCATGATCACAGGAAGCAGTATCTAAAGAATAAGTTGCTTATATGGGCACCAAGGCACACTTCCATTGTGAACTTTGAAAGAGTTCAAAGTAGAGAATCATCCACATAAAAGATGGGGAGGGGGCCATTACCTATGAACTTCTATTCTCTCATGCATGAAAATCTACCCCTGGGCACCTTAAAACTCCCCAATTCCCCAGTAAGTATGGGCTATTGTCATCAGGAAACTCTACAGAAAATTTGCAGGATAAATGGGGTAAGGTGGAAAACCAGGATAGCTTGATTAATTTGAGCTCACAAAATGAGACTGAAATCAGATGTAGGTTGAGAGATGTAATATAGCCACCAGAAGCCTCTGTCATATACAAATCTGACTGATACCTGTCTTTAGAATAAATCGTCTAAAATCTAAATCTAACTTCAGCACATTTGATCCCCCAAAGATGTCCATGGGTTAATCTCTGGGAACCTATCAATGTGTGATGTTATATATCAAAAGAGATGTTTCAAATGTAATTAAGGCTGAAGACTTTAAAATAGGGAGATTATCTTAGATTATCTATATGAGCTTGATGTAATCAGATGGGTCCTTCAAAAGAGGAAAATAGACTTCTGGTTTTCAGTTCCTCATGGAAGGAGCTTGGATATAACCAATCTGTCGTCACAAGTAAGAAGCGAAACAGACTGAAAAATCAACAACTTTTCTTGGATTACTAAAAGAGAATACAGAGCAAACTGTTGCCACCAACATTGGAGAGACCAGTGAATACAGGGAGCCTAGGTTTACTGAAAGAGACAAGCAGAAACTGCCTCAGGAGCCAACGCTTGTTCAGGAAAGCCTGAACTGTAATTGGAAAATTTCTGACAATTCCGAATAGGCAAGCCTGACAGTTCAACTCCAGGATGTCTCAGTCTGAGAGAAGCACCTAAATACTGTGAGATTTAACTCCTAGAGCTTGACGGAGTCCTACAATAAACATTGTGGAAAAATCCCCTTGGGCTTCCAGCATGGGAGATAGTGAGGTGGGAGGGATGTAGGGAATCATTTTAATTTTGTAAATGTTATTTATTTTTGAGAGAGAGACAGAACATGAGTTGGGAGAGAGACAGAGACAGAGAGAGGGAGACACAGAATATGAATCAGGCTCCGAACTCCTAGCTGTCAGCACAAAGCCCAATGAGAGCCTGAACTCACGAACCATGAGATCATGACCTGAGCCAAGTTGGATGCTTAACCCACTGAGCCACCTAAGCACCCCTGTAATGAATCATTTTATAATATACTAGAGTACCTTGTTCTTTTAAGAAGGTCTGCCCTCAAGAAAAGCTAGTTAACCATAGACCAACCTGCAGGGGTATTATCAGAGCCTAACTGATCTTGAAGGAAAATACTCAAAACTCTCTAGCTCATTCTCGCTATTGTGGATAGCTAGATGGATAAAGTAGACAGCATGTAAAAACCAATGTACAATGCAAGAGAGAGCTACCAATCCTAATAAAGAACTGAGAAAAAATGCTAGTGATAATTTTGAAAACATTAGCAGAAATAAATGCCTTTGATACACTTAGCAGACTGGACTCAACTGAGGAAAGAATCTCTGAGGTAGAGGTTTCATCAATAGAATCCTTGAAAACCAAAATCAAAGAGAATAAAGACTGAAAGAAACAACCCTGCATACCCAAGGATGGTGGGGCAACTATGAAGGGTACAACATGCATGTAGAAACTCTGCAAAAGACAATATCACGAGGATTGGAAAAATAGACACAGAAGATTTCCAAAAGATACACGTGATAAAGGACTGCTGTCCAAAATACACAAATACTTAAAACTCAATAAGGAAAACAACTTGATTTAAAAATAAATATATTAGACATTTCGCCAAAAGAGATATACAGATAGCAGATACACATACGAAAAGATGCTTCATATCATATATCATCAGGGAAATGCAAACTAAAACAATAATAAGGTATCACTACACACTTCTTATAATAACCAAAATCCAGGGTACTGACAACAAAAAATTCTGGTGAGTGTGTCAAAGAACAAGGATTCTCATTCATTGCTGGTATAAATGCAAAACAATACACGTCTTTTGGAAGACAATTTAGAGGCTTCTTACAAGTTCAAATCTATTTCAATCGGACCTTAGAGCAAGTGCAGTCCTTGGTATTCACCCATAGGCATTGGAAACTTCTGTCACACAAAAATGAACACACCAAACCTTCATGTGCATGTTTGTGGAAATGTTATTCATAGTTACCAAAAGTCAGAAATAAGCAAAATGTACTTAAGTAGGTGAGTGGATAAACTGTGGTATATCCAGAAAATGAAGTATTATTCAGTGTTAAGGAAAAAAAAAAAAAGCACAATAATCTGTCAAGACATGCAAGGACATATAGGAAACTTAAATGCATATGACTAAGTGAAAGAAGTCTATCTGGAAAGTCTACATACTGTGTGATTCCTGTTATATGACATCTAGAAAAGGCAAAACTATGGAAAGAATAAAAAGGCCAGCAGTTGCCAGCAGTATGGGAGTAGGAGGAGAGATAAATAGAACACGGAAAAATTTCAGGGCAGTAAAAATTCTCTGTATGATATTATAATAACGGAGGCATGTCCTTATATACTTTTCCAAACCTGTAGAATGTATAACACCAAAGTGATTCCTACAGTAAACTATGGACTTTAAGCAATTATGATATGTCACTATACTTGCATCTTTGGTTTAAAAAGAATCATGGCATCCTGATGAGTGATGTTGTTAATGGGGGAGGTTACACATATGTGGGGACAAAGTATATGTGAGAAAACTCTATACCTTTCTCTCATTTTCTGGTAAATCTGCAACGGCTCTTTAAAAAAAAGTTAGAAAAAAAGAAACTAGAACACCTTCTCTAGTTATAAGAAGAGATATGGCAGAACACTGAAGCACAAAAAGATTACCAGTGTGAGAGGATTTGATGTGCCGTCGCTGGTTCTAAGATAAAGAGAACCACATATAAAAACTAGAGAGAGGTCTCCAGGAGCTCCTGGTGGCCTCTAGCTGCCAGCCAGCAAGGAAGGGTTATCTCAACTATATATCTGTGAAGAACTGGGTTCTACCAAACCGAATGAACCTGAATCCCAGAGTCTCTTGATAAGGGCCCAATCAACACCTTGGGTTCAGCCTTCTAAATGTGGGTCTGGTAAAGCAATCTAACCAACTGAGATTTTTGACCTACAAAGCTGTAAGAGAATGAATTTAGACTGTTTATATCATTACACATGCATGTTCTTATACAGCAAACAACTAATACAATGTTTAGAGAAATGTTTAATCAGTTCTCATCACTTTGCTGGACAATGATAGAATTCTTTAGTAGAGCGTTTAGTCTCCGCACAGCCTAGGTCTCCAGTGGTAACTCCTGCCATCCGCTGGAGGCATTTATGTCAAACAATATCAAAATTACTTTCAAGATGTCCATCTATCCATCCATATTATCTCATTAAGTGTTTTTTTAACAAGTGCTTTGTAAACATTATGATCTCTTTACCCTATATCTATATATCTATATAAGATATCTATATCTTCCCCGATTGCCACTCTCCTTTTCAAAGTTGGAAATAAATTTCACCTAGACAAGAAAGCAAAGGAAAACTTAGATATGGAAAAAAAAATCAAAGCAAGAGAAAGTAGATCTGAAATAAAATAGGTGGGGTATTTAAGTGCAATTACAGAACCGTGAAATATGAAAGATAAGGTAGGCAAAGGAGGGAGAGATGTGATCTAGAATGATCATGTGTACAATGGTATAGAGCTTATGTTTTAATTATTTGAGAGGATGCATTGAAAGATATTTGGTAGAGGATTGTAGAGTTATATTTAATGCTTTTTTAAAGAGGTCTCTAAGCAGTATGAAGATTTTTGAAAAGGTCATAATGTAAGTAATCTATGAAGTCAATAGAAGTGATAAAGATGTGAGACAGGTTTATGACAGAAGTGCTGATGGAGACAATAATACTTAAACATTTGACTTAGTATCTTCAGCAAAAAAAAAAAAAACTTTATGTTATACAACCTCAATAAATCTTAAAAATATTATGTTAGAAAAAGTGGGACACAAAAGTATACATACAGTACGGTTCTATTTATAACAAGTTCAAGAACAGGTGAAACTGAATTGTGATTGATCTCAGACGAACAGTTGCCTTTGGAGGCTGAGTCCAACTACAAATGTCATGAAGGAATTTTTAGGGATGTTGGAAATATCTGATACCTCGATTTAGTGTAGTGTTTTCACAGGTGTACACATTAGTCAAAACTGAACCCACTGTACGTTAAAATTTGTGCATTTCATTATATGAATACTACACCTCCATGGAGTTGATTAAATAATTCTGAGGTAAAGTTAGCAAAAATACAGATGTCAGAAGTAAGGAGAGAAGATAATCAAATAGATCAAAAGCCTCAGGCTTCCTACTTGGATAGGAACATGGGAATGTGATGAATTGAGAAAGGGAATCCATAAGGTACAGTTTGGACTAAGAGAAAAAATGAGCATGATGAATTCATTTTGCAATATTCAGTCTGATATATGTATGAAATAACCAAATACAACTGTTTGGATTTTTAAGCTTGAAGTTCAGGATAAAACATAAGAGTTTGTCTCCATCAGTTTTGCTCTTATGAAATGTTTTAATTTATTTATATTTCACTGGCTGTTGCTGATATTCAAGAAAGCCACTCACATTTACGTATCGATTCTTTAACTTCCTACATTACTAAACTCTCTAAATTCTAGTAGTTTATAAACCATTTCCATGGGCTTTCTATGTAGACAGGCATAATATCCACGAATACTGAAATTACTTCCTTATTCTCAGAATTCTCAGAATTTACTTATTTGATATCTTCATTCTCTCTAAAGGCACTTCCAGCACAAGAAAGTGACTTAAGTCTTAAGACTTAATAGTGATTCAATAGTGATGTGATCTTGGACAAATTATTTAACTTCAGTGAGAATAAGTTTTCATCACTGCAAATTGAAAAGAATAATAATACTTTGCATGTTAATTGTGAAGAGAAAGTAATAATGAAATACCACCTGTAGCAACTTATTTGAAATAATATCTACAAATGTTATTTCTTTATATTCATGCTTCTTTGCAATATGGTTTTACAGCTACTCCTAACTCCCTGGCAAGACTATAGTTTTTCACTTCCTTTGAATTTGAATGGTCTCGTGCCTTGATGTACCCATTAGCATGCAGTGTAAATGATGATGTACCAAAGTTTTCTGACCCCTGTTCTAGTCAATTGCTGAAGAAAAACTCATGAGTATATTATTCCTTGGGTTACTGAATGCTTCAAACAGCATTTAAAGAGCTTTGCCAGTTATATTATAAACCACACACATATATAATATAATATATATAATTACAATTATGTATATGTTTCAAATATCATTGTCTTCCATTGTTTTGATTTGATTCTCTTGTGATTTCAATTTTACATAATTTAGATTCTTTTTAGCCTGTCTTCAAAAATCAATGAGTTTGGTTCTAACCATATTTATGCTTTTTATTTCTTCCTATATCTCATTTTTATTCTCTGGGTGGTTTTGCTGCACCTTTTCAACGCCCATTATTAAGTGTTCATTTGAGTTAATTTTTGCTCAAACCTGTGGCCATTTGATTTTCATTCCTGATATTAGTTTATCTTTTATTTTTCATTCTTCGATAAGCTTGGTCAACTTTGTTTCATATCTTCTTTTTATTTTTCTTTTCCTACCCATCTATGTTCTTTTTGAATTTCTGAGTCAAGTTATTTATTTGTATCTCTAAATACTGATTTGTAGATATTCAGTTTGAAGTGTTGTATTAAGGTTAATATCTGCTTTATAATATTTTTATTGGGGTTACTATCTTTAAAATACTTTGATCTTTCTTTTCCTTTTTTTAATAACACTCTTGCATAAAAAAAACTTTCTGCAGATGCATATTTTATAGACATTTCTGGAGATTTTTGCTACCCTCCACTAGCATTGAAAACTTGAGATATGTGTGGTTTTCTTTTCTCTTATAGATCATAGTCTTTAAATATTTATTAGGAAATTCAAATTATTGGACTATTATTATTTTTGGCCCATTACCTCAACTACCTCAGAAGTTTCCTTTTCTTTTTTGAAATATATTTTTTCTGGATATAGAATTCTATGTTGACAGTTTTTTGTTTTAGTTTGGTTTCGTTTTGGTTTTGGTTTGTTTCAGTTTACATATATTGCTTCTCGATCTGGCCTCCCTTTTGTCTAATGAGAATTCATGGTCACTGGTGATTTATACCATTATATCCGTGTTGCCTTCTGTTTCCAGCTTCTTTCACTAGTGTAATGTATTTATAGTTGATCCATTTTAGCACACATATCAGTACCTCTTTTTATGGCCAAAAATATCTTATTATATGGATATGTTCCATCTTGTTTACCATTCATCAGTAAATGGGTATTTGGATAGTTTCTGCTTTTTGACTGTCATGACCCTTTAATTTAACATAAAAAGAAAAAAAATCCTCTGACAGGATTTTCCTATGAGACTTCCAGAAAGGTATAAAATCTAAGGGAAACATTAGTTATGTTCAAACTGGGTGTTCTGAAATGTTTCTCTTTGTGCTGCTTATAAATCATATTTTTATAATATAAGCCTAATAAAGCAGGACTATTTCACTTTATGGTTCATGTTCTTTCCCTAGAGTTAGGTGGTCAATTATCCATAGAATAAATGAATAAATACATGTTCTGTGTCCAATACTAGTCCCTATTCAACAATTCATTAGGTAGATATATTTTTTCTACTCATTCAATTGTATTGGATTGATTATTGCCATAAGTGTGTTCTATACTTGTGGACAGAATGCAACTAATGTTGGTTTTTCTAGAGAATATCCCAGGCATTTGTTGTAGCCATCAGAGAAAGTTCCAAATTTTATCTGCAGAATATCTAATACAATACTTTATTCTTTAGGAACAAAATTTGGGTATTTACTATGTAGCTTCATACTGGATTATATTATTTTTATTTATTTGTTAACACTTTTTAACGTTTATTCATTTTTGAGACACAGAGAAAGACAGAACACAAGCGAGAGAGAGGCAGAAAGTGAGGGAGACATAGAATCCAAAGCAGACTTCAGGCTCTGAACTGTCACACAGAGCCCTTCCCGGGGCTCAAACTCACAGACTGCAAGATCATGACCTGAGCCAAACTTGGGCGTTTAACCAACTGAGTCACCCAAGCGTCCCTTTCTTTATTTGTTAAGTTCATGGACATTTAACCTAAAATTTGTTCAACATATTGGGTTTGTTATCAGTATAGTAAATGAGAAAAAAAAAATAGCCATACTACTTTGTAGCTCTTTTAATCAAATATGGAGTTTAATTTCTATATCCCTTGAATATGTATGGGTTCTCCTGGTGACTTCCTTTGAACAGTAGAATGCAAGAGAACTGATGTAAGAAGTATAAACCTCAATTTCAAGAGACGTTTTTGTGTCCACTGTTACTATCATTGTGGACCTCAACACCTTTTGCATAAATCTGGGCTAAACTAAAGGAGATTGAAAAATCACATGGAACAGAAATAAGCCATCCATGGGGAGACTCCTCTGGACCAACCGGCTGTCAGTCATCCTGGCAGATGACCACAGATGTCTGTATAAGTCTTGCCAAAATCAGTGGAAAACACACAAAGATAAACCCAGCCCCAAATTCAGAATCACAGATTTTAAATAGCTCAATGTGATTTTAAACCACCAAGTTTTAGCTTGAATTGTTATAACACAAAGTTAACTAATACAATTGATAGATTGGTCAAGAAAGTCGTGTATATAAACTCATATAGTTTAAAGTAAATGTTAAAATTCTAGGAAAAAAACAAGACTATATCTGACAATTTTTGAACTTTAGATGCATTAGCTCTTCTGGTTGGTACAATGGTAATCATTTCTTCTCCCGTATTTTCACCATGGGTTGTTTTATATGAACACAAGTAACAAAAGCATTCTGTCAGATAATCTTTTTTCCCCATTATTTCATCTGCTTCTGGTCTTTTATAATAATCTGTGAGATCAATCGTATCTTTGACAAAGTTGCTGGCTGTTGTAAATTCATTTATTGAAAAACAAAAGCAAGACATTCTACACAAGAACGATGAAAATGGAAAAATGGAAAATGTATCAATTCCGTAAGAAATGTTAGGTTAAAGAATTGTCCTTGCTATAAGTAACCCCCATTTCTTTCAGATATGTGAAATCAGAAAAATAAAACCTATAGAATTCACGCTGTTAATAATGAGCTTTGTGATATCCAGCAGCAGTTATAGAGAACATCCTTTCTGTTTCTTATGCAAATGCAAGAAATACATAGTGAATGAAAATCAGCTGGAAGATTTGTTATCTTGGAAGAATTATTGTGTTAGCAAAACCAGATGTGCAACGTTAGGACTGGAAGGGCTGAAGTCATATGACTTAATTAACCCTTATTAGTTTCTGAAGAGGAAATAGAAATTTATGGTAAGTTTTCTCCAGTGACAAAAAAAAAAAAAAAAAAAACACCTAGTTTTACTTGTTTTTTTTTTTTTTTATTTTTAATGTTTATTTCTTTTTTGAGAGAGAGACAGACAGAGCACAAGAAGGGGAGGAGCAGAGAGAGGGAGACACAGAATCTGAAGCAGGATCCAGGCTCCAAGCTGTCAGCACAGAGCCCCATGTGGGGCTTGAACTCACAAACCACGAGATCATGACCTGAGCTGAAGTGGGACACCCAACGAACTGAGCCACCCAGGAGCCCCTAGTATTACACATTTGTTGATCTAAGTTTTCTGATTTCCAGTTAAATAATGATGTATATACATTCCTGATTAATTTTAATTGCTTTATCATAAAACTCAGGTCTTAATTCATTTGTTGGTAAAGATACAAATACTTAGAAATTTTAAAGAATTTAAAAGTATTTAGCACACATTCGCTTAAAAAGCTTCATTTTTGTTTTTAGTATTTCTTGAAGTACATTATATTTTTCCTTTATCCTACAAATTATGAAGTAAACGAGGCTTTTGAAAATATTTTTGCATATGCAGTTTTGAATATTGTTCTAATGGACCAATTGTTTTACACATTAGAAGTTTTTTGGGGCGCCTGGGTGGCTCAGTCAGTTGAGCGTGCGACTTCAGCTCAGGCCATGATCTCACAGCTAGTGAGTTCGAGCCCCGCGTCAGGCTCTGTGCTGATGGCTCAGAGCCTGGAGCCTGCTTTGGATTCTGTGCCTCCCTCTCTCTCTGGCCCAACCCACTCGCATTCTGTCTCTGTCTCTCTCAAAAATAAATAAACATTAAAAAAATTAAAAAAAATGTTTTTGCTATTTTATTTATTTTTATTGAAATGGTAGCTTAATTAGTTAAAAAGGAAAAACAATAATTTCTTCCCAAAGTTAGTTGAAGACAAAAAGACAGTGGCTAGAATTATGGCTTGGTTAGTAGCTCCCCCTTTTACTAATTCTGTCTGGGGTGGGGGGGGGGTGTTACTTTATATCTAGGTTACTTTACTCTTACGAGATTTAAATATCTCATCATTGAAAATTCTTGATATATATATCAATATCATATAGATACGTGGATAATGTGAATCAAGAAATGTTGACTACTATATGAGTAGGAAGAGTCGAGAAGGAGCAGTAGCAGCAGCGATGGTAGTAAATAAAAGGCCAAGATAAGAATCTTGGGACCCATTTTCCTCGGATTTGTGACTTTTGCAAAGTCTGTATGGTTGTTCTTTGTCTGGCTGTCAGAAACAGAACTCCTGTTTTTGGTAATATGAAAAGTCTTTATTTATTTATTTATTTATTTATTTAGGGGAGAGCACGAGCCTGGGAGGGGCAAAAAGAGTGGGACAGAGGATCGAAAGCAGGCTCTGCGCTGACAGGCTGATAGCAGCAAGCAGGATGTGGGGCTGGAACTCACCAACCTGGAGACCATGACCCGAGCTGAAGACAGCTGCGCAACGGACTGAGCCACTCAGGTGCCCTGGTAATGAGGAGAGTCTTGGAGTCCATGCTCAAGGAAGACTTTTCTGAAACTAGGGTTAAAAAAACAAACAAACAAACAAAAAAAAAACAATACCCAAAACAGTATAGAGACTCAGTGCTGGATCACTCAAGATAATTGAGTGCTGACGTTGATGCCGACGATGATCCATAGGATCTTCCAGTCCAACTCCTAATGTGTTTCAATCAGACACGTTTTACAATGACACATTAATTTTCTAAGTTGAAAAAGTTAAGTTTCAAGTATTTGGAAAATTAGTGTGAATAAGCTATTATTCCCTAGTGAGAAAAGAATAAAGGGATAATAGGAAACAAAATTGAGGAGTCAGAGGACATCAGGTAAGGAGAGGTAGTGGGATTTTTCCTCAGTGTTACTTCTTTACTTTCTTCATTTATTTTCCTCCGTCCCTCTAAATTAATTAATTTTTTTAGTGGTTGACATTGTTAAAAGTGAGTCAATCTTTACCGAGCATTTCTCCAGGGAATGTTGCAAAACTCTGATTCTGAGAGAAAATTGTTACCTTATAGCCAGTGCACAGAGATTATGTGGAACACCAAATGTATTCTATCCTGTTCTATATTAATCCACTTGAAACAACAGGTGCATCAAGCATATGAATGCCCTTGTGGCAGAAAAAACAAAAATACGCAAGTGGTCTAGATTAGAATTTTTCAGATTTTTTTTTTTTTGAAACTTCGGTCTTTTTTTTTTTTTTTTGACCCTTTACAAACACACACACACACACACACACACGTGTGTGTGTGTGTGTGTGTGTGTGTGTGCGTGTGCCATTCCAATTTTTACAAGTAGGAAAATCTTAAAGTAAAAATGTATGAGCTTTCTTGCACTCATCAATGAAGGTCACATAGCAAACTGACACCCTAAAGACCGTAGTAAAAGTGGGTGCTCCCATTTCTCTGGGTTTTACCTCCAGAAACTTTACCAGTCTCTCACTGTGAAGAACCAAGCAACATAGTTTTCTGGCTCTGGCAGTGGAAAGGGGAAAAAATAACCACTGTGAAATACACCCAAATCTTTATGCCTCACAAAGGTCAAACTTCAGTTTGCGTTAAATAGTGTTATTCCATCTAGTGGATGATGTCTTCTCATCTGCATCCTTCTAAACTTCCTATCTCATCTAATTGAGGCTAAAATGTTACAAGACATATGTAAATATCATAGCCCAGGGCATAAGGTCATGAAAAACTAAGAGTTAATGATACCATAACAGGACACCTCCTCTGCAATCCACAACATTAATTGGATTCCAGTGCAATAGCAGTGGATTATAGCTAAAGAAAAAAAAAGAAAATTTACCAGATGCATTCTCACCTTGAGAAGCCCAAAGACAATAGTAAAGACAAAACAAGAATAGGAGGATTTTTACAATCTGCCACATAACAACTATAGCAAACACTAAACACAGCTCTATTTCAAGCCAGAGGAACCTAATTCCTCAAACTAAAGGCATATATAATTCAGTTTCTGTTGCCCAATATATTGTGTTTGTTTTCAACAAAAAATTGCACAGCATACAAAAAGCCAAGAAAAAATCTGAAGAGACAAAGTATTCATCATAACAAGAGCCAAATGGGACATAGATGTTGAAATTATCAAATGGAGAATTTTAAATAAGTATGATTAATATGTTAAGGGATCTAGCAGAAAATTATAAAGGACAGAAACTCAGATCTATATAAAGAAAAGGAAGATCATCAAAGAAGAAATACATAAAATCCGTACTTTAAAAATTTTCCCATTCTTAACTGAACTAAGAAATACTGTTTAAATTAATAATATAATAATATATCGGGTGATTGTAGCATATGGATAAGTTAAATGAAAGCAACATCAAAAGGGACAGAAGGAATAAATAAGGGAAACCTTATTAAAAATATCTCCACTATACATGAAGCAGCATAGTCTACTTTTCTGAAAGTTGACTTACTTAAAAGTCTATGTTGCTGGGGTGCCTGGGTGGCTCAGTTGGTTAAATGTTCAACTTCTGATCTGTGATCAGGTCATGATCTCACAGTTTGTGAGATCAAGGCCTGAATAGAGCTGTATGCTGACAGCATGGAGCCTGCTTGGGATTCTCTCTCTCCCTCTCTCTGCCTCTCCCCTGCTTGCTCTCTCTCTCTCTCTCTCTCTCTGTCTCAAAATAAATAAATACACTTTAAAAAAATGTTACTAATTCTAAGACCACTACTGATCAAAGACAAACGGAAATCATTTTAAATGATCAATTAAAACTAGAGAAGGCAGATAAAAGGGAAAAATGAACATATAAAATAGAAAATCATTACGATGGTAGATCTTAATGCAATTATATCACTCATTTTATTGTTCGTTTTTTATTGAAGTGTAATTTACATATTACATACCAGTTTCAGCTGGTCAAAATACTGATTTAATATTTGTATATATGTTATGAAACAATCACTATAATAAGTTTAATTCACATCCATAGCCATTCATAGTTACAACTTACTAACTTGCAATGAGAGGTTTTAAGATTTACTCTTTTACCAACTTTCAAATATGTATACAAATACAGTGTTTCAACTATAGTCACTATGCTGTGCCTGCATTTCCATGGCTTGCTTATTTTTTAACTGGAAGTATGCAACTTTTGACCCCCTGCATTCACTTGTTTTGCCCACTGCCCACCTTTGACAATAACCAATCTGTTCTCTGTATTTATGAGCTTGGTTTTTGTTTTGTTTTGTTTTGTTTTTAGATCACATATAAATTAAATCATATGTTACGTCTTTGTCTGACTGTATTTCACTTAGCGTAATGCCCGCAAGGTCAGTCCATGTTGTTGAAAATGGGAAGGTTTTTTTCTGTTATATGACTAAATCTCCACTGTGTGTGTGTGTGTGTGTGTGTGTGTGTGTGTGTGTGAAATCACATTTTCTTTATCCATGAATCCATTGATAGACCCTTAGGCTGTTTCATTATCTTGACTATTATGAATAATTCTGCAATGAACATGGGAGGCCAGATATCTGTCAAGATAGTGATTTTGTTTTCTTTAGATATATACACAGATGGGTGCCTGGGTGGTTCAGTCGGTTAAGTGTCTGACTTCAGCTCAGGTCATGATCTCACAGTTTGTGAGTTCAAGCCCCATGTCGGGTTCTGTGCTGACGGCTCAGGGCCTGGAACCTGCTTCGGATTCTGCGTCTCCCTCTCTCTCTCTGCCTCTCCACCACTCACGCTCTGTCTCTCTCTCAAAAATAAATAAACATTAAAAAAAAAAGATATATACACAGAAGTGGGATT
This sequence comes from Panthera onca, assembly GCF_046562875.1. Classification (NCBI taxonomy): domain Eukaryota; kingdom Metazoa; phylum Chordata; class Mammalia; order Carnivora; family Felidae; genus Panthera; species Panthera onca. Next base: position 25,965,004 of record NC_138342.1, on the reverse strand, counting down.
GCTGAATTTGGTTGTTCTATTTTTAAATTTTTGAGAAAGCTCCATACTCTTTTCCATAGCAGCTATACCATTTACATTGCCACCAACAGTGCATAAGTGTTCCCTTTTCTTCACATTCTCTCCAGCACTTGTTATTTTTTATCCTTGTAATAATAGCTATTGTAACAGGGTAGGGTGATAGATAACTCACTGTGGTTTTGTGTGGGTTTTTCTTTGTTGGAAGAAGGAGCATAAAAAAAACCTATAGACATTTTAATTAAAGTCAGGCATTGTAATAAACTCTGACAGTCTGGGTCTATCTTTAATTTAATTTGATGTGGGCTGCTGGAATGAGTTCTAAGAATTATGGCAATCCTGGGTGGATAAAAAGGGAGACTTTCTGGCATATTTTCTTTTTGAAGGTGGAAATTACAGGCCCATAAGGATGACTAGTGAGATAATCCTGCATGACTGTACTAATTTTAATTTTCCTCTTTGCATTTCTGCTCAGTGTGGTTTTGATAGTGATTTTGAACATCTCTGCATGAACATCTCTGCATGTACCTGTTGGCCATCTGCATGTTGTCTTTCGAAAAATGTCTATTTGGTGGTTCTGCCTATTTTTTAAGTGTTATTTTTTCGGTATTGAGTTGTACAAGTTCTTTATATATATTGGATATTAATCCTTTATCAGATATGATTTGCAAATGTTCTTCCTTTCAGGAGGTTGCCTTTTCATTTTGTTGATGATTTCCACTTCTGTGTCAAAGGTTTTTAGTTTGATATAGTCCCATTTGTTTATTTTTGCTTCTGTTTCCTTTGCTTTTAAATTCAGATCCAGAACAATCATCACCAGGACTGATGTCAAGGAGCTTATTACCTCTCTTTTCTTCTAGGAGTTTTATGGTTCCAAGTATTACATTCAAATCTTTAATCCATATTGTGTTAATTTTTGTGTATGGTATAAGTTAACATTACAGTTTCAGTCTATCGTGTGTGGCAGTCCCAACACCATTTATTGAACAGACTGTTTTCCCCATTGTATATTCTCGGCTCTTTTGTCATAAATTAATTGGCCATACATATGTGGGTTTATCTCATGGCTTTGTATTCCATTCCATTAATCTATATATCTGATTTTATGCTGATACCATACTGGTTTGTTTATGTATTTATGTATTTATTTATATATTTATTTATTTATTAGAGAGAGAGAGACAACACACAGTGGAGGAAAGCAGCAGAGAGAGGGAGAGGGAGAGAGAGAGAGAGGGAGAGGGAGGGAGAGAGAGAGAGAGAGAGAGAGAGAGAGAGAGAGAATCCGAAGCAGACTCCATGCCCAGAACAGAGCCCAATGTGGGGCTCTATCTCATGACTGTGACATCATGACCTGAGCCCTAATTCAGAGTTAGATGCTCAACAAACTGAGCCACCCAGGCGCCCCAATTCCATGATGTTTTGATTACTATAATTTTTTATTGCATTTTGAAATCATTTTTGTATTATAGTTTGAAATCAGTGTGTTACACCTCCAGTTGTTTTTTTTTTTTTTTTTTTTTCTCAAGTTTGATTTGGCTATTTAGGATCTTTTTCATTTTCATACAAAATTTAGGAATTTCGTTTTATTTCTGTGAAAAAAAATGCCCTATCAGATGGAATTTTGATAGGGATGGCATTGAATCTGTATGTTGCTTTGGGTAGTATGGACATTTTAACAATATTCTTACAATCTATGAGAAAGGAAATTTCTTCATTTATTTGTGTCATCTTCATTTTTTTCATCAATGTCTTTTAGTTTCAGTGCACTATCTTCCTCCTTTTGTTTAATTCATTCTTAAGTATTTTATTCTTTTTGAAGCAGTAGTAAAAAGGATTGTCTTTCCAATTTTCTTTGTAATAGTTTATTAGCATATAGAAAAGTAACTAAATGTTATATTGATTTTGTATGTTGAAAACTCACTAAATTTATTTATTATTTCTAACAGACTTTTGGTGGGTTCTTGAGGGTTTCTGTGTATAATATGTCATCGGCAGGAGTGATGGTTCTACTTTTTTTTTTCCAATTTGGGAATTTTTTTTCTTGTCTGATTGCTTTGGCTAGAACTGCCAATAATATATTGAGTGAAAGTGGGTACATGGGCACCCTTGTCTTGTTCCTGATCCTACAGGAAAGACTTTCAAGTTTTCACCATGGAGTATAAAGCAGTAAACATGTAAAATGAATAGAAAATGGTTACAAATATGGCAGATATTAATCCAACTATATCAATAATTTTAAATCTGAATGGTCTAAATACCACAATTAATAGGCAGAGATTGGAAGAGTGGATAAAAACTAGTATCCAACTATATGGTATCTAAAAGAAAACCCCTGAAATATATAAACTCAGATTGGTTAAAAGTAAATGGATGAAGAAAGTTATATCATACTAACATTAAATAAAATAAAAACAGCTAGAGTATCTCTTTAATTGTAGACAAAGAAAACTCCAGTACAAGGAAAATTATAAAGAATAAAGAGTGTCATTACATAACTATAAAGAGTCAGTTCCCTCAAGAAGAAATAGTAATTCTAAATGTGTATAGTGCGAACAATACATTGTCAAAATATGTGAGGCAATTTGATAAAACTGCAATGAGAAATAGTCAATTCCACTATTAAATTTGGTAACTTAAACATGCCTCTTTATGGGGCACCTGGGTGGCGCAGTCGGTTAAGCGTCCGACTTCAGCCAGGTCATGATCTCGCGGTCCGTGAGTTCGAGCCCCGCGTCAGGCTCTGGGCTGATGGCTCGGAGCCTGGAGCCTGTTTCTGATTCTGTGTCTCCCTCTCTCTCTGCCCCTCCCCCATTCATGCTCTGTCTCTCTCTGTCCCAAAAAATAAATAAAAAACGTTGAAAAAAAAATTAAAAAAAAAATAAAAAAATAAAAATTAAAAAAAAAAACATGCCTCTTTCAAAAATTAATAGATGAAACTGGCAGAAAATCAGTAAGGATATATTTGACCTCGAGAGTGATAACTATCAAGTTGATCTAATTAATTGGTATTTATTGAATACATCTGGAACAGCAGACTAAACATTCTTCCCAACCTCCCCTGAAACATTCTCAAAGATAGACTATGCTCTCAGCAATAAAACACACTTTAGCCATTCAAAGGTTTAGGAATCATTCAATGTATGTTCTCAGAACATAGTGGAATTAAACTACAAATCATCAACTTAAAGGTAGCTGGAAAGTCCCTCGATTTTTGATGATAGAACAACACAGTCCCAAATAACATGTGACAAATAAGTCTTAGAGGAATTTAAAAAGTAATTTGAACTACATGAAAATTAAAATGAAATTAAAGCATGAGGGATTTGTAGAATTCATCAAATTTGTGGGAAGCTTGAGAAGCAATACTTAGAGGGAATACTAACTTATACTATTAAAGACATGTATTAGAATTAAAAAAAAAGATCTGAACTCAATAGCCTAAGCTTCTGCCTTAAAAAAAAAAAAAAACTAGAGGAAGCAGAGTAATTTAGTTCTAAAATAAAAACCTTACACACATATTTGAAGCAACTTTATATGTGATCGTCCATGGTGAAAGCAACCGAGATTTCTTTCTATAGATGAATGGATAAACAATAATAGAATAAAAGGAATTAGCATCAAGCTATGACACACGAGGTTAAAAATGTGAGAGAAAGGTGCAAAAAAGTTGTGTGAAAGAAATAGGTTTGAAAGAAGTAGGTTTGAAGGAGCTACATACTGCATGTTTCAATTCCGTGGCATTTTAGAAACGACAAAATGGCAACATTAAAGAGCGTCGCATTTACCATGGGTTCAAGTGGAAGAAAGGGAAGGATAAATGATGGAACTAAAGGGGGATTTTGAGGGGGTGAAATTATTTTCGATGATACTATAAATGTGGACAAATGAAACAATACATTTGTTAAAATCCATAGAACTACAGCACACAAGTGAAACTTATGCAAACTCATGCAAAGTATATGCAAACTTTTAAAAGTTAGAAAGAACACATTTACAATGTTGGATAATTCATGATGAAATGAAGAATGTGTCAAAACTATCTAACTGTATTTAAAGTACATGAAATAACCTCTATGAAAGGGGATGGAAGAGAAAGGGTTACAGACCTAAGTATCTTGGGAAATGAGTGGAGTCTGATTTAGTCAAAGATTTAGTAAAACAAATAAACAACAAACAAACAAATCACACATGTGAGATCTGTATTCTATTTGATAAAATTATTTCCTGTGGTCGTATGCATTAACAGTTCTAATACTATTAAACATGTAAACTGGAATTGAATAAATGGAATGACTGGTGGATGGTGAGAGCTAGATTTATTACTTTCAGAGTGGGAAGTTGAAGATGAGCAACGAGAGGAAGATAGAATGATTCTTGTGGTAATGGATTAAAGTTAGAAATATCAATATGAACACGCATGTAGCGTAATGTAGTTACAGAAATCAGTATACACAATTGTTTTCTGCTCTGTCAGTTGAGAAAGCCTAGAAACAGAGACTATCCTATGATCAGTTAGCACATGTGGCACTCAGGTCTTGGTTCTTAGCACCATTTTCTAATAAAAGGAACCAGAGCCTTATAGAGACATGGTTGATTCTAAAACAAGGACAGACAATATATCAGATGCTCTCAGAGCATCTTGTGGTTCCAGAAAGTAAAGATGTGCTAAACATACTTGCTCACTCACTCACTCACTCACAATGATTGTTTGTCAAAGAGACACAGAGTCAACTGAAACAATTTCTATTGGCCAAAGTTGAAACACTTTGAACAGCAAAATAAATGAAGTATTGGATTATAACCAAAAGTATAAAACAAATATCCATGATTCAATTTTGATTTAAATAAAAGTTTGATTAAACAAATAAAAGAATGTGGAAGAATAAACAAATCTCCCATGCAGAAGAATTCCAAGCAATTTATGTAAAAACTCCACCCTTGAAAACATGAACTGCAACTCCCTACATCTTAACAGTTGGCTATGCATAGTAATATCTTTCTCAAATATACAATATGGGCAGGACAGAGGGGAGAGTAAGTTCTTGGTGTCTTACTCAGGTCAAGCCAAGTGTCCAAGTACAACATCAAGAGTGATAACTCATGTTGATAATATGTAGCCCTGGTATGTTGTGATGAAAATGATATTTAGCCTCTGTGGTCCTCATAATCCCAGTCTCATCAAGAAAATATCATACAAACCCCAACTAAGAAATATGCTATAAAATATCAGTAGTCTTCAAAATCTGAAGATCTTCAATAACAAAAATAGTCTGAGCAAGTGTCTTAGTCAAGAGGAGCCTAAGAAACATAAAAACTAAATGTAATGTGGTATCTGGAATAGGATCCTGGAGTAGCACAAAGACATTATTCAGATATCCTTTGTTTTTACCTGAAGCATAGACTTCAGTTTATAATAGCATGTCAATATTGGTTTATTAATTAGAATATATTTACCATACATTTGTAAGACGTCAATTGGGGAAACTGGTTGTGGAATGTATGGAGATTCTCTATATTATCTTCCCAAATTATTTGTAAATCTAATATTGTTCAAACATACATTAAAATGTAAAATAAAGAAAAAGAAAGAAAGAAAGAAAAAAAAAAAAAGAAAGCCCTTCTAGTGATAATGTACTGCTAATAATAGTGAACAGTAGGACTTTTAGGGTCCTCTACACTATTCTGGACATATGGAATATTATAATTCAAATAATTACACAACCAACCCATAGAGAGATCTTACTAATAATTCCATTTTATAGATGAATAAACTGAGGCACAGAGAGGTTAAGTACCTTGCCCAAGATCATGGCAATTAAGTAACGGAGCCAAAACTGAAATCCAATTCATCAGGATCCAGTAGCTATGCTCATAATGACCTCACTATTTTATCTCTTGAAGTAATTGGCCATGTGTTTTAATAAGTGGGTTGAGTTTCAAAACACCCATCAAGCTTAAGAAACCCAAGGAACTAGACCTTCTGACAGACACTGATAGAACAACCAATGGTATCCCAGCAACTTCTGGGTCAGACTCTCTCTTTTGAAAATCTCTTATATCTTTTATTTTCCATCACCTTCTATTTTTCCTTCTCCCCATCCGGTATTCCTAATCTTTCTTGCTCCTTTTCATTTCTCTTTCTCACTTCTGTTGTCTTAAATCTTCACGCAACTGACCTTTTGATTCTTTAAAATATGTTTTCTTTCCTAGACATATAAATATGGTTGGGATCTCTCAGTGGCTTGTTAATCTCACTGGTAGCCCTGAAGACTCATCCTAGAATTTGGTGGAAAATAAATACTGTTAAGTTTGTCCTACTAATCCATTTTACAGCCTTATGTTCCAAAGCTCCTTTTTGCCTATGGCTTCAACACTCCCTGCATATTCACATTGCTTGTAGTCTTTATTGACTAAAAGATTTAGACATTTTATCCTATCAAAAATTAAAAGAGTATCTTTATCCACAAATGACGATATGGAAGCTTGAAAAAAAATTCCACCTTCTCCTAGGGCCACAAGAAGTGATGACAGAATATACTGAAACGATTTGACTTTAAAATAAAAATATTTCATATTTTTGCAATTTAAGAAACAGACTTCATTCCAAATGAGGTTAATAAGACCACTAGGATTTATGGTCATGTTTGCAAAATAACCCCTTAAAGTTCTTGAGGCCAATTTTAATAATAATAAAAAAATATTTTCCTATTATATTACTAAACTGTCAAGACCATGCTAAATCACTTATCATTGTTATATATTTCCAATATAGCAAGACTTTTCCGGGATTATATGGTCACCAGATTGGCCTCAGCACAGTTACCTTAGTATTTAAAGCTCTACGCTTAGCCTATTTTATGCAGGAGTTAGGATGAGCTTCTGTCAATATGATTTATTTCTTTAACCGAATTAGCTCCAGTTTTGTTTTTTTAATCATATTTTTCTTTGCATGAACACATTGTTTGAAACAAAAAGAGTAAACATACTGAGCTCAACTTTGGAACAAGATTATTAATAAACTAAGCTCAAATGCATTATGAGTCCATTTTTACCCCATCCCTGTTTCTGTCTTTGTCTCTCTGTCTCTCTCTGGTCTCTAATCTACATTTGCAAATGCCAACAAATAGCACACATCAGCTATTTATGAAGGCCCTGCTGCCTTTAAAATCAATCCAATTAGATCTTTTCTCACGAGCAAGTTCCTTCAAATAACAACATCCTGTATGAAAAATCAATGCATGAATCAACAAATAATCATTGAATACCTAATACAGTTGACTATAAATACATGGGGTCATTTTCCTTCTGATGATCTGAAAGGAAAGAGTAATTACTGAGGAGTCAGTCCTACATTTATGGGCTGTAATGTCAGAGTTATAGAGCTGATAGCTTCTCAGTGGGAAATATCACTAGCTATGCTCGTGTTTCAAAGATGAGTGCATATCTCTATCACTGTTTAATAGTGTTTAAACCTGTTAATGCATGTAGTCTGGTGAAATGAAGCAGCCGAAAAGACATTAAGTAGAAAAATAGTTTCCCTGGATTTGTCTATCCTGGAAATACAATCTACAGAATTCATTTGGTCAAACCTTCAGTTAAAAATTTGACGTATCAAATGGACAACCCAAAGGAAGCCTGTGTAATTCTCCAAGTGGACTGCCTTCCATGAAGCTTCTTAGGGCTCATGTAATATGACTCAAACAGCGTTAGTTACTCTACTAATTACAACCATTTTTTTTTCTTTTAACTTTCAAATCACTTTATATTTGCACATATATTCTATCTCTTTTTCAGTCTCTTATTTTATTTGGAAGACCTTCTTTTGTATGTATGTAAAGTACCTGTATTCTGTTGCAACCTACCTCATATACCTTTACCTGTTCGTTTCAGTTGGCATCCCCCAGCATTATATCCTTCTTGAGCAATAGCCCCCATTTTTACTGGGTTATCCATTTATCCACAACTTTTTGTCCATGTGGCCCAAGTGAGAAGGTTCCACCCCCCCCCCCCCAGTTTTCAGCTCTATGCTCTGAGACCTTGATAGCAAACCATATTTGGAATATATTAATTTAGTTTTTCTGAGTGCCTGCATGCCTGGGTATTGTTCTAGGCATTTTGCAAATGTTAAAGAAGAGAAAAGTGTTTATATGTTTGTATGTACACGTGTGTTACTCATGCACGTGCACACACACACACACACACACTTCCTTAAACAAGGGGGAGAAATGGTTGACTTTTATTTTTCAAATATAAAAAGTAAAAGTTGGTTGATTGTATTGGGAGACTAAAAAGAAAAAAAATAATAATATTTTTCTTACTCCATATTAAAAACAAATGAGGGGCACCTGAGTGGCTCAGTCAGTTAAGCGTTCAACTTTGGCACAGGTCATGATCTCACTGTTCGTGGGTCCCAGCCCCATATCAGGTTCTGTGCTAACAACTTGGAGTCTGGAGCCTGCTTCAGATTCTGTGGCTCCCTGTCTCTCTCCCCTTCCCTACTCTTTGTCTCTCTGTCTTTCTGTCTCTCTCTCAAAAATAAACCAACATTAAAAATGTTTTAAATAAAAATTAAAAAATAAAAACAAACATAATTAACATTGTCTTTGGAATTCTTGTTTAACTTTAATAATATTACTTAGTTCTCTTTGCCTACCCATAATTTCTACTTCCCAGTTTAACTCTTGTGTATTTCATAGTCCTACCATTGTATATTAACAAGCAAGAAGGTATGTTTCATTTGAAGCTGCTGATGGGAATATGGAAAATCTTTGGTCTAAAATTCCAGAGTTTTCCTAACTTAATTCTAACTTCATATGCAAATACATTAAATTTTAAAGGAAATGACCATTCCCAACATAGACAACACATATTCTACGTACGCATTCTACATCGCAAATATATTTTGCATATTTTGGTCTTTGTCCCTTATCCCACACTAACATCCATTCTGCATCTATTTTCTCCATTATTATTGACTAAGGAATTATTCTAAATGCCCATTTTAAGGATGTTCACTGAACATTGACTGTCACAGAAATACATATAGAGCAAAGTCCCTTCTCTCAATTATTGATTTTTATTGATGTCATTGATCTCTTTGGAGCTAAGAAAAGAACACAAATATTCTCTCCTTATACTAGTAGGATTTCAATGAGCTCCATCAGAGCTGTGGGACTTTTCTTAGTGCTGCTCCTGAGGTGACAGATAGGCCCAACCCACAGGACTTTAAGCAAATACGTATGTTTGCACTTAATGGGAGATCCTTAACAGAACTAGACAGATAGGCCCAACCCACAGGACTTTAAGCAAATACGTATGTTTGCACTTAATGGGAGATCCTTAACAGAACAAAAAAGATTTTTTTGCCTAAATTTATCTATAATATTTTGCAAGAAGCTCTACAAAAAATGAATAAATCTTTGATGTGATGATGAGAATAACCACCATTTATCAAACAATTAGAAGCACTTAACATTTTGTACATTTTTTTTTACTGATGATCTCATTTATTTATTTTTTTTAATTTATTTTTTTTTATGATCTCATTTAATCCTTACAACATACTTCTTAGGTGAGTGCTATTTTCATCATCCTTTTTAAATGAAGAACTTAAAACTAAGAAGATTAAATAATCAACATTTAATTGTACATCTATTGTATGACAGTACTTTTATTAGCTGCTTTATACACATGTACATTATCTCACCTCAACCTAGTAACAACTCCATGGGGTGAGTTTCTCTTTTACCCCCATTTGTCAATGAAGAAATACACAGACACACGGAGGAACTTACACAAGTTCACGTACCTACTGTTAGGTGAACACTCAAGCCCACTGTAGAAACTCAATTATGACCACTTTCTATGCCTTTCATGGTTGTTGTTTTTTTTTTTTTTTTTTTAAATCAAGATGTGCCGGACTTCTATATCAAATATAACTGATTGAATTCTGGCTGTGACATATAGCAGCAGTTAACTTTCCTGAAACTCAGTCTCCTCTGTAAGATTATAAACAAATATATCTAGTTCAAAGGGTTGTTTGAGGTTTAAATGAGATACCAGTATTTAAATCATTTAGTGCAGGTCTTGGTACATGGTAAATACTCCATAAATAGTGGTTGCTAATTTTAAGTATTAGACCCATGATTAATATATTAAATGCAAGGTAAATACTAAAAAGTGCTTAACACTAGTACAGAACAATTACTTAACAACCACATAAAAATTTTTCAATAGATAATACGTTGTAAATCTTACATCTGTATAGTGCTGTAGAGTGCACATTGGTGTCAGGCAATTTGTCTTTAAACATTTGAGTTTAATTATTTTCCCTTGGGTTGAGTAAAGCAGAAGTCTGTCGCCCCTCTACCACATAGGAAAAACAAATTCTGAGTGACTCATCAAATCAAAAAATGACTAATGGTTGAGCTGGGAGTCCTCAAATAAAGTCTCTCAGTGCATATCCACAATTATCTCAATATCATGTAGACTTACCAGAATAGACAGCAACATACTGGTTTTATATATAATTGAAATTTAAGTACAAAATCCTTTTACATACTCATGTATTAGTTTCAAATATGAAAGCTTAACGTGTATATGAATGCCAGTTTTCATCAAGAAGCAGACTGTGTAGTAATAATACAATTTTAGGTATGTTCATTTTAAAAATCATATTCTCTGCTATTTAAAGAAAAATCTGTCACTACCATAAAGGAACCAGAAAAATATAAACATTTTAAAATAGAGGGGTTTTGAAAAGTATTGTGGGTTATAAGAAACTGATTTCCTTCCATTTATTTAAGCCAAGGCAATTGAGGGAAATACATGACTCTGGAGAAAAATGCCAATTGAATAGCATAAACATACTTAATTTTAAGAAATAAAAGCTATTTTCCTTAAGCAGATATTGCTATCTGGAATAGTGAACAAAAATCAAGTAGACATTACTATTTAAAATATGCTCAATTATAGTTTCTGTACATACATACTCATATAAAAGATGACTGAGTACATTTGAAAAAGTTCATATAAAGATGAAAATTAGATATGCTGTTTCTCATACTGAAAACCAACAAGTTCTTCCTATGAGGCTCTTTTGATGAGGGAATGTTAATTCTTAGCAATTTCTGAATCCCAACACTTGAGGAAAGGTGGAAAACAGATGTAAAACACAGAAGAGGAAGGATATTGGTAGTTTCTAAAAAAAAAAAAAGTAACACAAACGTCTATTAATTATATTCTGCCTTTATTTTTTGTTAGATTAACTCATAGAACATACTGTAAAATGACATTTGATGTTTTCTTCTCCTTACTACCTCATCTATTCCAATCAAATTTGCTTTTGGGGGCGGGTGGGCACCTGGGTGTCTCCGTTGATTAAGCATCTGACTCCTGATTTTGACTCAGATCATGGTCTCCAGGTTCATGAGTTCGAGCCTCGTATCTGGCTCTGTGCTGACAATGCAGAGGTGCTTAGGATTCTCTCTCTCCCTCTCTCTTTGCCCATTGTCCTTGGGCTCTCTCTCACTCTGTCTCTCTCTCTCAAAATAAATAAACTTAAAATAAATTACAAATTTGCTTTCCTGACCCTCAGTCTGAGATTAATTGGCCTCTTGCTTGAGTCTGAAGTATTCAACAAGAAATCCCTCCACTTCCTCTATGGTGTTTCTACCTCCACTCAACTGTTCTTTCTTCACTTTTATTTCAGAAGAATTTTATTGATCCCCTTCCCTCATATCTCTTCTAGGTCTATTATTATTATTTGGTGTTTTTTACATATGGTATCTCAATTGATCTTGGTTTTGTCTAACCTAATGTTATACTCAAATCCCCTTCATGAGGAAGCATGGGTCCTTTATCTCAACACCCTTCAAGGAACTCTTGAGCTTAGATACTATAGTATGATGTAATGATCAAAATATTCTGGAATACATAATAATAATAGCTAGTTAGGCATGTAACACGTGCTGCCCATAGGTCCACATACTGTAACTACCCTTCAATTCTCAGAAAACTTCATGAAATTTAAATTGTTGTTATGTTTGGGTCCTGCGGCAGATTGATGTTACTTAAATACATCATTTAAAATGTGTTCCTTAAAACTACACTTGACAATGAAGCAAACACAGTCTTCAATAAGTGGCGCTGGAATAAGTTGACATCTACATGCAAAAAATGAATCTAGATACCAATCTTACATCTGTCACAGAAATTAGCTCAAAAAGGATCATAGACTAAATGTAAAACTCAAAACTATGGAAGGGGGGCTTCTGGGAAGATGGCGGCATAGGAGGACGCTGAGCTCACTGCTCCTGTGGCTCACATAGATTCCACCCACACCTGCCTAAATAACCCAGAAAACCTCCAGAAGACTAGCAGAACAGAGTCTCTGGAGCCAAGTGTGGACGAGAGGCCCACGGAAGACGGTAGGAAGGGCAGAGAGGTGGTGCTCGCTACACTGACTGGCGGGAGGAAGCCGGGTCGGAGGGGCGGCCCGCGGCAAAACAGAGCCCCTGAGTCTGGCTGGAAAAAGTGTAGGGGCCAGACAGAGTGTGTTCTGACAGCAACCGGGACTTAACATCTGGAAGTTTATAAATTAACAGCGCTGCTCCGAGAGTAGGAGGGCTGGAGGACAACAGGAGGGAGAGTTGCTGAGCCCCGGGACGACAAAGCTCAGCTTGGCAGGGAACAAAGGTGCTTGCCAGCGCCATCTCCCTCACCCATTCCCCAGCCAAAATCCCAAAGGGAACCGGTTCCTGCCAGGGAACTGGCTTGCACCGTGCAAACACCGAACAATGTGCTTCTGCGGATCCATCCCTCTGGCAGGTCTGTCTCCCTCCCGGTGCCATAGGGCCCCTCCTGAAGCGGATCACCAAAGGATAAGCGAGCTGAGCCTACCCCTCCAGCCCCTGTGCACCTTGCCAATCCACCCCAGCTAATACGCCAGATCCCCAGCACCACAAGCCTGGCAGTGTTCAAGTAGCCCAGACAGGCCACGCCTCCCCACAGTGAATCCCGGCCCTAGGAGAGGGAAAGAGAAGGTACACACCAGTCTGACTTTGGCCCCAGGGTGGGCTGGGGGCAGACATCAGGTCTGACTGCAGCCCCACCCACCAACGAAAGCTATTCAAGACAGCACAGGGGAAATGCAGCACAGGGTGCAGTTCTGCACCACTCCAGGGACTATCCAAAATGACGAAATGGAAGATTTCCCCTCAAAAAAACGTCCAGGAAATAATGACAGCTAACGAACTGATCAAAAATGATTTAAACAATATAACAGAAAGTGAATTTAGAATAATAGTCATAAAATTAATCGCTGGGCTTGAAAACAGTATAAAGGACAGCAGAGAATCTATTGCTACAGAGATCAAGGGACTAAGGAACAGCCAGGAAGAGCTAAAAAATGCTATTAATGAGCTGCAAAATAAAATGGAGACAACCATGGCTCGGATTGAAGAGGCAGAGGAGAGAATAGGTGAACTAGAAGATAAAATTATGGAAAAACAAGAAGCTGAGAAAAAGAGAGATAAAAAAAATCCGGGAGTAGGAGGGGAAAATTAGAGAACTAAGTGATGTACTAAAGAGAAATAATATACGCATAATTGGTATTCCAGAGGAGGAAGAGAAAGGGAAAGGTGCTGAAGGTGTACTTGAAGAAATAATAGCTGGGAACTTCCCTGATCTGGGGAATGAAAAACACATTGAAACCCAAGAGGCACAGAGAACTCCCTTCAGACGTAACTTGAATCGATCTTCTGCATGACATATAGTGAAACTGGCAAAATACAAGGAGAAAGAGAAAATTCTGAAAGCAGCCAGGGATAAATGTGCTCTAACATATAAAGGGAGACCTATAAGACTCGTGACTGATCTCTCTACTGAAACTTGGCAGGCCAGAAAGGAATGGCAGGAGATCTTCCATGTGATGAACAGAAAAAATATGCAGCCGAGAATCTTTTATCCAGCAAGTCTGTCATTTAGAATAGAAGGAGAGATAAAGGTCTTCCCAAACAAACAAAAACTGAAGGAATTCATCACCACTAAACCAGCCCTACAAGAGATCCTAAGGGGGATCCTGTGAGACAAAGTACCAGAGACATCGCTACAAGCATGAAACCTATGGACATCACAATGACTCTAAACCCAGATCTTTCTATAATAACACTGAATGTAAATGGACTAAATTTGCCAACCAAAAGACATAGGGTATCAGAATGGATAAAAAAACGAGACACGTCTATTTGCTGTCTACAAGAGACTCATTTTAGACCTGAGGATACCTTCAGATTGAAAGTGAGGGGATTGAGAACTATTTATCATGCCACTGGAAGTCAAAAGAAAGCTGGAGTAACCATACTTATATCAGACAAACTAGACTTTAAATTAAAGGCTGTAACAAGACATGAAGAAGGGCATTATATAATAACTACAGGGTCTATCCATCAGGAACAGCTAACAACTATAAATGTCTATGAGCCGAACACCAGAGCCCCCAAATATATAAAACAATTACTAACAAACATAAGCAACCTTATTGATAAGAATGTGGTAATTGCAGGGGACTTTAACACTCCACTTACAGAAATGGATAGATCATCTAGACACACGGTCAATAAAGAAACATTGGATACATTGGATCAGATGGACCTGACAGATATATTTAGAACTCTGCATCCCAAAACAACAGAATATACTTTCTTCTCGAGTGCACATGGAATATTCTCCAGATAGATCACATACTGGGTCACAAAACAGCCCTTCATAAGTATACAAGAATTGAAATCATACCATGCATATTTTCAGACCACAATGCGATGAAGCTTGAAATCAACCACAGGAAAAAGTGGAAAACCTTCAAAAGCATGGAGGTTAAACAACATCCTACTAAAGAATGAGTGGCTCAACCAGGCAATTAGAGAAGAAATTAAAACATATATGGAAACAAACGAAAATGAAAATACAACAATCCAAACGCTTTAGGATGCAGCGAAGGCAGTCCTGAGAGGAAAATACATTGCAATCCAGGCCTAACTCCAGAAACAAGAAAAATCCCAAATACAAAATCTAACAGCACACCTAAAGGAAATAGAAGCAGAACAGCAAAGACACCCCAAACCCAGCAGAAGAAGAGAAATAAAGATCAGAGCAGAAATAAACAATATAGAATCTAAAAAAACTGTAGAGCAGATCAACGAAACCAAGAGTTGGTTTTTTGAAAAAATAAACAAAATTGACAAATCTCTAGCCAGGCTTCTCAAAAAGAAAAGGGAGATGACCCAAATAGATAAAATCATGAGTGAAAATGGAATTATTACAACCAACCCCTCAGAGATACAAGCAATTATCAGGGAATACTATGAAAAATTATATGCCAACAAACTGGACAACCTAAAAGAAATGGACAAATTCCTAAACATATGCACACTTCCAAAACTCAATCAGGAGGAAATAGAAAGCTTCAACAGACCCATAACCAGTGAAGAAATTGAATCAGTCATCAAAAATCTCCCAACAAATAAGGTTCCAGGACCAGATGGCTTCCAAGGGGAGTTCTACCAGACATTTAAAGCAGAGATAATACCTATCCTTCCCAAGTTATTCCAAAAAATAGAAAGGGAAGGAAAACTTCCAGACTCATTCTATGAAACCAGTATTACTTTGATTCCTAAACCAGACAGAGACCCAGTAAAAAAAGAGTACTACAGGCCAATATCCCTGATGAATATGGATGCAAAAATTCTCAATAAGATACTAGCAAATCGAATTCAACAGCACATAAAAAGAAGTATTCACCATGATCAAGTGGGATTCATTCCTGGGATGCAGGGCTGGTTCAACATTCGCAAATCGATCAATGTGATACACCACATTAATTAAAGAAAAGATAAGAACCATATGATCCTGTCAATCGATGCAGAAAAGGCATTTCACAAAATTCAGCAATGTTTCTTAATAAAAACCCTCGAGAAAGTCAGGAGAGAAGGAACATACTTAAACATCATAAAAGCCATTATGAAAAGCCCACAGCTAACATCATTCTCAATGGGGAAAAACTGAGAGCTTTTTCCCTGAGATCAGGAACACGACAGGGATGTCCACTCTCACCGCTGTTGTTTAACATAGTGTTGGAAGTTCTAGCATCAGCAATCAGACAACAAAAGGAAATCAAAGGCATCAAAATTGGCAAAGATGAAGTTAAGCTTTCACTTCTTACAGATGACATATTATATACATGGAAAATCCGATAGACTCCACCAAAAGTCTGCTAGAACTGATACATGAATTCAGCAAAGTTGCAGGATACAAAATCAATGTACAGAAATCAGTTGCATCCTTATACACTAATAATGAAGCAACAGAAAGACAAATAAAGAAACTGATCCCATTCACAATTGCACCAAGAAGCATAAAATACCTAGGGATAAATCTAACCAAAGATGTAAAAGATCTGTATGCTGAAAACTATAGAAAGCTTATGAAGGAAATTGAAGAAGATATAAAGAAATGGAAAAACCTTCCATGCTCATGGGTTGGAAGAATAAATATTGTCAAAATGTCAATACTACCCAAAGCTATCTACACATTCAATGCAATCCCAATCAAAATTGCACCAGCATTCTTCTCAAAGTTAGAACCAGCAATCCTAAAATTCATATGGTACCACAAAAGGCCCCGAATAACCAAAGTAATTTTGAAGAAGAAGACCAAAGCAGGAGGCATCACAATCCCAGACTTTAGCCTCTACTATAAAGCTGTCATCATCAAGACAGCATGGTATTGGCACAAAAAGAGACACACAGACCAATGAAATAGAATGGAAACCCCAGAACTAGACCCACAAACATATGGCCAACTCATCTTTGACAAAGCAGGAAAGAACATCCAATGGAAAAAAGACAGTCTTTTTAACAAATGGTTCTGGGAGAACTGGACAGCAACATGCAGAAGGTTGAAACTAGACCACTTTCTCACACCATTCACAAAAATAAACTCAAAATGGATAAAGGACCTGAATGTGAGACAGGAAACCATCAAACCCTAGAGGAGAAAGCAGAAAAAGACCTCCTTGATCTCAGCCACAGCAATGTCTTACTTGACACATCCCCAAAAGCAAGGGAATTAAAAGCAAAAATGAACTATTGGGACCTCATGAAGATAAAAAGCTTCTGCCCAGCAAAGGAAACAACCAACCAATCTAAAAGACAACCAACAGAATAGGAAAAGATATTTGCAAATGACATATTGGACAAAGGGCTAGTATCCAAAATCTATAAAGAGCTCACCAAACTCCAACCCGGAAAACAAATAACCCAGTGAATAAATGGGAAGAAAACATGAATAGACACTTCTCTAAGTGTCACACTTCTCACATCCGGATGGCCAACAGGCACATGAAAAGATGCTCAACGTTGTCCTCATCAGGGAAATACAAATCAAAACCACACTCAGATATCACCTCACTCCAGTCAGAGTGGCAAAAATGAACAAATCAGGAGACTATAGATGCTGGAGAGGATGTGGAGAAACGGCAACCCTCTTGCACTGTTGGTGGGAATGCAAATTGGTATAGCCACTCTGGAAAACAGTGTGGAGATTCCTCAAAAAATTAAAAATAGACCTACCTTATGACCTAGTAATAGCACTGCTAGAAATTTACCCAAGGGATATAGGAGTACTGATGCATAGGGGCACTTGTACCCCAATGTTCATAGCAGCACACTCAACAATAGCCAAATTATGGAAAGAGCCTAAATGTCCATCAACTGATGAATGGATAAAGAAATTATGGTTTATATACACAATGGAGTATTACATGGCAATGAGAAAGAATGAAATATGGCCGTTTGTAGCAACATGGATGGAAATGGAGAGTGTGATGCTAAGTGAAATAAGCCGTACAGAGAAAGACAGATACCATATGGTTTCACTCTTATGTGGATCCTGAGAAACTTAACAGAAACCCATGGGGGAGGGGAAGGAAAAAAGAAAAAAAAGAGGTTAGAGTGGGAGAGAGCCAAAGCATAAGAGACTGTTAAAAACTGAGAACAAACTGAGGGTTGATGGGGGGTGGGAGGGAGGGGAGGGTGGGTGAAGGGAATTGAGGAGGGCACCTTTTGGGATGAGCACTGGGTGTTGTATGGAAACCAATTTGACAATAAATTTCATATATTGAAAAAAAAAAGAGCCAGGTGAACTCTACCTTCCTACCTCGACTTCAACCAGAAAAGCTCTAAACCTGCTTAAAGGGCCCATGATTTTTAAATTTTTGTTTAACAATCTAGGGGAACCCTATACCTTTAAAAATGAAGGAATCGAAGAGAAGTTAAATAACTAGAGAGAAGTGTTGGCAAGAGAATGAGTGGTGGAGATCAATATGTAAATGAAGAAACCAATGTGTGAGGTCTAAAGAAGAGAAGGAGGTGAAGTTACCTGATCATAGGACCCAGAAGGATGAGCGCTTTCAAGAGATGGTTCCTCTTAAGCATGAATTACAAATCCAAAGTGGGCTTTGTTGACTGACCTAATATTAGTCCCTCTTCCTGGGAGCCTCATTTTCTCATAACAGTGAAATAAAAAAAAATGGCAGCATGAAAAAAAAAAAACCTCAAAACTATGAAACTTCTGGAAAACAACAGAAAATGTAGATGATCTTGGGCATGGTGTGTTCTGATACAACACCAAAGACACAACTCATGAAAGAAATAATTGATTGGCTGCACTTAATTAAAATTTAAAACTTTCATGAAAGACAACATCAAGGAATTCAAGAAGCAGCTGACTGGGAAACAATTTGCAAAAGACACATCTGATAAAAGACTGTTACCCGGAATATACAAAGAACTCTTAACGTTCAACAGTAAGAAAACAAACAACCTACTTAAAAAATGGACTAAAGACCTTCGCAGACAACTCACCAAAGAGGATATATAGATGGCAAACATATGAATAGATGTTCCACATCGTATGTCATCAAGGAAATGCAAATTAAAACAACAGTGAGATACCACTACACTAGCATTAGAATGATCAAAATCCAACACACCGACAACACCAAATGTTGGCAAAGATGTGGATCAATGGAAACTCTCATATACAATGAGAACTCTCTTCAATAGGAATTACTGGAGGAAATTAATTTCTCCATTGCTGGAGGAAATTAATAAGGCTACAACCGCTTTGGAGGACAGTTAACCTATTTGTTACAAATCGTACACTCACAGAATGAGATACCACTTCCTATCTGTTAGAATAGAATAAATGAGCTATCAAGCCAAGAAAAGACATGCAAGAACATTAAATACATATTGCTGATTGAAAGAAGCCCTAGGAAAATGCTATGTACTGTATGCTTCCAACTATATGACATCTAGAGAAGCCAAAACTATGGAGAGAATACAAAGATCACTTGTTGGGAGTAACAGAGACTGGAGAGGAGGAAAGACGAGTAGATGGAGCATAGAGGATTTGTAGAACAGTGAAAATACTGTTTCATATTATAATGGTGGATATATCCAATTATACTTTTGTCCAAACCTATACAATGTACAACACCAAGAATGAACCACATGCGATTATGGACTTGGGGATGATTATGATATGTCAGTGTGGGTTTATCCTTGGTTAAAAGAAAGTACCATTCTGGTGAATCATGTTGATATGAGTGGAGACTGTGCATGTGTGGAGACAGGGAATATATGGGAAATGTCTATACCTTCCACTCAGTTTTGTTCTAAACCTTAAACTGCTCTAAATAGTAACACTTATCTTTTAAAATCCAGTATTCTTGGAAATATATGTTAAACAAGTTTTAAAGTGGTACTAAAAGAGATTGGCAGGTCATGATTTTGTTTTGTATCTTTTTTTTTTTTTAAACTAACTCAATTGGGCCTAGGTGATAAAGTTTGAGAGATACTTACAGGTAAGAAAATAAAACAGCAATAAAAACAACACAACGATTGACATGTTTTGGAATCCTGAATGAGGAAGAAAGGAAAGCTAGACTATTAAGGGATTGGTCCAGGAGTAAAAAGTCTCTATGAAGTTAAAAGGTAGGTGTATTTAAAAAGGGGAACTGAGACAGAGAAGCATGAGATCAGATAATGCAATTTTTTAGTAGAAAATATTGTCTGTTGGTAATTTCTGGATTATAACAAAGTTTTAGGTTTTGGCCATGAAGTGTATTAGGGTGTATGTGGCATGAAGATTAAAGCCATTGGGGTTGAGGAGAAACCACAAAACATGTGAATTAAAACTTAATTGTAGGGGCGCCTGGGTGGCGCAGTCGGTTAAGCGTCCGACTTCAGCCAGGTCACGATCTCGCGGTCCGTGAGTTCGAGCCCCGCGTCAGGCTCTGGGCTGATGGCTCGGAGCCTGGAGCCTGTTTCTGATTCTGTGTCTCCCTCTCTCTCTGCCCCTACCCCGTTCATGCTCTGTCTCTCTGTCCCAAAAATAAATAAAAAACGTTGAAAAAAAATTAAAAAAAAAAAAAAAAAAACTTAATTGTATGAAGTAGTTAAACCTATGATAATGGTGAAGTTGAGGATAGCTATAAAGGCAGGGACTTAATCTTTAGTGAGTAACTGAGAGTGATAACAAAGAAGGGAAGAACGTAATAAGAGCAGATGATCTGAATCTAACATCGTTTTTATTCAATAATAAAAGATTAATAGTTTAGAATAATACCAGAGACAAATCTATCATAGACACCTGCATTCCTGTTCTCGATGTCTTCCTCTCTGCCGTCAGTGTGCGATGGCTGAAGGACTACCCACGTGAGGCTGAAGGGAACACAGCAGAGGCCATGGATTTTGCAGAGACCCGGGTTTATATCAGAAAAGGGTGGACAGAAAAGATACTCATTTTAGTGGACTTGCAGTGGAGAAGGCCAACAGATCAAAAAGTAGGAATTTCACAGGGGGACGCAAAGGAGAGTACAAATTAAAGGAATTTAGGGTGCTGTTTCAAAGACAATAGACGGTTAAAATGTTTTAGCATCTGAAAGTAGTGAAAGTGGACAGAGATAATAAGTGTGTTGGAATCAGCAAATATCAAACTATTTGTAAGAACTTTGTACAGAAGTCCATGCAAGGCGATCACAACACAACCAGAGGCATTTGGTGCTGTTTGAGGGGAGATACTGCTCTGTGCTTGGTAAACAGTTGCTCACACTTTCATGTAAAAATGCATCTCCGGGGCACCTGGGTGGCTCAGTCGGTTAAGCATCCGGCTTCGGCTCAGGTCATGATCTCGCAGTCTATGAGTTCGAGCCCCACGTCGGGCTCTGTGCTGACAGCTCAGAGCCTGGAGCCCGCTTCAGATTCTGTGTCTCCCTCTCTCTCTGCCCCTCCCCCACTCATGCTCTGTCTCTCTCTGTCTCAGAAATAAATAAAGGTTAAAAATAATTTAAAAAAAAAAATGCATCTCCTATTAACTTTTATTTAAGATGCATGCCGTCTGGGGGTTCCTGGATGTCTCCATTGGTAGGGCATGTGACTTTTGATCTCAAGTTTGTGAGTTCGAGCTCCATGTTGGGTGTAGAGATTTCTTTTAAAAAAAACTTAAAAATAAAAATTAAACACAATACATTTATAACAGAAGAAAAGTGACCACAGGGCAACCGTTTTTTTTTTTTTTAATATATATATTTTTTTGTCTATAAGATATCGTTAAAAAAACATTTTTCAGGAAGAAGCATATTTTTCTTTATCATTTTCATGCTGCATATCCGTTCTAAAACATTGATTTCTCTACTGGTCTTGTAAATCACCCAGAAGCAGCTTGTATTTTTGTGACTCTATACTACATATGTTTCTCATTATTACATTGTACCCTTGATCTGACTTTTTCTGATAAGGCTAAATTGAATTGATGTGATAAAAACATGCTTCTTACTGGAAACAGTCATTATTCATAGACAACATTCCAGTATCACACACCAAACAAATGTAGAAACAAATCCTATGTTCCACATAAGGCAATTTTGGGGAAAACAACATTCGCAGTCTCAGTATGGTTGCTAATCATAAATATCAGCGGTTTTCCTTCTCCCTCCATGCTGTTTAGTAGTTCTCATAGACATCCTTCATAAGGTGATGGAAGGTTCGAGTGGGACAGACAGGGACTTTTCAGTTGGGCAGTCTCAAATCTTCTTTTTTTTTTAATTTTTTTTAACGTTTATTTATTTTTGAGACAGAGAGAGACAGAGCATGAATGGGGGAGGGGCAGAGAGAGAGAGAGGGAGACACAGAATCCGAAGCAGGCTCCAGGCTCTGAGCTGTCAGCACAGAGCCTGATGCGGGGCTCGGATCAGGAATGGTGAGATCATGACCTAGGCTGAAGTTGGACGCTGAACCGACTGAGCCACCCAGGCGCCCCTCAACTCTTCTTGATTCTGTCATTGATTGGTGTTTGCTGGTGGTATTGGGCAGTCATCAGACACTTGACCGTTAGCTACTGTGCTATACCGCCTCTCACCGTACCAACACACATGGCTAGAATGAGGAATAAATAAAAAATCTACCTTTCCTATCCTGTCTTTTTATCTTACAGCTTAGGACAGTGAAGTTGTTTTTCCAGAGTCATAACTATCAGGTGACAGAACGGAGATTCAAAAGCAAAAATAAAATCTATCATCTAAACTTCATATCCAATGCACTTTCCAATATAATACAGTTTTTTCATCATTTGGAACATGTGTAAAGTATACTTGCTTTAGTTAAGAAAATAAAAGAAATCTGTGAGGGCTATAATCTTTCAGTTTTTAGTCCTGATAAAAAGAGAATGTAAGCCAGGAAGGGGCAGAGAGAGAGGGAGCCCCAGAATCCCTGCTGACAGCAGAGAGCCCAACACGGGGCTCTGAACTCAAGAACCTCTACAAACTCAGGAGCTGAAGGGAGACAAAACCTGAGCTGAAGTGGGGCGCTTAACGCACTGAGCCACCCAGGCTCCCCACCCTCTTTTTTTAATAGTAGAAAAAATTAGCAATCTTGAGAACGGTACTGTACTTACTCTGCATTTTATACTATTTATGTACATTGCAAATATCAATTTCTCTTTCCCACATATTTCAAAATAGTATCCAGGAAACATAGAGGTATGTTCTTGCTGTTGCTAAGATTTAAAGATCATCTGTTGAAATGATTACTTATTAATGTATTCAAGTCCTAATTTATTTTTTAATTTGCATATTTTCTTTATTTTATTTTCTAATAAAGATTGGATATGTTTAAGATGTACAACACGGTGATTTGATATACATATTCATAGTGAAATGATTACTGTAGTCAAGCTAATTAACATATCATATCCTTACACAGTTACTATTATGTGTGTGGGATAAGAACACCAGAGATCTACTGTCTTGGCAAATTTCCAGTATTCATTACAGTATCAGCTATAGTCATCACGATGTATATTAGTTCTTTAGACTTATTCATTCTACATAACTGCAAGGTTCTACACTTTGACAAGATCTCCCCATTTCTCCCATCTCCCTGCCCCACTTCCACTCTCAGCTTTTATGTATTCAAGGAGATTCTGCCATTTACAACAATATGAATGAAGCTGTCCTGGGGGAAGTAGGCTAAATAAAATAAAACAGCCACAAAAAGAAAAAAAAAAAACCTTTCATGATCTCACTTATACATGGAACCTACAAAAGTGTGTTTTCTTTATCCAAAACTATATTGAGCGATGGGATAAGACAAAGACCTGATTTCTAAGATATGTGGTTAAAAAAAAAAAAAGTAAGAGTATGTATGTATTGAGAAACATTTATACCCATTACAAATATTCTTTGTTTTCTATTCTTGTTAAGTGTCTACGATCTAAATCCTTTATTTTCTTACATCTTAGAATAGTAAGAAAGTGAGAAATTGTAAAGGCTTCTTCTTCCCTTCTATTCCTATAACCAATGTCCGTGGAACTGTATCGTAGACAGTTTCTCCAGATTCCAATTTGTCTTATTTTCTCTACTATACCAATAACCTGAATTTACACTTTGACAAATATCCTTTAGAAATGGTATTAAGACACTAGTAGAGATTCCTGCACCAGAATACAATTAACTACTTGAATATCTTGAATTCTAAAGAGATCCTGATTGAGTATAATCAGATCAATTTAAATCTCTTTTATCATATAGCGACAATTTTTAAGTGCTCACCAGGTTACAGGCATATGTTCTTGAAATGAGCAACTCATATTTTAAGGATGAATCATCTCAATGATTCTTCATTGGTTCATTCCCAATCAGAAGCAGATTTTGCTCTCCATAGAGAGGTTACAAATTCCATTCAGTTTTGTTTACTTTAGACATAACAGAGAATGAAGTATCTCTCTTTGGAAATTTTGTACCCGTGCATTCTATTATATGATTGTCATTTTTTGTCAACTACAGAAATTTATGTCACCAAATTAAAGGACTTTTAAACATAAAATTAATTGGTGAAATGACGCTTGCATGTACGTATCCTAATTTCATGAAGTTGATCTGAAAACTTCATTTGCCTTGAAACCATTTCAAGACTCATTAATAATGAACTTTCATGAATATATGAAGATAATACACCACAGCTCTGCCCTGTTTGTGGAGTTTTACCACACACTCCCTCATTGGCAATGGATATCTATTCATTTATTCTTAGATTCCAACCTGCTCTCTTCTTTGTTGCACATTAACTGTTTAACATGCAGTTATTAAATACATTACTATTTTTGATTTTTAAAACTATGCATGTATATTCACATGCATATGTATATTGTGAGAAGTGAGATAATGCATTTTCAGAAATACCAAATAAAAGCTGTGCTGTTTACTTATCAGTAGGTTTGCAACCTATTGGAAATATGTACAAATCACCCCCCCCTTCCCCCCCCCCCCCCCCAGCAAAGAAGTCCCAAATCCTTAGACACCTCACTTCCTGGTTCTTCTTCCCCTCTCCATTTCACGGGCTTATTTTTCGCGGGCTTTCCAATGAGTATGCACCAAAGAATTGAAGTCTCTGTGTCCCCTCAAGGAATGGACATTTGTTCCAGTCAGACTACCTTTTGCCTTATATGGGCATAGGTAAGGCTGTAAGTTCTCTAGTAGTCAGCCAATGAGGAATCAGGGAGGGAGTTGCACGCTAGATCAATTGCCTGCTGTAACTGCCCTGAGCGTGCCTCACCCATCAGACACCTGCTCATGCAAGAATGCTGATTAGAGCTTCCCTTCACCGTGTTCCCAGTGTCCACTTCCCTCCTTTGATTGAGTCAGTGGATTTATTTCTCGCATATATAGAGAAAGATAATGTGCATCAAAATATCAACACTTTTCTTGGCATAAAAAGACCCGGGGTGGGGGGGGGGGGGAACTTTGTATTTCTGTATTCTGTAATTTTGTATTTATTTTGTATTTTTTTAATTTTTTTAAATGTTTTATTTTGTTTTTGAGACAGAGAGAGACAGAGCGTGAACAGGGGAGGGGCAGAGAGAGAGTGAGACACAGAATCTGAAGCAGGCTCCAGGCTCTGAGCTGTAAGCACAGAGCCAGAGGCGGGGCTCGAACTCACAAGCTGTGAGATCATGACGTGAGTGGAAGTCGAATGCTTAACCGACTGAGCCACCCAGGCGCCCCAATGTATTCTGTAATTTAAAAAAAAAAAAAAAAACTAAAAGATTTACCTGTGTACTAACTGTTAGAAATGTGGCAAAAATTCAGAAATACGAATCATTATCACTGTCAAGTTTACAAGATAAGGGAGATATTCTGAAGGAACAACAATAAGAGTAGTAGAAATAATAAATTTGTGCTTTCTCTAGTACTTTTGAATTGACAGGTATACTCAAAAAGGAATTTAAAGAGGCAATATTGTCACCATTTTGTAGATAAGGACTCTTACGTTGATAGTCCTAAATGAGTAAGTGATAAGATTGAACCCACGCATTCCAACTATAAATTTAACACACCTTCCGCTATAATTAATTTAAAAAACTCTAAATGATGTCCTTTTTAAGACTGAGAACAAAAATGTCTTAAGAGCAGGTTAAAAATAGAAGCTCAATCATCAGAGAAGAGCATTGGGCAAATTGAGACTCATCCCCTACCTTCTAGCACAGCCAGGATCCAGATATTTGGGAATTCAGAAAGGCGAGCTTTCTGGACAAGAGATAGAACACCAGGAAAGGCAAAACTATGGGGGGGGGGGGGGAAGATGATCATAAAACAAACAAAGATGTAGGAAAATGTAGAAAATAAAATTTGATTAAGTGTCTAAATCATACTCACATAACTGTAATTTTGATATTTTTTGTTAAATAAACTGGATAAAAAAAGGAAAAAAAATGATTTAAAAATGAAGAGAAATACACTTAGATAACCAAATGCGACATCTATTTCCTCAACACCTTTGCATAATTTATGATGAAAAATTGGTAGATTTTTTAATGTTTATTTTCAGAGACAGAGAAAAATTATTTTTTAATGTTTTATTTTTTTTTTGAGAGCAGGAGGATGGGGCCGAGGAGAGGAAGAAGGAATCTCAAGCAGGCTCCATGCTGTCAGCATAGAGCCCAACACAGGGCTGGATCCTGGGAACTGTAAGATCATGACTTGAACGGATATCAAGAGTAGCGTGCTTAACCAACTGAACCACCCAAGTGCCCCTGGTAGACTTCTATTGTGCACTCTGTATTTGCTTGCCAGATGTTCATACACATCGTTTTATTTAAATACCATAACAACTCATAGAAGTAGATATTATCATCTCCATTTGTAGATGACAAAAATAAAGCTCAGAGGTTCAGTAACTTGGGCATCGTAAGTCCTCTAGGTAGTGGCAGAGCCAGAGTTTGACACTGGGTTGCCCAGATTCAAATTCACAGTCCAAGTAATTACTATTATTATCATCACCATCATCATCATCATCATTTTAAGAAGGCTTCACGCCCAGTGCCGAGTCCATTGCAGGGCTTGAAATCAAGATCCTGAGGTCAAGACCTGAGCTGAGATGAAGAGTCAGACATTTAATCAAATGAGTTACCCAGGCATCATGAGTGATTATTATATTTTTAAGTTTTAGTATAAGGACCCTAAACTTAAAGAAGTTTGAACCAATGAACCAATCTCTTCATGATTACTGCTAAGTTCTTTTAATTTTTAATTTTTTTTAATTTATTTTTGAGAGAGACAGAGTGTGAGTGGAGGAGGGGCACAGAGAGGGAGACACAGAACCTGAAACAGGCTTCAGGCTCTGAGCTGTCAGCACAGAGCCAGACACATGGTTCGAACCCATGAACGATGAGATCATGACCTGAGCTGAAATCAGATGCTTAACTGACTGAGACACCCAGGTGCCCCTCTCACTGCTCAGTTCGAAGTGTGCATTAGAAGCTCTTATTATCCCTATCTCAACTTCGTAAATGTCATCTGTGTATATGCTAATAAGGCAAGCTATATAAAATCACAATAGTACCTTTCTTGCTATGCAATCCAGACAAAAACCTTAATTAGAAAGACATCTAAAAGTTCCCTCTTATTAATTATCCAAAATTTGCTCCCTCACAATCATTTGCTTGTCATACTTGCTATTACATGGAAGTCAGATATCTTGGTTTGTGAAAATTCAATTACTTCTACGTTAACTCAGGACCAGGAAGTTTTCTTGTTTGTTTGTTTGTTTCCAAAATGCACCATATACCTCAGTCATAGCTACAGAAATATAATGCCTTCGTCGATTAGCAATAGAGTCTACAAAAAAGGTATTGGAAAAAGAGCAGTTGTAGTCTCGTTCCTTTGCCAACATGAATAGCTCTCTGATGTCATGTGACTGGAAATGTTTCACACGTTATGTGTAGTACAGAATAAAGACAGCTTGAAATTAAAACACATTCTGAACATTGTAATTTCAAGCTTATGAATGTTAAACATTACTACAGTCATAAAAGCTGTAATATTTCATCATTTGAAAATGATGATTAATAACATAAAAAAATAATGCCTAGCTGTCTGGTAATATTTTCTTTTCCAATGGTCAGTTACGCTGGAAATTTAAACTTTTCAGTTATAGAGATTTTTACAAATTACAGAAGCCTTCACCACTCCTTATTAATCCAGCTACTTTATGATAAGCAAGGCAGGCAATAATGTACAATTTGTTATTTGACCAATTACCACCAAAGGAAAAAGAAAGGAATAATGTATTTTAGTGCATGAAATAATACAGAGGAAAAAAACAACAGAAGAGACAGAGATGTATATGAGGTTGCCAGCTTAAATATGGTGGTCAGGAAGCGCTATTTATAAAAGTGAAATTTAAGTGCAGACCTGAAGGGGGGAGAGAACAACCCAAGGAGCTCTGGGGGAAGATTCCAGACCATAAACAGAAAAGATGGCAGTATGGCTAACAAGGAGTAAGAGAGGGATTTTGGGAGATGATGGAAGACACATGGAGTAAGACAGTTAGGCAAGAGCTGGGAACACATCTGCGGGACCTTAGTTTTTAATCTGTATACTATAGCCACATATCAGAGGATTCCAAATAGGCAAGCATATTATAAAACACTTTAAAAGAAACTGCTGGGAGCTATGTCATGAATTGGCTGTAGAGGGCAGATAAAAGGCAGAAACAGTAAATCAGTTCTGAGCCAGCTGCAAAATACCTGGCAAAAAGTAACCACCTTGAGGAAAGCCTGGGTGGCTCAGTTGGTTAACTGCTTGACCTTTATTTTTAATTTTGTTTAAATGTTTATTCATTTTTGAGAGACAGAGTGCAAGCAGGGGAGGAGCAGAGAGAGAGGGAGATGCAGAATCCGAAGCAGGCTCCAGGCTCTGAGCTGTCACCACAGAGCCCGACGCGGGGCTCGAGCCCACAGACTGCGAGATCACGACCTGAGCTGAAGTTGGCCTCATAACTGACTGAGCCACCCAGGCGCCCCCGCTTGGCTGCTTGACTCTTGATCTCAGCTCAGGTCGTGATCTCACAGGTGGTAAGATCAAGCCCCGCTTCAGGCCCCACTCTGGGCTCTGGGCTGACAGCACAGAGCCTGCTTGGGAGTCTCTTTCTCCCTCTATCTCTGCCCCCCCTGCACACATTCTCTCTCTCTCTCTAAAAAAAAAAAAAAAAAAAAAAAAAAAAAAAAAAAAAAAAAAAAAAAAAGAAGAAGAAAGAAAAAAAAAGAAAGGAAGAAAAAAGTAGAATTAGAAAGAATTATAAGTCTCATCACATTTAATTTATTTCACAGATGAGGAAACTGAGGCTCTAGGAGGCTCAGCGACATTACCAGGAGCACAAAAGCACTTGGGGAGCACATATCAGCAAATATCCAGTTTTCCTCACTCACCAGGATGGAAGTAGTGCTGTTTTCCTGTTTAGTGAATTGCGAGCCTGGCAAGTTTTGAGAACACAGGGCTAGTAATAGAAATTGACCCAGTTGTTAGGAATAATATTACAGGATGCGTGGAGACTAAGGGAACTAGCCGAATGTACAGAGATTACTCGCATCCACAGACAATGGGCAGCAATTTTTGACAGTTGAGCAATAGAAGAAGAAATGAGACTTTGCTTGTGTGAAACAAGCTATAATAGATGTATGCTCAGCATACAATTTTTTCTTTAGAATTTGAGATTGTTGTCAAATGTGATTTTTGCAGTGATGCAACTGTTTTTGTTTGAACTGTGTGAGGAAAATGGTTTATAGCTTCACATGTTAGTTGTTTGTTACTGTGGACTTTCTGTTCTGCCCATTTCACTCAGTCGTAATCAAGTGGATGGGTTGATGTTTAGATCATGGGATCCCTTGAGGAAGTCAAAGATAGAATGATGGGAGCATTTTAGGACAGACATTGTAGAGGCCTTGACATTGTCTCAAAATCTGAAGTAGAAGATCTTTGAGACCAATGTGGTCACTCTGACCACCAAATGCCTGGATTACAAGGAAGGAATAGACTTGTAATTATTCTCAGATCTTTTTATAAATGACGAGTAAAACTGAAGAAGAAAGGCTGGCAGAGAAAGGTACAGGCAGCCAAATACTCCAATTAAGTCAAGAGCAAGGAAAGGGAAAGAAAATGGATAAATCTTAATTTGTGTCTATCCATAAGGAAGCTGGCGTACCATTTCAGTCCAGAAGAGGTTGCGAACTCCATATATTCTCTATCCAATCTATAAGAGCACTTCAGACTAAGGACAAACCTTCCAGAAAAATACAAAAAAAATTTGTCCATGCAAATCAGTAGTTTTTCTGTGTGGAGAGAAAACATGGTATGGTTCAGAAATAACTTAACACTGTATTTCTTACCCGGAAGACAAATGAATATTCTGTTGGTGTTTTTCTTAAGAATAACTATGAAATTGAAACCTTTTGTCATATTTGCTTCATAATTTCTCAGGAAAAAGATATTTACGAATGTAGTTGCAGCTAGTGTGGGAGGACTTCTTAAAATTACTTTTTCCTCTTCACTAGGGATTATCATTTTTGGGTGTGTTTTTGCCATATTACACATTATGCACACTCACAAACAACATGTAGTTGTTTTTGCATTTTTCAATATATATATATATGTAAATGGTATTATACATATAATATATATATATTGCATTTATATATATGTGTGTGTGTGTATATATATATATATATACATATATATATATATATATATGTAAATGGTATTATACTGTGTATATCCTTTTGATACTTGTAAAGTAAAACCAGCATTATGTTTCTGCAATTAAATGAGGTTGATAATTGTTGCTCTAGTTGATTTGATTTCACTGCTCAGAATGTATATCACTTTTCTAATACATTATCTTGTTTAAGAAGTTTAGACCGTTTCCAATTTTCTATTAAAATACCGAATATTGTTCCTCTCTGTTGTTCTACATACTCCTAAGTATTTAGAATTTGAAGTGCATTAAATATTATGATCATTAGTGGTTATGAAGTTGTACTTCATTGTTTTAATTTTCCAACCATAACCATTAACGTAGGTGTATTTTCATATATTGATCCACCAGTAGGTACCCTGTTTTGTGAATAATTTGTTTGTGTCTTTACTGGTTCAGTCCTTTACTACTCTACAACAAACCATCCTAAGACTCAGTGACTTAAAACAATAATTTATTATTTCTCATGTTTATTTGAGTGTTCTGGGCTCAGCTGGAGGATTCTTTTGTTCCCTGAAGTGTAGCCGAGGTGGCTCAGGGAGGTGCATTCAGCTGGAGGTTTGGCCAAAGACTTGGGAAAATGTTCTCTGCAAAAAGACAATAAGACATCTGTGTCTGGACCTGTCAAAGATCTGAGATTTTACTGTACTTGCAAACTGAAACGTTTGCCCACTAGTTTTCAAATTCTCCAGTACTATGCACACGGTTTTAAGCTCACTTTCTTCCATGTTGTTAAACAAGAAATATTTTCAATTATATCAAACTTTTTTTTTCCAAAAAGTTAAATGACCGAAGAGAAAGGGGGGGGGGGGGGGAGGTAAAAGGGAAAGGGAGACCGAAGACAGAGAAAAGAGGGCATAAAGAAGGGAAGGGGAAAGGAGAGAAAAGGAAAACAAAGAAAGAAGGAAGGAAAGAAAAAGAAAGAAGAAAAAGATAAACATTTGTTACAAGGAATCAGTATTGATGCATTGTTAAAAACTAAGACAATACTTTATTCAATTTCCTCATCTTCCCCCTAATGTCTTTTTGTCCAGAATGTCATCAGGGATGTTTCATGGCTGTGACCACCACCAAAATCTTCTCAAATTTTCTTTGTTCTTGATTACTTTGACTTTTTTGAGGATTACTGGTTAGGTCTTCTGTAAACTGTCCCTCCTTTGAGTTTTATGTGTAATCGTGTTTTTGGTTAATCATGATTATACTGGAGTGACATTTTTTTAATGTTCTTTTATTTTTGAGAGAGAAAGAAACAGAGCTTGAGCAGGGAAGGGTCAGAAAGAAAGGGAGACGCAGGATCTGAAACAGGCTCCAGACTCTGAGCTGTCAACACAGAGCCCCATGTGGGGTTCAAACCCACAAACCATGAGATTTTGACCTGAGTCAAAGTCAGACCCTTAACCTACTGAGCCATGTGGGGTAATGTATTTTTGAGAGAAAGACCACAAGAGGCAAAGTGTCATTCTCATCATATATTAAGGGTATATCAATTGTACATGCAATTGAAATGACTTCCTGCTGTTGATGTTAATTAACCTCGATCACTTGGCTTGAGGTAGGGTTTGTTGGTTTTTGTTTTGGTTTTTCAGTGTAAAGTTACTCTGTATGTCTCCATTTCCATATTGTTCTTTGGAAGAAAGCAACTATGTGCAGACCACACTTAAAGAGTGGAGAATGATGTTCCACTTCTTTCAGGGTACCTACAAAAATTATTTGGACTTCTGCAACAGAGGCTTGTCTATTCTCACTCATTTATTTAATCAATAATTTAATTTTTATCAGTATGGACCCGAGTATTTTTTTTTTTTTTTTTTTACTTTGAGTTGTGATTCAATACGTCTTGTTTTCTTGCTCACGTTGTCCCAGCTTTAGCGACTGGGGGCACTTTCATTTGGCTCCTGTATTCCTTTGACATACTGTGTCATTGGTGGGGAGATGGGAGGTGAGGTGGAGAAGAGAGGCTTTGCTTAGATTTCTTATTTTCTGCCAGTGTGACATGTTTCAGGCCCATGTTGTAGTTCTTGTTCTGTTCCTGGAATCAACTCCTTCTCCAAGGAACCCTGTTTTCTTTTGTGGAAGAATGATGTCAGATCTCAAGATCTGGATGCTATTTACCGTGATTTACTCCATGGTCTCTTAATTGAGACATACGAGACGTATGGATATAATTTGTATATGTGAAAACTGTATCTGTGTTAATCTAAATGAGCTCATACTATAATCCATTGCCACATGCAGTGTTCTATTCCTTGCTTATCTTTAAAAAAAGTTACCATTTATTTATTTTTGAGATAGAGGGACAGAGCGTGAGTGGAGGAGGGGCAGAAAGCGAGCGAGATAAGAGAATCCAAAGCAGGCTCCGGGTTCTGAGCTGTCAGCACAGAGTACAATGCAGGGCTCAACTCACGAACCGAACCATGAGATTATGACCTCAGCCAAAGTCAGATGCTCAACTGACTGAACCAACCAAGTGCCCCGATCCTTTGCTTACCTTCATCCTCCCCCCACAGCAGTGAGAAATATGGCTCCATCAGTCAACCATCTACTTCATTGTTCACTTCCACGTGTAGTAGTATCAGAAATGTTAACCCCTAACCCCACGAGAAACCAATGTGTCAACTAGGATGTGGTGATTATGAACAGCTCTATTAACCTTTGGTCTTATACACTCCATTCATTTTGATACGAAATCAGTACCCTCTCCTTCATCCCCTTCAGTGAGTGGTTTCAGCACATTTTAAATAGATTTAGAATCTTTTGTCACATTCTGCATTCCAAACAGGGAGTCTACAACTGCTCTTCTTTTTTTAAATTTGAATACATTTTTTTACTGTGAAGTTCTATGGATATTGACAAATGCTTATTACCATATATATATATATATATGACATATATATATGATATATATATATGTCATATATATGTAATTATATATATGGTAATTTTATATATATATACATATATATGTATATATATGTATATGTATATATCTATATCTATATATATATATAGATATATATATAGATATAATTATAGTATCATACCGAACCATTTCAACACCATAAAACAACCTGTGCTTCATCTATTCAGTCTACCAAATTCTGGGCCCTGATCTGTGTGCATAGAACTGTATAGTTGGCCTTTTCCAGATTATCATATATTTGGAGTGATTTAATAAATTCAAGAAGAAGTGTTGGCTTTCAGTTCATTCGGGTTTTTCTTATTGTAAAGAAAGGATCAACAAACATCCAAGTTCTTTTTTTTTTTTTTAATGTTTTTATTTATTTTTGCAGGAGAGAGAGACAGAGTGGGAGCCGGGGAAGGGCAGAGAGAGAGGGAGACACAGAATCCGAAGCAGGCTCCAGGTTCTGGGCTGTCAGCCCAGAGCCTGACTTGGGGCTCAAATGCATGGACAGCAAGATTGTGACCTGAGGCGAAGTCGTACGCTTAACCAACTGAGCCACCCAGGCACCCAAACATCCAAGTTCTTACCAAGTTGAAGGTGAGACTGAAAGCAACTTTTATAGATTTGTGTTTAAAATTCCAACAATGTAATTTTTTATTATTATTTTTTGATAGGCAGTCTTGACAAATTAAGGAATAGATGACACTTTTTTAGAACATAGTTTTTTAATAATGACTCTGATATTTTTAGGAAGAATATTATTTGATATGATCTGAGTTTTGAATGTTGGTGCAAAACCTATGTTGATGAGAATTCTGTGGAAACTATCTTCATACATGCTTTGGTCTTCTGTCTATACAGGATTTAGGAACATGACTTTTTTTTTTTTATACTAAAATTTTACCCTGGATTATTTGTGGAATATGTGTTTGCCTGCCCGTGGAAGTATGACAATTCTTACACACACTTTATCCACAGTTTCCCCTTTATGTATATGGGTTAATGTATATAAATTATTACTTATTGGCACATATAGATTTCTGTCTTAAGACTTAAAATTGAAGCTGTTATGAGATTAGTATGTTCTCAACCTCTAAAACGTCTTATAATCAAGTTGCATGTGAGGAATTACAAATTTATTTATTTACTCCATATTTATGCCTTCTGGATACCAGTAAGTGTCTGATAAAAATATACAAAGAGGTTTATAAGATTTTAATATCAGAGGTAATATACTGTGCCATCAAATCCTTCTAAACAAGTAGATATGTTATCTACTTCTAAACAAGTAGATAAACAAGATTTAGAAATCTTTCTAAACAAGTAGATCAAAAGTAGGGCAAAAAATCTCTAATGATCATAAGAGTTGTTATAAGTAATAACATAAAAATATTCTGCAAATATTTTAATATTATAATGCATATTTCATATAATCATATGACTTTTTGAACAAACTAGGACACTCTGGATAGTGAAAGGGGACACTTTTCAATAATTATGCAGGTACAACAAGAATAATTTGAAAATTACCTGAGAGAATTGCGATACATTGTCATTCTGTGTAAAGTACCATCATATCTTCTTTTTTGTTGTTGTTCCTAAAGTGTATTTATTTATTTTCTAAAGAGAGAGAGAGAGAAAGAGAGAGAGAGTGTGCACACAAACAGGGCAGGGGCAGAGAGAGAAGAAGAGAGAGAATCCCAAGCAGGCTCCACGCTGTCAGCACAGAGCCTGATGCCGGGCTTGATCCCATGAACAGTGAGAGCATGACCTGAGCCGAAATCAAGACTCGGATGCTTAACTGACTGAGCCACCCAGGTATCCCTCTATCTCCTTTCTTAAATCTGTGATTCATATTTTAAATCTCATATATGCAGTACACTTATTGGGTATATCATGTACTGATCGCTGTTAGACAGTTAAACTTTTATCATTGAAGAAAAGAGATAAGCTTATATTTATTCTTATAGCAACTGTAACAGCATGACTAAGTGCCATTGAATACAGGAACTTAGTGTAGAAAAAATATTTCTATTTTTTAAGTTTATTTACTTATTTTGAGAGAAAGAGAACATGAGCAGGGGAGGGAGCAGAGAGAGAGGGAGAGAGAGGATCCCAACAGCCTCCACACTAGCAATGCAGAGCCCCCCCCCCCACCACCACCCCCCCGTCCCGCCCCTCGGCCAGGGTTCAATCCCAGGAACTGCAAGATCATGACCTGAGCCCAAAACAAGAGTCCAATGCTTAACCAACTGACCTACCCAGGAGTGCCTAGAAATTATATCTTAAGCTAGGTGTAGCATTTCCAAACTGAAATGATGCCCTACACACATACATGTTCATGCAACTGTTGTTTTCCCAGCATAGTTATTTTAAAAGCTTTTTATACACGATTATTTTTCCTTGTCTTTAATGTACTTAGAAATAGAACCCTTCTAAGTTGATCTTTGTATTAATAATGGTAAGGGTAACATTTATTTTTTAATTAGTTATTAACATAGGTAATTTTAGGACTGGGTCAGAAGCTAGACATGTTTTGTTAAATATCAGAGCATAGTTTCTGCTTTCCTGAAAGAGAACTATCGTTATCATCAATGATAATGTTTACCTTTGGAGGGTGTCATTCATAATACTATTAAATAGTTTTCATTTTGAAATTTTCTTTATCAGAAGAATCATACTTTCCATAAATTAGCAAACTGATTGTGCTCTACAAAAATAACATTGCAAAATAGCAATCCCCCACTTAAAACAGTTTCTGGCATGTATTAGAAACTGAGCAAATAATTATTCACTGAATCAATGAATGAATAAAATTCAGTAAATCTTAGGATATTTGTGTGATTTTTTAAATGTTTATTTATTTATTTTGAGAGAGAGAGAGTGTGTGAGCAGGGGAGGGGCAGAGAGAGAGGGAGAGAGAATCCCAAATCAGACCTCATGCTGTCAGCGCAGAGCCCTATGCAGGGCTCAATCCCATGAACTGTGAGATCATGATCTGAGCCGAAATCAAGAGCTGGACGTTTAACCCACTGATCCACCCAGGTGCCCCAAGTCTTTGGATGTTTGTGAATAGAGATTTGTTACTGGTAAGTAAAATGTATTGTTACCCTAAATCTCTTACCCAGGTAAGTAATATGAGCTAATGTGGAAATGTTGGGGTTTGGAAAAAATAGTCAAGAAGGAATTCTTGAGACATTTTCTGTGCAAATAGTGGTTTTATTAAAGCACAGGGACAGTACCTGTGGGCAGAAAGAGCTACATTGAGTTTGTGAGGGGTGGCCAGTTATATACTTTCAAGTTGGGAGGAGGTCGGGGCTAGGTTAAGTGTCTAAGCAATTTTGGAAGCATGGTTTCCAGGACCTTAAGGGGGATAGTTATTAGGAAAAAGACATTTATTACTGCCTAACAAAACCCTAGGTGAGACCCTGGATGCATATCAGTGGGCCACATGCTTGGAGGATGATTGCTAACATATATCTTGGTGGGTACAGATAAAGGAAGTTTTCGAAGCAATTTTTATATGTTAAAGGAGACTTGAAGATTGTCTTTTGCCTTAACAAAGTATTAACATCGAGACAGTTGAGTTCCTAAGGGAAAGTCACTCTGCCTGTCTCAAGGACTTGTCCATGGGCTGCAAGTTGTAAGGACATTTATTTATTTATTTATTTTTCTTTTGGCTTTGTTCCCTACACCATTAACTCCCTGACTATACGTAGGAACTAGTCTGAATTTAAATTTTTTTCATGCCATTTGACATCAGTAAATAGACTAATATGGAAAAAAATAATGTACATTTACAAATTACATGGGAAGTTTAATAATTAACATCTAAAATAACATTCCCAGTAGAAATGCCAACAAAATTTGCCTTTCATGCTAAAATTTAGAAAACTGCAATCAATAAGCCATCACACTTCAGGAAATACAGATGTCATCACCTATAAGCGGCCCTTTATTTTATGTAACGCTAAGAAAAAGTGCTAATGAGCTAATGAAGAACGTGTTTATTAATTTTTTTCAAATTTTATTCTTACTGAAAAAGTTTAAGAATTACTGAGATAGTTTTTAAAACCTGTATCCTTCTTCCATGTACACAGAGAGGAAAATCTGAGCAAAGTAAATTGTTTCATATGTTCCTAAATCTTTTTTGTATCCAAAGGTAATTTTTCTGAATCTAATTTTGAATCACATTTGTTGCTGAACCACAACAAACAAGATTGGTCACCGTGTCAAGAGTGTTAGTGATAACACTATTTCTTGTCGACACATCTTGTCTCCCACATTTTTTTTTCCAGAATCACTGAGGCCTATTCTATAAACTTTTAATGTTGGTATGTTTTTGATCTGCCAATGATATTAATTGGAGGTTATCTTATGGCGGCAAAGGTTCTCATTCTTTTCTCAAATAATCTTTAAGTGGTTTGTAGGCTGAAATAATGAGAGATTACAACTGGCTAGTTATCCCAGTAAGAACGACAACCAATTATAGGCATAGGAAATGACAAAAGCTGACTGTATAATAGCAGCAATGGGTTTTCACCCAGTGCAAAACATCACAACTTCAGAGATATTTAAATGTTAATTGGGTGTGTGATAATGTGTTTGTGTACATGTATTTATGTCTAAGATATTGCATATGTGCATATATACATATACATACTTTATATATCACCTTATTGCAATTAAATATATACAATAAATGAAATATAATACAGTAAATCTCTGTAGTTACTACTGGCATGAATAATGCAAACAGTATGAATGATTCATTTCAAAATATACTAGCTATTATCTTGTTTTAATGTTTTTTTTTTTAATTTTTTTTTAACGTTTATTTATTTTTGAGACAGAGAGAGACAGAGCATGAACAGGGGAGGGTCAGAGAGAGAGGGAGACTCAGAATCCAAAACAGGTTCAAGGCTCTGAGCGGTCAGCACAGAGCCCAATGCGGGGCTCGAACTCACAGACCGCGAGATCATGACCCAAGCTGAAGTCGGACGCTTAACCGACTAAGCCACCCAGGCGCCCCAAAGTTTTATTTATTTATTTATTTATTTATTTATTTATTTATTTATTTATTTTTGAGAGAGAGAGAGAGAGAGAGAGAGAAAGAAAGATCATGAGCGAGGAGGGCGGAGAAAGAGAGGGAGACACAGAATCCGAAGCAGGCTCCAGGCTCTGAGCTGTCAGCACAGACCCCAACACAAGGCTGGAACTCCAGAACTGTGAGATCATGACCTGAGCCGAAGTCAGATGCTTAACCAACTGAGCCACCCAGGTGCCCAGACTAGCTATTGTTTAATTGCAAATTTATGTGCTTATTTGAAAAGCAACGTTTAGACAGGGAAAAAAAAAAAAAAAAAAAAAACTTCCCTAAAATACATTGGAAGTATACTACATTTTAGATTATCTAGAGGAAAGCTTAGGTATTGTGTTACCGTTTAGTTATGTAGCATAATAAAACTGATTTTAATATAAGCTTATTGCAAAAAAAAAAAAAAAGTCTCATATTGTAGCATTGGCTTTCCATTTCCTATCTACTTGGCCACATGAAACTTGGGTGCCTGTAAAGGCAGGATAATAACTAATCCTCTTTGGTGTTTAGCGTCACTTAATCCTTTCTGGTACTTATCCTATTAACATTTTTTCTCTCGTATTTAAATGCCAATGCAGAGCACTCAAATTACTTGCATTTATTTCTGTGCTTCTGACTTTCCCAGTTTAAAGAAAGTACCTTCAGAAATGTTTGATTAAATATATGCATTTATCTGAGTCTATATTCATTTTCAAGTGCTTATTCTAGTTTAATGACTTTTAGCTTGGATATTTCAAGCTACCAATTTATGTTTACCATTATTTTGTCACTGTAGAGTTCATCTGCAATGCAACATAAGGTCTTTAACTGGGTTATCAAAAATAACATATAAAACTTTTGCATAATTTTAGATTTTACTTAAAACCTTACTCGAGATGTACCTTAAAGCACGTCACTGAGCATTGCTTATATTAAAGTGTGTAAACAAATATATCTTATCTTTTGAAGAACTCTTAGTTGGACCAGGCTAAGTTATACTGCACGAACTAGCATGCACAAAATCACAGTGGTTTTGAAAAGCAAAAGCTTATTTGTCACTCAGAACATGTCCTTTGTAGGTTGGCAGGAGAGTCTGTTTAGACAGACTTGTACTTCTGGACCACCAACACAAAAAGGTTAAGTTGTGGCAAACTATGCTTGGCTTTTAAAACTTCAGTTTCAAAGTATCACATTTTATTCCCTTCTTGTTTCCTTAGGCAAAGCAAGTCATGAGGGGGTAGCAGAGAACCTCAAGTCCCCTGGGAAATTATAGTCACACTGTATCTCAGATAGAGAAGAGGAAATATTTGTGACCAGCCCTGATGACTACTACATTCAATGGCATGCAGCTTCCCTTTAAAGGAACACTGAGAGGGGCGTCTGGGTGACTCAGTGGGTTGAGTGTCCTGCTTTGGCTCAGGTTATGATCTTGCATTTGATGAGTTATAGCCCAGCGTCAAGCTCTGTGCTGGCAGCTGGTAGCCTGGAGCCTGCTTTGGATTCTGTGTCCCCCTCTTTCTCTCTGACCCTACCCTGATCGCTCTCTCTCTCTCTCTCTCTCTCTCTCTCTCATTCTCTCTCTCAAAAATAAATAAAAATATTTTTTTAAAAAAATTAAAGGAACACTGAGAAACTTAATAATTTAAAACCAAGACCTTGAGGAGCTAATGTATGTTTAACTTTCTTTTGAAAAAGAAAAAAAAAAAAAAAACAAACATGAAGATTAGAGAATTTTTAGTGTTACACATATTTTTAGTTTATATATAAGAAATGATTACATAAATGCATATGTTGTATGTTTTGATTACCCCTGTGTCTTTGCATACAGTATTTAATTTAATACTTCAACAAATTCACTGTATAAATATTTTTATTCTCCTCTATCATGATTGAGGAGGAAACTTAGACCAGAGAATTTAAGGAAACTTTTCTAAATTACATGCCTAATAAATCTTCCTACTAAAATCTAGTTCCGTTAGTTCCTGGTTTTCCTGAAACAACATGTTATCGCTTAGGAAAAGGAGAAAGTACCATTTAGATAAATGAGAAAACGTTTGTTTTGTAGGTATGACTTTTAAAATTATACTCAGTCTTGAACTTCCCTGCCT
The DNA here is from genome assembly GCF_046562875.1 of Panthera onca. NCBI lineage: Eukaryota > Metazoa > Chordata > Mammalia > Carnivora > Felidae > Panthera > Panthera onca. The sequence continues at coordinate 25,924,252 of NC_138342.1, read as the reverse complement.
TTAAGTGGGATTCAAATATAAAGTATTATGAATTGGGCCCTTTCAATACAATGAAATGAAAGTCTTGGGAAATCCTTTCCCTGTGAAGGAATTATAAAATTGGACACATATACTGAAAACAAAAAATTCAAGTTGCCTGGGTGGCTCACTCAGTTGAGTGTCCAACTCTTGATTTTGGCTCAGGGCATGGTCCCAGGGTCATGGGATAGAGCTCTGCATTGGGCTCCACGCTGAGTGTGAAGCCTGCTTAAGATTCTCTCTCTAGCCCTCTTCCTCACTTGCGTCCTCTCTCTCTCTCACACACACAAAATCCGTAAATAAAGAAACAAATAAACAAACAAACAAGCAAACAAACAAGTTCAGCGTTCTGGAGGAGGAAAACAGCATATAACAGAGAAGTGGGTTCTTGAAAAGGTACCGAACTTTAGTTAAGAAGAGTAAGACTCTGGACTGTGCTTAAACAGTGAGTTCTCATCATTCATCTGACCCCTAGTTTGGTCAAAGCTCTAACTCTACTATGGAAAGAAAACTGTGAAAACCACAAGTTTTCCTCATGGAGACAGTTCACTGGACTTCGAGGAAGAGCAGAAGCGCCCTATCAAATGCATCGTAAGCAAAAACAGCAATCCGTGTGGCAAGAGAGGGAGGTGGACAGGGGCTCCATTAGTCTGAGGTTGGAGTCCTGGTTGGTTCTCACCTCTCACCACAACTCTCCAATATTGTACTGGAGGTCTTCGCCAGTGAAATAAGGAATATATAGGTGTCACCCCTATCAGAATGGAAGAGGCAAGACTGTCATCATTCACAGATTATATATGATACGATCCAGTATGTAGGACATTGTAAAGAATCTACAAAAAATACCCAAAAACCTAGGAGCACTTTTTTAGTAGGCCCAATGGTGGACTCCAAAATAACTTCACATTGGAATCCCTCATTGTTGTAGATGTCATCTTGTATGTCAAAGAGTTAATCACATCTTTTGTAATATAAGATAATATTAAGTTAAAGAGGTTGAGAAGAGGAATTTATCCTTAATTATCTGGGTGGGCTTAACTGCAATAACGTGCAACCTGATGAAAGGAAAGCAGAAGGAGATTAGAAGAAGGGAGACACAGGGAGGAGAAGGTGATGTGAAGATGAAGGCAGAGACTGGAGTGATAACTGTCACAAATTACGGAATGCCAAGGAATTTGGGGCCACCAGAAGCCACCAGAAGCCAGAAGAAGCAAGAAGTGGATTCTCCCCTGAGAGCCTGCAAAGGGAGCAAACATGGCCTTTTCGTCCCTTGATTTTGAGTCCTGGCATCCGTAACTCCCAGAGAATTGATTTCTGTTGTTTTAGGCCACCTGGTTTGCAGTTTCTTGCTCCATCAGTCTCAGGAAATTAAGACAAATGTCAGCATAAAAACTCTATTGTATCTGTAATCTAGAAATGAATAATCCACAAGGAAAATCAAGCATCTAAGTCGGTTTACAATAAGATGAAAAAGAACAAAATGCTTAGGAATAAATTTAATAAAAGCATTAACAAAACTTGCAACGCAGTACAAAACATTGCTAACAAAAATTCAATATCTAAATCATGCTTATGAGATGAAATACCTCAAGATGGCAATTCTCCCCAAATATATGTATATATATATAGATATATCGATATATCTATATATGTATATATATAGATATATCGATATATCTATATATGTATATGTATATGTATAGATAGATAGATAGATAGATAGATTCAAAAATTATTCCCATCACAATTCCAGCTTTTTTTTCATAAACTGACAACTGGATCTTAATATATACATTGAATTCAAAGGCTCTAGAATAGCCCAAATAATTTTAGAAAATAAAAACCAAGTTTAGATGACTACACAAACCGTTTTAAAAACATACTACAGAGCTATAATATTGAAAACATGGTATTGGTGTAAAGAGTGTTATATAGATTATATACATATGTAACAGAATTAAGAGTCCAGAAATGAACACGTTCATGTATTTTAACTTACTTTTTTTCAAAGATGCCGAGGCAAACATCTTCAGTAAATAGTATTAAGACATTTTGAAATCCATATTTACATATAGTTTATACTCTACACATAAATTAACTAGCTTATCTGACAAAAGACTTGTTTACAGTTTATATAAAGAACACTTATAATTCACTAGTGAGATGACAAACAACCTAGTTAAAATAAAGATAACAGATCAAATAGATATTTCACCACAAAAAGAAGATATGTGGATGGAAAATAAGCCCCCTAGAAAATGTCTATTATCATTATTCATTAGGAAAATTAAATTAGAAGCAATATAACATCGCACAGCAAGCCCACTAGAGTAACTACAATTAAAAAGAGACAACAATGGGTATTGGCAAAGATGTCAAATTAGAGCATTCATACTTTGCTGGTGGGGGTGTAAAATGGTTGTATTAATTTTCTATCACTGCTATAACAAAATTACTACAAACTTACTGACTTAAACAATTACATTTATCATCTTAACAGCTCTGTTGGTCCGAAGTCCCATTTGGGTTTCATTGGGCTAAGACAAAGGTGTCATCAAGGACTGTGTTCCTTTCTTAAGCTTGTAGGGAGAATCGTTTCCTTGCTCATGCATATGCTGGCAGAATTCAGTTCCAGGCCGTTGTAGTACTGAGATCTTTCTTGGTGTCTGTGAACTGGGTGCCACCCTCTGGCTTTTAGAGACCTCTTTACAATCCTTTCACATAGCACCTACAACATCTCAGAACAAGCAAAAGAGCACGGAATCCTCATGCTGTCGTCTTTCTCATGTCTCTTCCTCTTCTCCTCCTACTTTTAAGGGCCCTTATAGGTAACATTGGACCTATCTGGATAAGCTCAGATAATTTTGCCGTCTCAAGGTCAGCTGATTAGCAGTCTGAATTCCCCCTGCTACCATAATTCCCTTGCCTCGTGTGACATAAATAGTCACAAATTCTAGAGGTTAGAACTTGACCATCTTTGGAGGGTAGGTATTCTTTTGCCTACCATAATAGTACAGACACTAAGGAAAGTGGTTTCTTAAAACATAAAAAAACTTAAAAAAAGTTAATATGTCACTCAAATGTTCCAGCTAGGAATCTATCCAAGAGGTTATGAAAGCATAATTTCCACACAACAGCCAGTTCACAGATGTTCCTAGCAACATTGTTTATAATAGCCAAGAACTGGGAACAATCAAAATGTTCATCAACTGGTGAATAAGAAAAATGTGGTATAACCATACAATGAAATACTATTCATTAATGCAAAGAAGCAAACAATTGATCTGCAATGCAGCAAGGAATGACGCTCAGACACGTCATGGAAGATGAAAAGTTTACTCATAAAATTCTATATATTGTACCATTTATCTTAAATATGCAGAAATGGCAAATGTGTAGAGACTAAAGGCATATCAATGGTTGCCTCATGCTGTGGGCAAGGGAGCATTTACAGTAAATGTGCATGAAGAAATGTTTTTGAATAATAAAAATGTTCCAAACCTGGATTATGGTGATGGTCACACACCTCTGCAGATGTACTAAAAATCGTTGAATTCTATCCTTACTATGGGTAAATGTATGGTACATAAGTTACATACCAATATGCTAAAATTCCCCTTTCATAAATTCATGTTTCACAAGTAAGCTAGCATTTTCTGAAGAGCACTTCCATTGTTAGCTAATTCATTATATATTTTGAAATTTTGAAGCTTAATAATACTAATACCTCCAAAACTTATACCACCTTCCTCAGACAGAGGGCTCCCAAGGGTAGTAAAACCCCCTTGCCCACTCTCAAAAACATCCCATACATGGCACAATCTATTCCAAGCAGATTTTACCAACAGCAACATGCCATAGAAGCACTATTCTTCAATAGATTAAAAAAACAGAAACAATAAAACAAAATCTTGAGCTTTAATTGTATAGAAATGAAGTCATGAACAAGTTCTCCCTACTCTATTGAGGATAATTCTCAACTATGAACTTACAAATTGGGTTACTCAGTCTTACTCCACTGGGTTATTATCAGAATGAAAAGGAACAATATATAAAAGATGCCCATCGCAGTGCCTGGAAAATTCTAAGTATTCAACAAATGTTAGCATTTTTTTTTAAATAAAAGGACTTCATAGCTGAATTTCACTTTCAGTAATTTTGGTTTTCAGCAAACACAAAGAAGAATTCTCCACTAAGTTGTTGGATCTCTAGTTTATTTGACTGGTTTGCAATATTTATCCATATACATCTGTATCCAAGCATCAAATAGGCCCCAAATAGTGGCGCACATGTTTTGATAATATGGAGGATGAACATCGTCCAGAGTAGTGTAAATGCAATTGAACAACTATTTTTTTATATTTTTTTTAATTTTTTTTTTTTTTTTTTTGAGAGACAGAGAGAGACAGAGCATGAGTGGGAGGGGGGCAGAAAGAGAGGGGCGGACTCAGAATCCGAAGCAGGCTCCAGGCTCTGAGCTGTCAGCACAGAGTCTGCCACGGGACTTGAACTCACCAACCATGACAACATGACCTGACCAAAAGTCACATGCCCAACTGACTGAGCCACCCAGGCATCCCTGAAATGGAACAACTATTAAATATTTAAAGTGAGGGGCGCCTGGGTGGCTCAGTCTGTTAAGCGGCCGACTTCAGCTCAGGTCACGATCTCGCGGCCCGGGAGTTCGAGCCCCGCTTCGGGCTCTGTGCTGACAGCTCAGAGCCTGGAGCCTGTTTCAGATTCTGTGTCTCCCTCTCTCTGACCCTCCGCTGTTCATGCTCTGTCTCTCCCTGTCTCAAAAATAAATAAAACGTTAAAAAAAATTAAAAAAAAATATTTAAAGTGATATGAACAAAAATGGGCAAGAAGAAAATCATAATTATAGCTAGATAACAATTAGTGACACAGCAAAAAATTATTTTCATGGAATATGTTACTATTTCAATGTTCTATGATAAATGGGAGGAAATACAGACATAAGAGGGTTGGTAAAGTGGAGTGGTTCACCAGGTTGGTGACAAGGTAAAAAAAAAAGTTTTATGCCAGAGGAGGCCACACTAAGGAAACTTTTACATGCTTCCTGTATATTATGTTCCTGATGAAGAACATTGCTGAACTGCAAGTGGCAGCACAGAATTTGGTTTTGTTCAGGATTGTGCTAGAGTCAGACTTCACACTCTTGATTTCAAATCTCAGCGCGTATCCTTGCAGCTATGGTAAGGCAACAGCTAATTAAATGAAGTCCTACTCCTTGTCGAGGAGTTTGAGAGGTATACGGCTGAAATACCAAGCTGTGAGCTTCTCCTGTCGGTACAGCAGCTTCTTAAGTACAAATAAACCAGAAAATCATGAACTTCACTGTTCTTTTTTTTTTCTCCCTGAGGTTTTGCTATGTTAAGTGGGAAGTGATGACAGAACAGGGAGCAAAAGTTTGAGAGTCCGAAAACACATTTTTTTTTCTTGTACCTTTTACTAGAGGGCTTCAGAAATATGGAAAAATATATGTATATGATACTTTTAAATTGTGCATGGTGTTTACTATATACTAGACATTTACATGATCTGCAAGGTAGGTACCGGTTTTATTCCCATTTTACAAATAATGAAATTTATATACAGAAAATTAAATAACCAGTTCGATGGCAAAGTCACATGGTTAGTAAATACCAGAACTCAAATTCACACCCAGACCGTCTCTGGAGTTTCTTTTAACGGTTTCACACACTAAATATATATGTAAATTCATGCATGTGTCTGCATATATACATTTGCAATCAATGGATTTGTATTTTTCCTTTCTCAGCATTGAGAAGTTACTGACATACTATTTGTTGATTTAAGGCACGTGCCTTTTGTTGATTTGTAATTATTTTAAAAATGCGTGCATTTTGCTCCTGTCTTTGATTCTGTTTTCCAACTCTATATGGGGAGTTAATAGTAGGATTCCATCTACAAAGATTGGTGTCATCCAGGGGCGTCTGGGTGGCTCAGTAGGTTAAGCATCTGGCTTCGGCTCAGGTCATGATCTCACGGCTGGGGAGTTCGAGCCCCGCATTGGGGTCTTTGCTGACAGCTCAGAGCATGGAGCCTGCTTCCGGTTCTGTGTCCCCCTCTGTCTCTGCCCCTCCCCCACTCATGCTCTGTCTCTGTCTCTGTCTCTCTCTCTCTCTCTCTCTCTCTCTCTCTGTCAAAAATATAAACATTAAAAAAAAATTAAAGATTGGTGTCATCCAAGTGCTTCTGATGAGAAACTGGTTTAGTAATATTTTATACCTATCTTTCATTGTGGTTCACTAAAGTAAAAAATGTTATTCCTCCTAACATGTCAGATCTATACCTCAACTTTTTTTCCTAAGGTATTTTAATACCCAAACTCCCAGAACAAGCAAGAAACTTGAAATGCCATTCATATTCTCATTTATACCCATATTAGGGAGAAAATTCTAAACTGGATTTTGACCAAGGACTCTTATCTAGACCTTGTTTTGATGATCTCTCCTTAACATCTATTTTTCCAGGAGCTTCCAGAGAGTTTGTCATAGGTGGTTATGTACCAATGGTAAAATTTGTTTGATAATTTAACACGTGGAGTTCATAGTTTTCATTTTGTTCAGACTTAAGCAAAAAAAGTTTCTTAATATTATATATTCTGATAAGCATTTAATTCTACAAAAATATCCTTAACCAAAAAGTCTAACCACTTGTTTAGGCCAAAAGGTTACATGGCAGAATCTTTCACCTATCATCAATAACATAGTAGAGTTAAAACTATGGATTTCCACTGGCACTTGTTACTTATAAAATAAAAATCTATCACTCATAAGCAATGTCACAGATATGTTGGACGTAAGTACCTCTTAAATGCATAGATGCATTGACAAATTATTATGGTAGAATATCAAATATGAAAGCTATTTTAGTGTAGCTTTGTATTTTGAGTGAAAAGGTTCTGATATCCAAAGTTTTGAGGCAACTTTCCACTGAAGCTTTCAATAGAACCATGTGGTTAATCCCAAGTGGCAACATTAATATTGGATGTTTGGCAAATAAAAATTATTGCTGAGTATCCAGTTCATATTAGCCTAGAGTAAAAGTAAAATTGGTAGAATGAAAGCGTATACTGATTTGATAACGTAGCTAATCCTGGAAAACAGTAAATGGGACAATTAATTTTAAAGGATACTTTTATGCAAAAACAAAAACAAAAACAAAAACAAAACAACAACAACCAAAAAATCCTTTGACGTCCCTACCTCTCTTTAATTGTGTTTTCATATTTAAACCCTACATACATAACTTGTTTTACTCTTTCAATGAACTATAAATTCTTCATAAAACCCTAATTCTCCAGTCCAATTAAGAACTGCCCATATAGAGAAACCATAACTCTTTGAAAATCTGAATTTAAACATACACCCAGGGCTCCTAGGTGGCTCAGTCAGTTAAGGGTCCGACTTCGACTCAGGTCGTGATCTCACGGTTCATAAGTTTAAGCCCCGCTTTGGGCTCTGTGCTGACAGCTCAGAGCCTGGAAAATGCTTTGGATTCTGTGTCTCCCTAGCTCTCTGCCCCTCTAATGCTCTGTCTCTGTTCCTGTCTCTGTCTCTGTCTCTCTCTGCCTCTCTCTCTCGCTCTCTCAAAAATAAATAAACATTAAGAAAATCTAAATTTGAAAATATTCTCAGAGCACCTTGGTGGCTCAGTCAGTTAAGCATCCAACTCTTAACTTCGGCTCAGGTCATGATCTCATCATCATGAGAGCCTCACACTGGGTTCCACACCGACTCTGGGGCCTGTTTATGATTCTGTCTCTCCCTCACTGTCTGCCCCTCCCCTGCTCCTGCATGGACACTCTCTCTCACCTTAAATAAATAAATAAATACATACATACATACATTAAATACATACATAAAAATAAAAATAAATATTCTTTGTGATAGACTTCTGATAATGCAAATGTTTGTTATGAATAATGCCTATCAGTAAACAAAAGCCATAGAAACACATTTTTCTAATCATTTTTTGGCTAGGGCTTATGATTTTAGTGAAAGTACATTTGAAAGTAGAAAACTCTTGGATTTGGAGAGAGTGGGGCTATGATGTGTGGCTTTCCAGGACAAATAAGGCTAAACTATGCAGAAGGAAGTGCTGAGTTTTAAAGAGGCCCACACTGCGGTCAATAAATGTAAAAAACAGTCTTTCATTTCAACCACAGATCAAGGGAAAGGAAAGTCAAAGAAATCCAATGTAGGGAAGAAAGCACAGTTTTAAATGTTGACTTGGCAGTTTGAGAGCTACCTCCTTCAGGGTTCTTAAATCTTAGGAACTTTCTTGCATAATGGAAATCGTAGCCTCGAATTTTTTGTTTAAGTTAATTATATCAAATTATCTCCCCCAGAGGTGAGCACTAGCACAGAGTTGTACTGTTTGGAACCCTTGATTTTTTTTCCTAATGGACAGTGTCATTCTATAATAATGTTCACTCTCCCCTACTAATTCCACAGGATTATCACGGGAACTTCCATTTGCTCTAGCATTATCTCACCCATTGTCAAGTTGATTTGTCCTATGGCAAGCACCTGTGCCAGCCTGCCCAATAAAAATTTTCCTGGGGATTTTTAGATTTCAAAAAGAATCGTAACATTCTCTTTATTGCCACTGAAATTGTAAGATGTAATGTTCAGGAACTGTCAGCAACTATATTTTATGACATGTCGAAAAAGTAAAAACCAACTTCCATAGAGAATAAAGATGAAAGGCAAAGATTTGCATTCTAGGCCTCATCCTTGACTTCCAGAAGTTTAGTTGTTAAACTCTTTTTTTGAGATTCTAGAGATGCCCTACTTTCATTCCCATAAAGCTCCCATTACCTTGAGTTCTTTCCATGTGGGCTTTTTATCAAATGCAACATAGATTTTTCTAAATGGTGAATTATGGGTAGAAGTATATGCAACGAAGGGTTTATTTTCCTAACTCATAAATAACAGAATTAAATATGTTTCTTTCCATAGGGAAATCAGGGAAACAAACTGAGACAAAAGGAAAGGCTTTTTCTTATGTAAAAGCAAGACAGTAGTTCTAGAAATATTTATAATCTTCCCTACTTGATATCCTTCATCTCATGTTCATACATGAATTTGCCTACGGCTAATTTGAGAGACTGAAAGAAATGAGGCAATGAGAAGGATACATGGGTTATAATCAATAGGATGGGGAGACTAAAATATAGGGAAGTACTTTCTTATGCCTGGTAGCTGCATATAAGCCAAGGAGGATATTAGCCAGAGCATGAAGACTTGTATTTTATGAGATGCGTCAATAATTATTACTTTTGGAATCCCAAAAAATTAGCTAACCAGGAGTAATTTGACCTTTTATGAACTATAGTATGCAGTCAGGTTAGATTCGCCTAGAATTTCTTCAAAGAAAATAACTTTTGGGGCAAAAAACCACGTGATTGGGAAATAACGTTTTTCTCTTCTATGAAATGACAAGCAATGTGGAATAACACCAGTTCTGAGCTTATTCAAAGTTTCTTTGTTATTTCTAGGAGTCCTTAGGTGTGTCTCATGTGTGCTTCTGAAGCTACATGGTCTGTCTACACCAACTACAAAACCTTTCACTGTCCATAAAGGTAGAGAGATGTCTCACGACTCTTAAAACCAGATACTAAGAAACCAATTGCTGATATTTAGGATAAGAACTGTAATCTCTAATAAATGCTGATGTTATACAGAAGTGTCTTCCTCTGATAATAAAGCATTTGTGACATAATCAAATATCCCTGTCACATCTGATTGTAAGCACACGTATGGACATTATTGATAAGTCGAAATTATGCTCAGTATGTTGGGTGCATATATGCTTCCAGTTTGGAATCAAACTCAATGTAGTGTTAAAACCCGGTTCTGTGGGGCACCTGGATAACTCAGTCGGTTAATTGTCTGACTCTGGCTCAGGTTATGATCTTGCAGTTTGTGAGTTCAAGCCCCATGTCAGACTCTGTGCTGATAGCTTAGAGTCTGGAGCCTGCTTCAGATTCTGTGTCTCCCTCTCTCTCTGCCCCTCCCCAGCTTGCTCTCTCTCTCTCAAAAATAAAACATTAAAGAAAAACAGTCTGTCACTAACTAGCTAACTTTAGGCAAGTTGTGTACTCTCTCAATTCCATAAGTGTTTCATATTTAATACAGAAATGATAACAGCTTGATTCTATTGAGTAGTTGTGACTATTAGAGCAAGCAGTGTGGTATGGGGGACCAAACCATCCTGTGCTCCAAACAGAAGGGGGAGTATTATGTTAAATTTTCCAGTGTTTCACAATTATGTTGTGTGACGATGCCTATTTTAACCTGCTTTCATTCATTGATAAATTTCACATATTTATTGCCGTAGATAGAGGTGCAGCTTCCATGAAAGTGGTATACATCTTAGTGAAAAACTATGTGTGTTCAGAATTGATTCTTCCCACTGATTACTGAGTCACTATATTTGGATGGTATTTCTCTCTCCTTAGGACTGGTTCTTTCAAAGATTGATTATTTGCCCTCCATGCAAAACCCTTATGGATACCATTTTACTTCTTAAGAGACTTGTAACAACAACCACTATTTTACCCAGGACATTCTTCATAGACATCTGAGATCTGCATCTCAAGCAACGATCAGTCTCCTGGAGGTCCCTCTAACACATCAAATCAGTATGAAACTACCACTTTAATTCAAGTTGGGATGTATACATACAAACACACATGTAGTGATTTACATGTACATTCTGCACTAAATGCTGAATTGTCTCAATCTTACCCAGAAACAAACAAAAATATCCTTCATGATAAACATCATCTCAAGTTTTTGAAATATCTGTGAGGATCAGAAAATTCTATTAAGTAGTTTCATTAGTGCTTATAACTTTCAACTTGATATCTCTTTGGATCTTCTTAACAATCAAATTAGTCTTAAAATCCTCAAAAAAATTTTTTTTGTCCCAAATGGCTTGCTGTCATAATAAATGCTGCTATCGATTACAAATGGGATGTCTCTAAAATCTCCACAGATAAGCAAATTTAAACCTGCTGTCTGAAATGTTAATTAATGCCTTGGCCTAGAAGCAATGACTTGGTGTTCTACACTTAAAAAAATGTACTACAAATGTGTATATATCTCAGGTAAAAGCTGGAATTAATGGAAATTTCTATGACTAAAAGACCTAAAAGTTAAATGGAAAAGCTTAAAATTCGCACATGTTCCTCCCATGGCCAACCACACGGACTTATTTGGAGTAGATTTAGTAACCTCTCTCATGCATTCTTTCTGCCTCCTTTGTCCATGCTAATCATTCTGAACCAGAAAGTCCCGATTTCCTTGTTAAATTTTGTTGCTAACGGTACTGAGGAAGAACATGAGTTGCTGAAGAGGAATAAAAAGGACAGAGTATCAAGTCATTATCTTCTCTAACTTTGTAGCTAAAATATTACCAATTTGGGTTATAAAACTCAAGGTAGAGCTAAACCTCGCTCTGCTTCTAACTAGCTGTTTGATGTTGGACAAGTTACTAAACCTCTCTGATCCTTGAGAGTTTCATAAATAAAATGGACATTATAATGTAGTAGTTTCATGGGCTTTCTCTGAGTGTCACAGAAAAAAAATGTAGTAAATGGAGTGTGATGATTCAATGTAATGTCGCTATGGAACAGTACCAAATGAGGCAAAATGGTGGAACTTTTAGTCTGGTGCCTAGTCAATGTAGAGATGGTTAAGTCTGAATACGTCACATAATCACATTTTCAACATCTTTTAACCTGTTGTATTTTAGAAATCAATGTTCTTTCCATTCCTGATTATTTTCCATTAAGGCATTTACCAATAAACCATTTTTTTGGTAAGCATTTCATAGACAAGGAACCAATAAGTCCCTCAATAAATCTGCATTAACTGTCCAGTATGCTTGAGCACTAGATAAGAGGTTGAAGACACTGTGTAGTACTCAACAAAATAGCTCTCAAGGAACTTTCAGATTAATGGAGTAAGAGTTACATATTTTTAATCATTATAGAAGCAACCCAAAACCACCTACTGATATAACTGGTAGGAAATAAAACATACCCAGTGTGGAAGAAAGATATAACAAGGAGACCTGATTTATTTTCAGAGACTAGAAAAGGTTTCTCTGTACAGCTTTTCTTCGCAGTTTATACATTCTAAAATAGTTGAAAACGTAATCGGCAGGTGGCAGCTGGATGGTTCGATCAGTGAAGTGTCTGACTCTTGATTTCCAGTCAGGTCATGATCTCATAGTTGGTGAGATCTGGCTGCGGGTGGGGTTCTGAGCTGACAGAGAGGAGCCTGCTTGTGATTCTCTCTCCCCTTCTCTTTCTGCCCCTCCCCTGCTCATGCATTCTCTCTCTCTCTCTCTCTCTCTCTCTCTCTCTCTCTCAAAATACATAAACAAACTTAAAAAAAAAAGAAAACACAATCGGAAGAAAGATAATATTTTGTGGCACATCAAAAGTATTAATAAATTCACATTTCATTGTCCAGAAATAAAATGTTCCTGCAACAAGACAAGTTCATTCATTTACATACTGTCTATACTGATGCTTTCATGCTACAAGAGACTTACATAGTTGAAGCAGAAACTGTTTGGACCACAGAGCCTAACATGTTTACTAGATGATCTTTTTCAAAAACATTTTGTGACTCCTGGAAAATATATATATATATATATATATATATATATATATATATATAGTAAATATATATATGTATATATATATGGAAAATATATATATATACATATATATATATGTATACATATATATATATATAGTAAATAGGATGCTACTGAAGGGTGTTACTGAAATGTTTTTAATCTATTGTGGAGCTTTATCAGATTTACATTTTTAAGACCTCTCTGTCTGACAAACATTTTTTTTTTTCAGGTTTATTTTCCTCTTAACATGAAAAAGTAAGGATTCAAAATCATGGCTCTTTATTAAAAGTTTGGAGATGCGTGCTGGGATAAAGTAATAAAACTCAAGCAGGCTCATTTCTACTTGATTTAATAAACATCTTTGAAAACTTAGCATACTCAGACACTGTGTTAGGTGTTAAATAAACAAAGATGAATCAAATATAGCTCTTGTCCTCAACTTGCTTACAGTCTATTCAACATATGGTTTCAATAGCCTGTTAGCAGATTTACAAATTTGGGTGATTTAACACCTTCCTCTCTATGTTTTCTATAGACTAAATAAAGGAATTCATGGTAACTCAAGAAAGACTTCCAATTCCTAAGATTTAAACAATAATTTGTTAGTCACTTTTTTAATGACTGCGTATATTATTTGTAATCTAGTCTACAACCCTCTGAAGTGGTTGGATTAGTTCAACATTGTGAGAAAACAACAGGACATAGAGAAATTCAGTAACTTGCTCAAGGCCTCCGGAATAATAGCAGTGAAACTTTAATTTGAGTCAAGATCTATCTTAGTTAGTTTGGGCTGCTATAAAAATAGCATAGACTGGGTAGTTTACAATCTACAGAAATGTGTTCCTCACAGTTCTGGAGGCTGGGAAGTCTAAGATCAAGGAGCTACAAATGCCAGTTGTTTCCGTGTCTGGTAAGGACCTGCTCCACTGTGTCCTCATGTAGAAGAGACAAAGGAAGTCTCTGGGTCCTCTCTTAAAAAGCCATTAATCTCATCCCTTCTCAAAGACTCGCACCTCCTAATACCATTACTTTGGGTGTTAAAATTCATTTCAATGGTGGGGGGTGGGAGACAAAAATATCCAGGCCATAGCACTATCCACCTGCAAATTTTGTGTTTTCCCACTTTGCCAGGGTTTACTAAAGTTGCATCATAAATGACTGCAGAGACTTAAGGTGAATAGAGATGTCACGCACCACATTGAATGTCTTAAGAAAGCTATTGTCATCTCCTCTCACCATTTCTTTTCAACATAGTACTGGAAATTCAAACTAATGCAATAAAACAAGAAAAGAAATACAGTATATAGATTAGGAAAGAGGACAGGGACACCTGGGTGGCTCAGTGGGTTAATGTTCGACTTCAGCTCAGGTCATGATGTCGTCATTCAGAAGTTGGAGACTCGCCCTGTGTCAGGCTCTGTGATGCTGGCTCTGAGTCTGAAGCCTGCTTCAGATTCTGTGTCTCCCTCTCTCTCTCTGACCCTTCCTGCGCTCTCTCTCTCTCTCTCTCAAAAAGAAAAATAAATATTAACATAAAAAAAGGAAAGGTTTGCCTGTGTGGCTCAGTTGGTCATGTGGCCGACTTTGGCTCAGGTCATGGCTTGGCAGTTCAGGAGTTTGGGTCCCCAGTAGAGCTCTGTGCTGACAGCTCAGAGCCTGGATCTTCCTTCTCTTCCTGTATTTCCCTCTCTCTGCCCCTCCTCGGCTCACACTCTCTCTTTCTCTCTCTCAAAAACATAAATAAACATTTAAAAATTTTTTAAAAGAATGAAATAAGACAGAAAATGGTCTTTGTTCACAGATGACTGAGAATCATGTAGAAAATCCAAAAGAATCAACCTAAAACTCCTGGAACAATTAGAGATTATAGCAGCCTTGCTGTGTCCAAGGTTAGTATACAAAAGCCAATCACTTTCTTAAGTACCAGCAATAAACAAATGGATTCGAAATAAAAAACACAGTGCCACTCGTGTTAGTATCTCCAGAATGAGATACTTAGGTATAAGTCTAAAAAATGTGTATAAGCTCTTTACAAGGAAAACTACAAACCTGATGAACAAAATCAAAGTAGAATTAAATAAATAGAGAGAGATTACATGTTTAAGCACACAAACACACACACACACACACACACACACACACACACACACACACAAACAATAATGTTAACATGCCATTTCTTCCCAACTCGACCTATAGATTCAATACAATACCAATTAAAATAAAAATGCCAGCAGTTACTTCGTGAGTATTGACCAACTGATTCAAAGCTTATGTGGAGAAGTGACAGACACTGAACTGCCAACACAATATTGAGGAAGAACAAAATTAGACGACTGACACAATCTGATACCAAGACTTAGTACAAATCTATAGTAAACAAGACATGGATGAAAGAGAATAGACAGCCAAGAAATAGACCCCCATAAATATAGCCAATTGATCTTGACAAATGAGCACAGGCACTATAATGGAGCAAAGATCGTCTCTTCAACAAATGGTGGTGGAATAGCTGGAAGTCCACATGCATTCATCATCATCATTCTCACCACCATCGTCGTCATTATCTAGACACAGACCTTGTATCCTTCAATAAATTAACTCGAAATTGATCATAGACCTAAATATAAAACTCAAAATATAAAGGAGAGAACCTTTATAACCTTTATAACCTCAAAATACATAGGAGAAAACCTAGGTGACCTTGGGTATGACTTTTGAAATACAACACCAAAAGCATGATCTATGAGAGAAACATCAGATAATTCGGATTTATTAATATTAAAATGTTCTACATGAAAGACAATGTCAAGAGAATGAGAAGGCAAGCCACAGACTGGGGAAAAAAATACTTGCAAAAGACACATACAAGAAAAGATCATTATCCAAAATGTACAAGTTACTCTTGAAACTCAAGAATAAAAAAAAAAAAAAAAAGATTAAAAAATGGTCAAAGATCTTAACAGACACCTCATCAAAAAAGAGCTACAGATGGCAAATGGGCAATGGGCATATGAAAGATGCTCCATTTCATGTGTTTCTACTCCAGAAAATCTAGTGAGTTTCCCCAAGCAGTAAGAGATTGGGAGTGTGATCTGAAGGTAACTGCTTATAGTAGGGAACAAGAAAAACCTAGTGGAGAGGCTCCCTACAGAACCTTCTCTGGAATTCTCACATGTCCCCAAAGGGACATGTAGAGTATGACTGGCTATTATATAAAATATGGGGGTCACAGTTCAGATTTAGCCAAGGGAAGCAACAACAATTAAAGGATTTCAATAGTTACCTATTAGGGAGTTTTGTCATGTCTTCTCTCCCATTGTCCTGCCCCATCCCTCTGAAAGGTCAAGGCTCAGGTGAGAAAATCACCAGACCAGCCCTAGAGTAAAGGAAAAGGAAGTTCTCAGTTGCTGAGCCTCACAGCTGGTGGACTGGAAAATCAGACAGAATATGGGAATTTTAACTGCCTGAACATTTAATGATAGCATGTAACCAGGAAGTTTAAAAACTTCAGGGAAAGGAGATTTAATTTGGAACATCAGAGGGTAGTGGAGGAGAAGAATAAAACTCTTTGTTATCTGTACCTTCAGCCAGTTGGATTTGTTCGTACAAAGCCTATGCCTCCTCCGCAGTTGCAATTAGAGTCAGTCATGTCGTAAAGCCTGTCTATAAATTTGAGAAAAGTAGAATTTATCTATGAATCCTTAATCCTATTAGTCCATGAATAAGTTTAGGGTGAAGAAAATCAATCTTATGAAGACCAATAAATGTGGCTTAGGAATACTAGTAAGTTCTTCCAAATGCTATTAGTCTCCCCGCCACCGAATAACACTTTGAAGAAACATATAGAAGAGAACAAGTCATAAAAATAAATCATACTGTGTTGCCAAAAGTGTCCCTCCAACGTCCTTGACAGTCATGGAGGAAATATGTTTCATGTCTGTATATGACTGACTCTCTAGCAACAAGCTCAGTACCTGGAACTCAATAGAAGAATAACTTTTGGTAAATGAATGTATCATCTTTAAAAATTTTTCGCTTTATCTTGACGTCATTTTCCTGAGTTTTTCATCTACTGTGAAATGTGAAAGGAAGGCTGTTTGTAAAGTAAACAACAATTAGACAATAGCTGCAGTAATGCATCTATTAGAAAAACTAATTTGTTATTTATTTTCTTGTGAAAAGTGTTAGTGAACTGTGGTATGGCCAAAATAATGAGTCTCTACATATTTGTACTTATTGAGTTATATGTTTTCAATGAAATTTGGAAAGCCATTGATTATGACACTGAATTTGTGGAAGAATCTCATGCAGTTAATATTATTAACGCCATTTCAGAGTGGAGAAAACTGAGGTTCAGAAAAGTTACATATCATGCTTAATGTGACAGAACTTATAAATTGTAGAAAGAGGATTTCAACTCGGGCCCATCTGTTGTCAAGTAAATGGAATCCTTAGAAGTCACTGTTTTTTGGATAAGCATAAAAATCACACACTCCCACACTTTAACTTTCCTAAAGAAACTTCTTAGTGTGAATTCACAAAGTTTCAATTAAGCATTTGAAACATAATTTTTGACAATTATTTTTTTCTATCTGCATCATAAAAATAATAGTTTTTCAATTATTTAAATATAAATAGAACATGCTTTTTCAAACTATTTCCTACCATATGTTTCAGATATATGACTTTTCCACCACAAAGATGAGAAATATATTAAGCAAATCTCCATGGTTGTTAGATACTATTGGATGGGTGGATGGATAAAAGAAAATACATACTTATTCATAGTGTCTGGAAAATTATCATAAGTGCATGCCACTTAATAACATTTAGGATGATGTTTATAATATACCACAAATACTTGAAGCAAATTTTGCCATGAATTATCTCTTAAAAAGATACCAGATCACTCTAGATTTTTGTTCTACTTTTCACAGCTGTGACTACTAAACTAGAAACCTAATTTCTAGTTGATAATATTCCTGGCGTATTGAGTTTGTTCTTTAGATAAAGATATTTTGTGAAAACATGAATGTCTTTTCAACTCATATTATTTTTCTTAATGTCTAGAAAGAAAAAAGTACTAGTATTTCTTTGGGAACAAAAGAGGACATCCTATGTAAGAGAACGCTCAGTAATATTGCCTTTACATGACCATCTGCTAATTAGTCTACTGAATTTGTCTATATCTTTATCACCTAGCACTTCTGAATGATGTGGAAAAAATCAAGTGGGAAATGTATACCATATATCTGATGTTGCTAATTGCCTAATAATGTCTTTTCTTCCACGGAATCATTATTTTGGAAAGACATCATCATCATTTATAAATTTGACACAGATATCTGGGCAGAGTGTAAAATCATATTTTACTTTTCCTTATGCATACAAATAACCCTTACATATTAAAATGTAACTCCACAATGGATTAGCAATTCCAGCTAGTGTGAGTTTTTAATACGTCTGACATTTATCATTTCACATTATCTTCATCACTACTAACTTACACTAATCTACCATCATCTCTTGCTGGGACCACTGAACCACCTTCCTAACTGGTCTCCTGACTTTTCCCCTTTGCCCATCTACAGGTGTTTCTCCACATAGCAGTTAGATGATTGTTGGAAAATGTGTCTTATCATTCCTCTTCTTAGCTCAATACCTCTAATGGATTCCTGCCTTTCTCTAAGCAACATCCAGAGTTTTTATCGTGAGTGACAAGCTTCAATGTGTCCAGGTTCCTGTCTACTATGTTTTGCTTTGGGTGCTACTGTACTATCAAAGATAAGCACAGTCAGACATTAGTTAAAGTAGTGAAAACACATTTCATTTAGTTAACTACTAACAACAAGCAAAGAGCTAAGCCCCATTCTAATCTGTGCAGAGGTGACTGGGCATTTTAAAGGGAGAATGAGGGAGTAAGGAGAAGGAATTGAATAGAGTTGGAGCATAAAATGTTACAAAAAGTGGGAAAGAGGGTACATGTGAAACCTATCTATATTTGCTCTCTGGTATGCTCCTACCACACCACCTATTATCAGGGCTTGGCCAGCATAAACAGTAAATTATTTTGTCAGCATTGAGTTTTCTCAGGGAGACATTTTAAGGTAGGCTGGGGTTCTCCTAAAGAAGTGTCTTTGAACAGTTAGAGTCTATGTCAGTTTTTGTTGAAGTCTTTATAGGCCAAGGTTGAGGCTCAGTAGGGATGATGTCTCAGAGGGGTCTGGTTGGAGTTTGCTCAAGGAGAAAATCTTTAGCACAACACTATCTTCTTTCACCCTCACTGGACTCCTCCTCTTCCTAAACATGCCAAGCACTTAAGATGCTACAAAAGTAGTGTTTCCTCTTTCTTCTATCTGGAATACTTTACCCAAGCTAACCACACAGCTTGTCTCCACTCTTAGTCAAATCTCCGGTTATTTTTCATTTTCCCAAGTGGGGTCCTTGATTGTTCACACTGATTTCCCCTCCTTCAGATTGCACAAATGCCTTCTGGTTTAGATTAAATTTTATATATTGTAGATTCTAATAACTCTACGGTTCCATTTTAACACACTTAAGCACAGTAGAAATTTAACGTTATTTTGCAATTTTCTCAGTAGTATTTGCTTTATTTTTCCTCCTGTAAGATCCATGATGATGTGACCTTAACTAATTTTTATTATCACAGAATCTCAGTACAGTGCCTGGCATAAAATGTATATTCAATGCATATTTCTAATAAATTAATGGCTAAATATGTCAAATTGATACTAGAGAGTTAGAGCATTAAGAGTACAGTCGCCAAACCTCCATCTAGTGGTCCAAATAAAGATGCAAGATAAGGAAGAATAAAAGGTTTTAGAATCACCTAAGAGTCCTAACAACAACAACAACAACAAAAAGCGTGTATATAGATGGTGTGTGTGTGAGTGTGTGTGTGTGTGTGTGTGTTTCTAGGTCTTCTAATAAAAAGGAATATCATGGCTTAATTGTGTCTGATTTACTATCTTTAAATGTAGCTAGGAAACTTTCTTACTTCAAAAAGTACATATGTAAACTAGCAAAAAATGTTAAAGTAGTTTCCAGATTTCATTTTATGTGATAACTAAACAATAAAGATATCAAATTGTTCACTCTTCCATGAGTTACTTTGATAGTCAGTGATTTCCTGAGGACCAGTCACCTCACAACTTGTTACCTTGGTTTTCCCCACTGGGGGGTGGGGGGGAGGAAGCCATCATGCACTGATAATCAGCTCATTCTGTCCTATCAAATTAATTCTAGTATTTGCCTGAGGCATTTTCACATTTCTCCTTTTCTCAGCCAAGAGAAGCCATATATAGATATTTGCCTAAAATAGTCTGTAAGTACTACATCTAGAGGAAGAAATGGGGCATTGTATGCAGCTAGTATAAGATAAACAGGAGAGAGGAGAGAAGAGCTTCCCCTGCCCCAAATGAACTCAAAGTCTTAATAAAATCCGTGGAATACATTATGATACTAGAAGTTTACATGTGCTTCAAGTAACTCCTAAAAGAATGTAGAATTGACAAACTGAAAATGTTTAAAATTGATGGGGCAACAGTCAGCTAGATTTTCCCACTTAACATGCTTTAAAACATTAGCTAAGGCAGGGGCACTGGGTTGCTCAGTCGGCTGAGCGTCCCACTTCGGCTCAGGTAATGATCTCACGGTTTGTGGGTTCGAGCCCCTCGTCCCGCTCTGTGCTGACAGCTCAGAACCTGGAGCCTGCTTCAGATTCTGTGTCTCCCTCTCTCTCTGCCCCTCCCCTGCTCATTCTCTGTCTTTCTCTGTCTCTCAAAACTGAATAAAGATTTTTTTTTTTTTAACATCAGCTAAGGCAGAGGGCAAGGGAAACCAGAGACGGGTCCTACAGCCAAGCATGTAGATCAGCCTAATTTTATATTTGAATAAAATGAATAATTTTCCTGAAGATCCAAAGCAGCAAGAAGGAAACATGATAATGCAAGCCAAGAAACAGGACCTCTGTTTTGGTGCCCTTGCCTTATTTCTTCCGTTGTTACGTTTTTTGTGCTTTGAAAGAAGGTCTGAGCATCTACTCTAGAATCTACTCTGTAACCTTAGGCGGAACACAACCCAGCGAACTTTTTGCTTCCCCATTTGTAAAATGAGTATAATAATTTTACCTACCTCACTAGAAACACTAGAAACAATATAGGGTTGTTTTCTGGAT
Source organism: Panthera onca (assembly GCF_046562875.1). Classification (NCBI taxonomy): domain Eukaryota; kingdom Metazoa; phylum Chordata; class Mammalia; order Carnivora; family Felidae; genus Panthera; species Panthera onca. The sequence goes on along the minus strand of NC_138342.1, from coordinate 25,903,326 downwards.
TAATATATTATGTAAAGCACATAGAATTATGTCTGACAGCATTTTAAGTTTAGAAGAGTTGTTACTATTATTCTCAACTCATGAGCTTAGCAAAGCATAATAGAGATGCATATAATTTTATAGTGCCTGGCCCTAGTCTTTTCTCCTGTTTTCTCATTTTACAGGTCTGAAAAGTTGGGGAGAGAAACATTCATTTTATATCACTTCTCTATAAAGCTTGCTCGATCTATGTCTAAAATTTAACAACAATGAAATAAAAAGAAAAAGAAAACAACTAAATGAAGCAGAAGAGACATAAAGAAAAAATACATTTTGCTTTGTTTCGGTGTGTGTGTGTCTGTGTGTGTGTGTGTGTTTTGTTTGTTTGTTTTTTTTTTTTAACAAAACTTTAAGGGCACCTGGGTGGCACAGTGGGTTAAGCTTCCGACTTCAGCTCAGTTCATGATCTCATGATCTCATGGTTTGTGAGTTTGAACCCTGTGTTGGGCCCTGTGCTGACAGCTCTGAGCCTGGAGACTATTTCAGATTCTGGGTCTCCCTCTCTCTTTGCCCCTCCCCGCTCATACTCTGTCTCTCTCTGTCTCTGTCTCTGTCTCTCTCTCTCTCAAAAAAAAAATAAATAAATAAACATTCAAAATAATTAAAAATAAATAAATAAAACTTTAAGTAAAATAGAGTATAAAAAGGAAGCAAATACATAGCACATGAAAAGACCCATGCAAAGAGTGTTCTTATTTAAAGGTCACCTTCCTAGAAATAGCATCAGATTTCAAAGTTACATTTTCAACCTTGATGTCATCAGGAGACACCAAACACAGAATATATAAATATTTGGGGGTTTGCAAAAGTCTAAGTGTTATATCCATTTGATAAAATATGATGATATTCAAGAAAATGTCTCCTAAATGCCAAAGCCACTTTCGAGAGAAATCAATTCCAAATTGATGATAATGAAGATAAGGCGTAATAAATATATTTACAGGTTACTGAAGACACATCTAGATGCTTTGGTTAAAGATACACTCTACACAAGGTTTGGTATACTTCATAGTCACACAGGATGCTCTCATAGATACATAAATATAGCAAAAATATAACAAGAGTCAAGAACTCCTAATGCGTTAGTGAAGATTTCTTAATGTAACACACTGTCTCCTACTCCATATATTAAAGGATTTTTGTGTTAACTGCATCATAAGCAGTTCAAGGACAGTGACAGGGATATTAGTAGGACTAGAATCATGTAAATGGCCACTAATTGGGAAACATAAGAATAGGTGAGCTAGTTTGGAAGAAGTTATCAAAATCCCTATTAGGAGTTTTTTAAGGGGTGCCTGGGTGGCTCAGTCGGTTGAGCGACTGACTTCGGCTCAGGTCATGATCTCACGGTTTGGTTTGTGAGTTCGAGCCCCGCGTCGGGCTCTGTGCTGACAGCTCAGAGCCTGGAGCCTGCTTCTGATTCTGTGTCTCCCTCTCTCTCTGACACTCCCCCACTCATTCTCTGTCTCTCTCTGCCTCACAAATAAATAAACATTAAAAAAAAATTTTAAAAAAAGAAGTTTTTTAATAAAATTTTATTTCTCTTTAAGACAGATACCATATGGTTTCACTCTTATGTGGATCCTGAGAAACTTAACAGAAACCCATGGGGGAGGGGAAGGAAAAAAAAAAAAGAGGTTAGAGTGGGAGAGAGCCAAAGCATAGGAGACTGTTAAAAACTGAGAACAAACTGAGGGTTGATGGGGGGTGGGAGGGAGGGGAGGGTGGGTGATGGGTATTGAGGAGGGCGCTTTTTGGGATGAGCACTGGGTGTTGTAATGAAACCAATTTGACAATAAACTTCATATATTGAAAAAAAATGCATTTCTCTTTTAATCCAATCTCAACAATATACACACAGGCCTATGATAGTCATGTACTTTTTCATATAGAATAGCAACCCCATTTCTGACTAGTATTTCTAATTCTTTTGGTATCATTCAACCTTAAAGTTCACTGTTCAGGACAAAAATAAAAGTAGTAAAAAGTGTTAACATTGTGACAAGCTCTATGGTGTTTATTGTCATTCCAGTATAGGTACCTGTCAGTATTTCTCTCAAGAATTCAGTGACATGAAAATTCATATTATCTCTTCTTCTTCATACCAACAAGTTTGTTTTTTCATAGCTAAAATGAATGTCATTGATATCTTTATTGGATTCCTGAACAGTAATAGCCCTTTTAACAATTGTCTCTTACCTCAGGTTGAGATCTAGCTCCACAGCTTTGAACCCATGATAGCTATGAAAACCAGCCACCTAAAATGTATTGGAGTCCCCTACAGTAAAATGTACGAGTTTGGAACCCCCCAAATCTCTAGTCCTCCAAGATTGCAACTATTTGCCCTGAATAGAAGCTCACTATAAATCTTCATTCCCAGGGTTTATCTTTGTTTCTTCTCAGAACTCACTCTTTGTCGGCCTCCAAATGTCTAAGGTGTTGGTTTAAAAATATCAGTGGCGATTGTTTAATATCACAGCTTCCTGAGGTGGTACACCATTGAGGCTAACAAGAGGTTGACCAAAACATTTAAAAGAAAAAAAAAAAACTGGTAGATGATACATCCACTTGAAGGTTGAAAATCACGTCACTGGGTGTTTAGAAGACCACACACATGTACAAAGCTGTGGGCATGCCAATGAAAAATCTGCAAAGGCCCTAATGTCTGACCTTTCAGTGACCTTGAGGCTCTGCACAAGTAGGAAGTGAAGGTTAAGACAAATCTGTAAATTTCCTGCTGGAATATTGAAAACCTATCACAATATGCACAGCACCTTGGCAAGAGCTGAGAGACTTATTGGTTCAAGGAATTTAAGGAAATATCTGCCAATCATTAAATGACCATTGGGAACAACTGAGGAGAGAAATAAGTGGCTGCACATAGCAAAGAAGACAGACATTGAGAATTCATTAAGGAATATAGTAAACAAAACAAAACACCATCAAGAAGAAAGAGAAATGACAACCAAACTGTAGGGAGAAGACATCTCATTTCCAGTGTAACCACATAATATTAAAGTTGTCTAATTTTCAATAACAACAGCAAAAATATGGTACACAAAAAGAAACAAGGAAGTATGGGTCATATACAAGAAAAAGCAGTCCGTAAAAACTAAAGAAATACAGACATTGGATTTACCAGAGAAAGACTTTAGGCATTACAGATATGTTCAAAGAACTTAAGCTAATCATGTCTAAAGAATGAAAAGAAAATTTGAAAACAATGACTCATTAAATTAAGACTATCAATATACTTAATACAAATTCTGGAGTTGAAAAATGCAATAACAGAAATGAAAATGTCACCAGTGGAACTCAAAAGCATATTTGAACTGACAAAAGAAAGAATAAGCAAACAGAAGACAAATCCATTAAGATTATCCAGTCTTGGGGAGCCTGAGTGGCTCAGTTGGGTAAGCATCCAACTTCGGCTCAGTCACGATCTCAGTTTGTGAGTTCCAGCTCCGCTTATCAGGCTTTGTGCTGACAGCTCATAGCCCGGAGCCTGCTTCAGATTCTGCGTCTCCCTCCTCTCTCTGTCGCTTCCCCCCCGCCTCAAAAATAAGTATACATTAAAAAAATTATCCAGTCTTAAAAACAATAACAACAAAAAATTAAAATTAGTAGAACCATGGGGCACCTGGCTGGCTCAGTCACAAAGCATGCAACTCTTGATCTTGGGGTCACGAGTTCGAGCCCCACATTGGGTGTAAAGATTACTTTAAATAAATAATAAATAAATAAATAGATAAATAGAAAAACTTTATAATAAATAGTACCTGAGAAATCTGTTGGATACAAACAAGTGTACCAATATACATAAAATGGGAGACCCCCAGGAAAGGAGAGAAAGAAAAGGGCAGAATGAATATTTAAAGCAAAATAGCCAAAAATTTCCCAAAGGGGATGCAAAATGTTAAAATGCATATCCAAAAAGTTCAACAAACTTTAAGATAAACTCAAAGAGATCTCCATCTACACATTTTATAGTCAAACTGATAAAAGACAGAACAAAGACAGAAACTGAAACAGAAAAAGAAAAGAGACTCACAAAGAATCTTCAATATGGTTAACAGTTTACTTCTCATCAGAAATCATGGAAAGAAACCAAAAAGCAGTGGCATGCCATAATCAAAGTGCTGATTATCAAAAGATTGTCAACCAAGAATTCTACATAACTCAAAGCTGTCATTCAGGATAAAAACGATAAATTAAGATATCCCCAGATAAACACAATCTGACAGCATTCATCTCTAGGGTACTGGCCTACAAGAAATACCAATGACTGTCTATTAGATTGAAATAAATATCAACCAAAGTCTACACGAAGAATTAACACCACTATAGGTAACTACAAAACATACTACAAAAGGCAGCCTAAATATGTATTTGTTTGTAATGCATTTCTTCTTCTGATTACAAAGAAAAGCACTGCATAAAACAATAATTATAAGATTGTTTTGCTGGACATAAAACATACAAATTATTTGTGTCACAATAATAGCGGAAAGGTGGTGTAAGGAAATGAAACACTATTCAAGCAAGGATTTGTTATACTATTGATATTAATCTGAATTAACTTGCCTTAAATTAAGATATAATTTAATTAAGATGTTAATTGTAATCTCCAGGACTACTATTAAAAAATAACAAAAAATAGTAGAACAGAAATGGCAAGGCTACTAAAATGGTACATCAGACTTTTTCACTCTAACATAAAAATGTCAATAATGAGGAAATAGAAGAACAATAGAATAAAAGAATTATAGAAAACAAATAGCAAAGTGACAGGCATACATCTTAATTTATCAGTAATTATAAATGAACTAAACACTCCAATCAAAGAGCAGAGTTTGGCAGAGTGGATAATAAAACAAAACAAAAAAGATAATCAAGTATTTGATAGCATCAAGAAACACACATTTAAATCAAAGAAACAAAGAGATTGAAAATAATAAAAAAGATAGACCATGCAAACAATAACCAAAAGACAACTGGAGTGGATATATTAGCATCAGAATCAGACACGATACACTAATTTGTTGTTAGAAAAAAATAAGGCCACTGTATAATGATGAAAGTCATATTCCATTAAGAAGACATAAAACATTTATATGTACCTAAGAAAAGAGTCCTAAAATACATGAAATAAAAACCTGTCGATATTGAAAGAAGTAGACAATTCAACAAAAAGAGTTGGTGGCTTAAATTCCCCACTTTATTAATAAATAGAAAAACTAGGAAGAATATTAACCTGAAAATGTGAGCAACATTGTAAACCAAATAGACCTAACATATCTATGGAACACCCACCAACAGCAGGATACACATTCTTCTCGAAGGTGCATGGAGCAGTCTTAAGAACAGACCATATGTTAGGCCATAAAGATTTTTTTTTTATTTTATTTGAGAGATAGAGAGAGAGTGCCGGAGTCCAGCTCCAGCAGGTCCAGGGTTTCCCGAAGGATGAACGGCGTCGGCGAAAAAGTGAAAAAAAAAAAAAATAAAACAAAAATAAAAATGGACACAGACAACAGCAGTGTGTTGAACTGGCCACTTTATTGTGGCAAACGTGGCATTATATTTGTTAACAGTTTCCTTGTAGCATGAGTCATCTATGTTTTCTAGCATTACCTAATTCTAAAAATGTTCCTATGTATAATCACCTTTTAAGGAATAACATAGTTATTTTCTCATAACGTTCCCTCCTGCCCTTTGCTTATTGATTAATTTCTTACATTATTTTCATTATGTACCTATGTTTATCTATAATCTACAGAGCATTTGCTTTGCTGTTTTCATGAAAGGTCATCTACCACTCAACACCTCAAGTGGAACAGTGACAGGGACATGACCTCTTTGTTGTTTCCCTGAACCATTTGTGGTTTGAGGAACAAGTGTTCGCCCTTGGTCCGAGGTGCCAGGAGGGGGCCAAGAGGGCCTTAGGAACCCATGCCTTATACATTCTCAGAGAGACAATGCACCTAGGAACTAACGAAACATTCTATACTTTAACCGACTAGGTTCTGTCATCATCTGGAATGCCTCCTGGGGGCCAAGTGGGCCTAGGGGTTAGAGTAACTTGTGCCCACAGATACACTCCTTTGTTGCCAGAGTGGGGCTTTTAAATCCATTTGTCCCTACTTGGCTGGGAAATGCATGAGGCTATCCTTCCTTTAGGTAGAGGAGTCTTTATGGGGGTGGCAAGGGCTAAATGCAGGGCCGCACAATTTCCTTGCGGAACCTTATTACTTTCCCAGTGGTTCTTTTCCCAGGAGCCCTTTCAGGGCAATCCCTCAACAGACAATCCCCCAGGTACTTTTATTAAGGCCAAATTACACAAAAGCGGAAGTACAAGAAGCTTCACTGTCGGAGGGCCACCCTGCAGTCCCGATCCGTCCACCGCCCGGGGCCCTGCCATCAGTCTGGTTGGATAGCTCGGCTTCCGGCGAGAGAGCATGGGGTTGGGAGGCAGAGGGGCAAAAGGAGAGAGAGAGAATCTTGTGTGTCCTTGTGCAGAGCTCTATCCCATGACCTTGTGATCGATCATGGCCTTAGCCGAAATCAAGAGTCAACAGGCAGAGTCCCCCAGGCGCCCCAGACATTAAACACTTTAAAAGAGTGAAATCATTAAAAAATATTCTTGGATAACAATGGAATTAAATTAAAATGAGATTTGGTGAATTTACAATAGATGAAAAGTAAACAAGACATTTCTGAATGATGAGTATATCATAAAAGAAATTGTAAGATAGATTAGAAAACACATAGAGGTAGGTGAATAGAAATGAAAACACAACAGACTATTTATTATTCCATGAATGGTTCGTAAAAGGAAGGAACATGCTACAACAGGAAGGAACCTTGAAAACATGAGGCTAAATGAGTACAGCTAGTCACAGAGGCTCATATGTTATATGATTCCATTTATATGAGATGTTCAGTATAGGCAAAACCACAGACTGAGATGGTTTTGCAATTTTGAAGTCTTGGGGATGGGGGAGTGGGAATGGGTATTGACTACAAATTAGCATGGACTCTGTTTTTTAGGAGATACAAATGTCTAAAATTAAATAGTGGTGGTAGTTACACTGAGTTATATACTTCATAAGATGACTTTTATGGCATGTGAATTATATCTGAATAAATTATATGTATATGGATTGCATCTGAATAAACACTTTTAAACGTTTATTTATTTATTTTAAGAGAGAGAGAAAGAGAGAGAGAGAGAGGAGTAAAAGTGCTGGAGGGACAGAGAGAAAGGTAGAAAGAAAATCCCAAGCAGGCTCCATGCTGTCAACACAAAGCCCGATGTGGAGCTTGATCCCATGAACCATAAGATCATTACTGACTCGATCCAAAATCAGAGTTGTGTGCTTAATCAACTGAACCACCCAGACACCCCTAACGCTTTTATTAATGACAGATAGCAGAACTTAAATCTCGACACAAACCTTCCTGATTCTAAAGGATTTGAGATTCACAGGACCAAATTTTCTTCTTGGGCTTGCAACAAGGTAATACAAACACCACTGCTTGCACCAAATCATTTATCCCATTTATCATGCAAAAGAATTCACAGCATTAGTGCCTATACAATCATAATCAACAGCCATCAGCATTTGACAGACAAAAGTCTCCAAATAATGAAATTAGTACTACAGCAGAAAAGAGAGGGTAAAACCTGAAAGAGGAAAATCAACACTATAAGGAAAATTTGATCCTTGTTTTTTTATATCAGGCATTTTCATCCTATAATAATAGATTTAAAAAGGCTATTCTAATACCCTAATTCAAAAGCTAAGCTTTCTCATGAAGTGCCTCATGCAGATATAGTCTAGACTAATAGAAATTGAAATAGCATTCTTAATATGGAAATATCCTTTGAAATAGATATATTACATTGCCTGATTTGATATTTTAAAGGATAATATCTCACCTCAGTCTCTCTTAATTTGTCTTTTTCTCTCTCTTCCTCTCTTGTGCACACACACGCACACGGATACTTGAAAAATAACTTTAAGATTTATCATAGTTATTGGGAAAAGTTATAGAAATTATGTTCATGGGTGTTTGACATTTATATTTGATAAGGCTTACCAAATTAAGAACAAAAAGTAGAAAAGACCTTTATGTAGGCTTTTACTGGAATTTCAGGAAATAAAAAGATGAAAAAATTGAGTTTATATATTGATACTTTTAACATAATAGACGTGATTTCTTTTTAAATAATAAATAAATAAATAAATAAATAAATAAATAAATAAAACAGGTGTTTAGCCATGAGTAAGATTAGACATCTAAATTGAACAGATATAGAAGCACTTTTCTGCCAAAGTATGTTTAGTACCTTTCTTTGGTAAAGTGTGTAGCTTAATACAGTTTTTGTCAGTTAAATGCTAAAGTTAAAGTTGAAATGAAAATAAAAGACTGAATATGACTCCATTCTTAAAAAATAGCCCATGTAAACCCTTAGCTCTGTCTTGTAAGTTATAAAAAAACAAAAACAAAAACAAAAAACTTCTAAGTCCTAAATCACTGATTTCTCACAAGAAAAATACATTAGGAGATATATGTTCACACAGGGTATGTAGAAACAAACATCGTTGCCTTTAAATATTAAACAGATAAAATTTAAATCTTTTGGTTACTTATTTAGGGAAAAAAAGATAATAGTCATTTAGGAGGTATCTCACAGTATAACAATACTCCAAAACATGGAAAATAGAAGCAACTATGTTTATTGTTTAACTTATAAACGAAGTAGTGTAAAGGTCTTGAACTGAATCCCATAGTTGAAGATATTTGTATATATCATCTTAAAATTATGTCTTAAAATGTGTTTCAGATTACTGAAAACATTTCATTAGTAATTTTATTTTTTTTAACTTTTTAATGTTTTATTTATTTTTGAGACAGAGAGAGACAGAGCATGAGCAGGGGAGGGGCAGAGAGAGAGGGAGACACAGAATCCGAGGCAGGCTCCAAGTTCTGAGCTGTCAGCACAGAGCCCAACGCGGGGCTCAAACTCACAAACCGCGAGATCATGACCTAAGCCAAAGTCGGACACTTAACTGACTGGGCCACCCAGGTGCCCTCATCAGTAATTTTCTAAGGAAATGTTATGACTAAAAATTTTGTCTAAGATACATTGTTTTGTTTTGTTGGAAGAGAAAGGGATAGTGATTGAGTAAGGGGCAGAGGGAGAAAGAGAATCCCAAGCAGGCCCCACTATATCAATCCAAAGCCTGACATGGGGCTCGATCTAACAAATCATGAGATTATGACCTGAGTGTAAATCAAGAGACAGAAATTTAACCGACTGAGCCACCCAAGGTACCCTTAAGATACATTGTTTTGAGAAGCTATCTCAGTGACTTGTGAAACTTCCCACTCATTCATTTTGTGAGTTTCAGTAAGCCTTGATGCATTTGTGTTTATTGAAATTTAAAAGAAACTCAAGAATGGCTTAAAAGGTGAGCTCTTACTGTTACTGCAAAGGCAAATATATGTACATAATTTCATAATTATATTTACCCTAAAAAAAATTTTAGCAACACTCCTACCCTTGCAATTATGGCAATTATACTCCAAATTAGTTCTAAAATAACAAGATGAAAGCATACATAAAAAGATAATGAAAATTCTCCAAACATACAGGAAGTAGACTTTGGAAGTGGATTCTAAATCTTTAGAACAGCCAACTAGCAAGATTAGTAGAGGAATATAGGGTCATTGGGAAAACAGTATCTGGAGAGACCGTAGTATTGAAAGGAAAATAATCCTTGACAGTCAAATGGCCTTTATTGGATCCTAATTACAGGTTTCCCTTGCTACCCAAAATCTGCTTTATGCCACTGTGCTTTTATCAAAAGTCTGTAATAGTACATGTTTTACACTACCAAAAAAAAATCCAATAAGATTTTCACTTTTGTGAAATGGTAATTCGTTCCATGTTTTTGCTATGGTAGCTTATGAAAGGGAGTGCTCTATTTTCTGATAGCAAGGGAAACCTGTTAACCTCTTCTTGTGGAGCTCATTTCATTATAAGACACCAACTTCATAGAATTTTGCTTAAATGAAACCAAGCATAATATTGTTAGTAGTAATCCACAAACGCTCCCATGGAAGATTACTTGCACAGGAGTAAAATTTCTGAGTACCTAACTCTGCATTACAAACTCTTTAAAACAAATTTTTAAATTTTGTCAAGGACAAATTGTTTCCCACACTGAAGTTTCATTTATAAGCCTTAGTTCAATATGTTTTTATTTTCTATCAATAGACTAATAAGGAAAAAAAATGACCAATTAAATTGTTATTAAAATTCAGATGGTTTTGTTCTGGTGGATTATAAGGTGGTTCCTTTTCCAGAAGGAAGAAATATATTACATAAAATTACTAACTTTGAAAATTTAATAAATATCTAACAATGAAATCAGCTAAAAAATTCACTTTACTCCAGATCTGAATATTTCCCCTTCCTATTTACAGTTTTGCCTCAAGAAAAGCTAATACATCAGATTCAGATATGGGCAAATTTTGACCCACGTTCTTGCTTTTTTTTTTTTAATGTAGCATAAAGAGAGAATACTGAGCAAAGCAGACTGAGAATACTTATTTTAATTTAACATATCTGTATTATTTATAAATATGATACCATTTGAAATAGCAAATGTCATCCATGTAGATAACCAACTGCTCTAATAGAAGAACCACGGATATACTTCTTAAGTGATTCAGTCTAAAGAAAATTTTTGTTACAAGAAATGTTACTAAAAAAAAAACTTCTAAATTGGAATTTTGCATTAATTGCTTAACTTTCTATTTTAATGTGCTTTTTTAGCACTATGCATTCTTCTATATCTCACATCATGCATTTTATCAATTATTTTTCTTCATCAAACAGTTACAGTGGAGAAGGTAAGAAAAAGTATGAGGTAGATACTGGTCAGAATATTAAACTCCTGTGAAAATTAAGCGGTTGCCCTATTTGTAGAAGGTTTGGCCATTTAGCAGACTCCATGTGTACTTAGACTGTTTTTTTGGTTGTTCTTCAAATCGGTTTTGTTAGCGCCACCAGAGACTTTGGTTTTCTATGTAAAGAATCACAAATTTTGCAGCATTCAAAGTTCTTAAAAATGTGGCTCAGTGCAACTCAGCTTCCAGAGTTCCAGCCTCAGGTTTGCTCACACATGCCAAGGCAGACCATGAATTCTCTTCATTCTTCTTATTTTAATTGTGGTGTAATTGACAGGCAATATTATATTAGTTTCAGGCATATGACAGTGATTTGACTTCGTATACATTTCCAAATGTGGTGAAATTGTCACCACAATAACCCTAATTATCATCTGTCACCTTACAAAATTAATGCAATTCTATTGACTATGGTAACCATGGTGTACGTTATAGCAGCATGATTTCTTCACTTTATAGCTGGGGGTTTGTACTTCCTAATCCCCTTCATCCTTTTACTACACCACCCCACTACCACCAATCACCTCCCCCCACCACGTCGGGCAACCACAAATCTGTTTTCTGTATATGAGTGTAGGTATAGTTTTGTTTGTTTTGTTTTTTAATTTCCACATTATCATGCAATATTTTCCTTTCTATGACTTTTTCCTCTTACCATAATACCATCAAGTTTTATCCATGTGGTTGCAAATGGTAAGACTTCATTGTTTTATGGCTGAGTGGTATTACATTATGTATATATTCTTTATCCATTCATCTATCAGTGGATACTTAGGTTGCTTCCATAACTTAGCTATTGTAAATAATGCTACAATAAACATAGGAGTGCATATAACTTTTCAAATTATTATTTCCCTTTTCTTCAGGTAAATGCCCAGAACTGGAATTACATGATCATACGGTACTTTTATTTTCAGTTTTATGGAACCTCCATACTGTTTTCCACAGTGGCTAGATCATTTTACATTCCCACCAACAGTGTCTGAAGATACTCTTTTCTCCACATCCTCGCCAACATTGATATTTCTAGTCTTTTTGATACTAGCTATTCTGAATAGTGTAAGATGTGATCTCAATGTAGTTTGCATTTCCCTGATGATTAGTGACATTGAGCACTTTTTATGTGTCTGTTGGCCATCTGTTTGTCTTCTTTGAAGAAATGTCTGTTCATATTCTCTGCCCATTTTTAAATTTGATTATTTGGGTTTTTGGTGTTGAGTTGTATGAGTTCTTTACATACTTTGAATATTAACCCCTTATTGAATGTATCATTTTTAAATATTTCCCCCATTCAGTAGATTGCCTTTTGCTTTGTTGATGGTTTCCTTTGCTGTGCAAATAATTTTTAGTTTGATATATCCTGTTTTTCGTTTGTTTGCTTCTTGGTTTTTGTTTTTTGTTTTTGTTTGTGCGCGTGTGTGCATGTGTGTGTGTGTGTGTGTGTGTGTGTGTGTGTGTGTGTGTGTTTACTCGTATTTCCTTTGCCTTTGGAGACAGATCCAAAAAAAACACAAAACACCGTTAAGACCTATGTCAAGGACATTACCACCAATGTTTTCTTCTAGGAGTTTTATGATTTCAGGTCTTATGTTCAAGTCTTTATCCGTATTGATTTGATTTTTATATATGGTGCAGAATAGCGGTCCAGTTTCATTTTTTGCATATAGCTGTCCAATTTTCTCAACACCATTTATTGAAGACACTATCATTTCTCCATTGTATATTATTGACTTCTTTGTTGTAAATTAATTGACCATCAGTGTGTAGGTTTATATCTGGGCTCTTTATTCTGTTCTATTGATCAATGAGTCGGTTTATGCCAATACCATAGGATTTTTTATTAGTATAGCATTGTCGTAGATTTTGAAATCAGGGAATGTGAGACCTAGGGCTTTTTTTTTTTCTCTTTCCCAACATTGTGTTAGTTTTTTAGGGTCTTTTGTGGTCCCATACAAATTTTAGAATTTATTTTTTTTAGTTTTGTGAAAAAATTTGTGGGAATTTTGATAAGGATTGCACTGAATCTGTAGATGACTTTGGAAACTACAAACATTTTAACAATTTTAATTTTCCTAAAACATGAGCAGAAAGTAGTTTTCCATATATTTGTGTCTTCTTTAATTTCTTTCATTAATGTCTTATAATTTCAGAGTGCATGTCCTTTACCTCCTTAAATTTATTCCTACATATTTTGATGCAATTTTTAAATAATTTTTTAGTGTTTATTTTTGAGAGAGAGAGATAGAGTGTGAGAGGAGAAGTGACAGAGAGAAAGAGAGACAACCTAATCTGAAGTAGGCTCCAGGCTCTGAGCTGTCAGCAGAGTCCAATGCAGGGCTCAAAGTCATGAACCGTGATATCATGACCTGAGCCCAAGTCATATGCTTAATTGACTGAGCCACTCAGGCAGCCCTGATGCATTTTTAAATGAACATGTTTGTTTAGTTTGTCTCCCTGATAGTTTATTATTGTGTATGGAAACACAACAAATGTTTTTCTATTAATTTTGTATCCTGCAGCTTAACTGAATTCTTCATTTAGTTCTAACTGTTCTTGGTGGAGTCTTTAGGGTATTCTTCATATAACATGATATAATAGCATGTCATCTGCAAATAGGAAAAGTTTTCTTCTTCCTTTCCAGTTTGGATGTCTTTTATTTTTTTACCAATTGCTCCGGCTACTATTTCCAATACTATGTTGAATAAAAGTGGAATTAGTGGGCATCCTTGTTTTGTGCTGATATTAGAAGGAAAACGTGCAGCTTTTCAAGGTTGAGTATTATGTTAGCAGTGGTTTGTTGTATATGGCCTTTATAATTGCTAATGTACATTCCCTCTATACCCACTTTGTTGAGAGTTTTTATCATAAATGGATGTTGAATTTTGTCAAATGTTTTTTTCTGCATTTATTGAGATGATCATGCAATTTTTATCAGTCATTTTGTTAATATGGTATATCATGTTGACTGATTAGCAATTATATCATTCTGCATTCCTGAAGCAAATTCTACTTGATCGTGGTGTATGATCCTTTTAATGTACTGTTGAATTTGGTTTGCTAATATTTTGTTGAGGATTTTGCATCTAGTTTGAGTAACTTTATCGGCCTATAGTTTTATTTTTTGGTGATATCCTTCTCTGGTTTTGGTATTAGGCTTTATAATGCTTACCTCATACAATGATTTTGGGAGCTTTCCTCCTTCTTTTTTTGGAAACATTTGAGAAGGATAGGCATTACATCCTTGAATCCTTGGCAGAATTAGCCCGTGAAGCTGTCTGGACCTAGAATTTTATTTGTTAGGAGGTTTTTGATTACTGATCAATCTTCTTACTAGTATTGCTCTATTCAGATTTTCTAGTTCTTCATGATTCAGTCTTGGCAGGTTGTATGTTTCTCACAATTTATCCATTTCTTCTAGGTTGTCCAAGTTTTTAGAATATAATTGTTAACAGTCATCTCTTTTGATCCTTTGTACATCTGTGGTATCAGTTGTAAAGTCTCCTCTTTCATTTCTGATTTTATTTATTTGCGCCCTATCTTTTTTTTTTTTTTTTTTTTTTTTTTTTTTGGTCAGTCCAACTAAAGATTTGTTAAGTTTGTTTACCTTTTATAGGAACTGCTCTTAGTCTCACTGATCTTTTCTGTTGTCATTTCAATCTCTTTTTCATTTATTTCCACTCTGATCTTTATTATTTTCTTCCTTCTACTAATTTTGGGGTCCCTTCTTCTTCTTCTTCTTCTTCTTCTTCTTCTTCTTCTTCTTCTTCTTCTTCTTTTTCTTCTTCTTCTTCTTCTTCTTCTTCTTAGTTCCTTTAGGTATAAAGTTAGATTGTTTATTTGAGATTTTGCTTGTTTCTTGAGGTATACCTATGAACCTCCCTCTTGGAACCACTTTTTCTGCATCCATATATTTTGCCAAATTGCATCTGTTTTCATTTATCTGTACATATTTTTTTCTCTTTTGATTTCTTCTGTGACCCAATAGGTGTTCAGTAACATGTTGTTTAATCTTCATGTGTTTGTTGTTTTCCTGTTTTCTTCTTTAAATTGACATCTAATTTCATTATATTGTGGCCAGAAAATTTGCTTGATATATCAGTCTTAAATACTGAAATTTGTTTTGTGGCTTAATATGTGATTTATCCTAGAGACTGTTCCATATACACTTGAGAAGAATGTGTACTTTACTACTCTTGGATGGAATGCTCTGTATATATCTATGAAATTCATCTGGTCTAATGTGTCATTTAAGGTACATTTCCTTATTGAACTGTCTGGATGATCTGTTGGTGGATGTAAGTGGGGTATTAAAGGCCCCTGCTAGTATTGTATTGTTGTCAACTTTTCCCATTAGGTCTATTAATATTTGTTCTACATATATGGGTGCTTCTACATTGGGTGCATAAATATTTATAAATGTTGTAACTCCTTGCTGGGTTGACACCTTTATCATTATTTATTGCAACTCTTTGCCTTTTATTACAGTCTTTGTTTTAAGGTTATGTTTTCTGAGAGAAGTATAGCTATACCAACTCTCTTTTCATTTCCATTTGCATGGAATATCTATTTCCATTTTTTCACTTTCAGTCTGTGTGTCTTTACTTGTAAAGTGAGTTTTGTAAGATATAACATTACATATATGTAAAATATATATACATATCTATCTATATCATCTATATCTAATCTATATCTAATCTATCTTATCTATCTATCTATCTATCATCTATCTATCTTGCTTGTTTAATGCATTCAATCATTCTAACTCTTTTGATTAGAGAATTTAGTCCAATTACATTTAAAGTAACCATTGATAGGTATCTACTTATTGACATTCTTCATGGTTTTCTGGCTGATTTTATAATTTTTCTCTATTACTTTCTTCTCTTTCATTCCTCCCTTATGGTTTTAATGTCCTTTTTAGTATTATACTTAGGCCCCTTTCTCATTTACTTTTGTATTTACTAGAATTTTTTTGCTTTTGTTACTGTGAGGTTCATATATATCATCCTATGTACATAACAGTCTAAGTTGATAGTGACTTAAACATGAACACATTCCAATATTCTATATTTTTACTCTCCCCCATGTTTTATATTTTTGATGTCACTTTTTGCATCTTTTATGTATCCCTTAACCAATTATAATAGTTTTATTTAACTTTATTACTTTCATCTTTAAACCTTCTTTGTGGCTTTATAAGTGATTATTACCTTTATATATATTCATTTTTTCCAGTGACTTTAATATCATATGCCTTCTTTTATTATTATTTCTTTTCATCTTAAAGAAGTTCTTTTTAATGTTTCTTATAAAGCTATTTTAGTAGTAATGATTTTTTTTTTTTTTTTTTTTTTTTTTGCTTTTGCTTTTGCTTGTCTGGAAAATTCTTTGTCTCTCCTTCAGGTCTGAATGATAACCTTGTCAAGTAGAGTATTCTTGGTTGTAAGTTTTTTTCTTTTTCTTTCAGCTCTTTGAATGTGGCATGGCCTTTCTTTGTGGCTTGCACATTTATGCCAAGAAATCTCCTGACAGTCTTATGGGATTTGCCTGGTATTTTAATTAATTAAATTAACTAAATTTAATTAATTAAATATAATATATAGATATATAATATATCTAAAATATAATATAATATATAATATAATATATAATATAATATAATATATAATATAATATAATATAATATAATATATAATATAATATATAATATATAATATAATATATAATATATAATATATAATATATAATATATAATATATAATATATAATATATAATAAATATAATATACCTGTGTTCATTTTATTTCAAACTCCCTAGGCTTTCTAGATTGGGATCTCTGCTTCCTTCTTTAAGTTAAGAAAGTTATCAGCCATTGTTTCTTCAAATACATATTCAGTCCTTTTCTCTCTCTGTTCTCTTCTGTGCCCCCTATAGTGTGAATGTTATTCTGCTTGATGCTGTCACATATGTCTCTTAAGTTATCTTCTTTTTTTGAAAGTATTTTTCCTTTTTGCTGCTCTGAGTTGCATGGCTTTACCTTCCAGTTTGTTGATCTGTTCTTCTACCTCATGCAGTCTGCTACTGAACCACTCTAGCATATTTTTCAATTCAGATTTTGTATTCTTTAGCTCTGCTACTTCTGTTTGGTGCTTACTTCTGTTTTCTGTCTCTTTGTTGCGTTCTCACCGTGCTCATCTATTCTTCTGAGTTCAGTGAGTGTCTTTGTGACTATTTGAATTCTTGGTCAGGTAGATTACTTGTCTCCATGTCATTAAGGCCCTTTTCTGAATTTGTGTCTTGTTCTTTCATCTGGAAACTATTTCTCTGTTTTCTCATCTATTGATGAGATTTTTGTTTGTTTTTATGTGTTAGGCGAAACAGCTAATTCTCTCAGTCTTGAAGTAGCCTTGTGTAGGTTATGATCTTTCATGTTCAACCTTACCCTAGTTCTTGTTCGTCTCTCAAACTTTTGTGATTATCTAAGCCTCCTGATTTATACTTAATTTATGCCAGTTGTTGAGGGTGTGCCAAAAACTGGCAGTGATCCAAGGGGAGGAATTTCACTTGGCACCTAGTTTCAGGCTGATTGGAAGCCATACCCTCAGGCAGCAGCTTTTAAAATATGCAAATATATACAATCCTGTCGGACCACAGCTGTAATCCCTATTGACTTTCAGTCCAGGATATCTGGAGGTGTCCCCTGGGGGACAATTCTTTCTGGGAAGTTTTGCAAAGTTATAACAAGACCAAGTGGAGGCACAAGGATTGTGTCTCCTTGCTTATCTCCCTGGGTATGCCTCTTTTGACTCCAGGGAAAAGGGAAACATGTAGCCTGTCCCTCAGGCTGAAGTTGCAAGCTAATAGGCCATTTTCACAGGAAGACTGGGGTTATGTTTCAGTCTGATGTCTGTGCGGTGCCCTGGCCAAGAGCTGTCTTTCCGATTGTTACAGTCCCATGGAGCTCTGCAATTCTAACCCTCTTGGCTTTCGCGATGCAGCTGGAGAGTGCAGTTGGGCTGGCACACATGCTGGCTTCAGAAAGGCACTGGGAAAATATCTTGTCCGCACATGCCCGTGTGCTTCAACAATGCAGTAAGATTGCCTGTTTGCACATGTGTGCTGGCTTTAGGCTGGGAATGGGAGGATGACTGCAAGAGCTTATGTCCACTAGCCCTGGACAGGGGGCAAGGGAGTGTTGTAACACCCATGTTGCCCAACTTAACTAAGGAGCGGGAGAACTCCATGATTGTTCATGCTTCCTCATCCCAAGGAGTGGGGAAGGCTGCACCTCCCTGTGATCTCCCGTATCAGCAAGTGCTGCAGTCAGTAGTCCCTGTCTATCCCAGAAAAGCGATTAGAGGCTGTCATATTTGAATTTGCCCATCTGTCCTAGCAGGCTACATGAAGGATGTAACAATTGCATCTGCCAGTGAGTCTATCCCAGGGGAGGGTCTCAATCGTACGCTGCCCCTCCAGCCAATGTTTCTGGGTTAGTAAATGAATCTCCTTCACATATAATCTCAATTTCCTAAAGCACTCTGTGATCCCTGGACATCAGTCTTGTTGGTTTGCCCAGCTAGACTTTCTGGGGTCTTGTCTTTCCAGTACATATTCCAAGTGCTGGCGTACCTGATGTGGGACACTAGCCACTGGCTCCTCTGAGAGAAATGTCTGTCTGGTGAGATCCTTTCTTTTGTTTGTCACCACACCACGTTTGGAGGTGTTTGTGACACCATGTATGTGCCCTTTTTTTTACTCATCTTGATATCCTTTTATCCTTTGTTGTAGAATCAGGGGGATGATCCATATGTGATCACCATAGATTTGGTGCGTCCCTCTGAAGAGGTGAGTTCAGGATATTCCTATGCAGGTGCCTCTCCGCCCCCCTCCAGTTTTCTATCTCAGCATTCTTAAATTTACATAGAACATTCCCTCTGCATGGACCATTCTCCTTCCTTGTTTTCTGTCCTGCAGTCTTGCTCGTCTTCAAGGCCTAGCTCAAATTTTCCGTCCTCTGAATCTTTTCCCCTCCTATTCCAGGCAGAATTAATCAATTCCTCTTTTATGCTTCTATCACACTTCTGGTGGTGAACTGAAGCTAGCTATCCCTTGTGACAGTTGATTGTTAACTATTCAGGAACTTTCAAGCTGATATTTATACTGCTACCAGCTTTAAATCAGCCATGGTGAAAATATTTACACTATAGTAATGGGCAAACCAAGGCTCTTCCTCTCACCCTCCAGAGAGCTGGTTTTCCAGCATAGCGTTGCTTGTGCATAACTTTATTATGATATATATCTTATTGCCCTTTTGGCTTACAGTTAAAACATAAATCTCTTCTATGATGTAAGGAGCTCACCAACAGCAGAATCAGCATCTTAATTAATTTTTCTATCTCCCAAAACTTGGGAAAACTGTTTGCAAATGACAGGTGATCAATAAATAACAATTTAAATTTTAAAAAAAAAGCATAAAAAATTAAACTAAATTGTTTTCCTAACTCATTCATAATGAGACATTAGGTACATTGTATAATCACTTAAATATATTCCTAGTTCTGCAATATGTAGAAAAACATGTCTCTGTGTCCCAGTTGTAGAGATTAAACAAGATAATGGTTACCAGAAATGAGTTTTAAATAATAACATCTACTTAAAAATCCAGAATCTATTGCTAATTTCATTACTATTGAGGCATTTTATACAGTGCTGTCAATGTCCTATTGTGTCAAAATTTTCTTAAAATACTTGTGAAAATAAATTAATAAGCAATATTGAAACTAATTCCTCTTTGTGAAGGAAACACTATTATTTAGCTCACTTTTTTGGAAATTAAAGTTAAATTCTATGGCTACATAAAACTTGCTTGCGGCACTGAATGAGCAAGGCACTATGGAGGAAAAAAGAGTGAATAAATTATATAATTTCATGTTCCAATCTTCCAGCTAAGCTTTGTCTACTTCTTAAGACAGTCTTTCATGTATAGTTTCCTTCAAATAGTGTTTTCTGCAGTCCAATTAAATTTTTAAAAGTTTGAGATAATTGGAACATACATATCATTTATAATATTGTTTTATTATATATGTTAAATGACTGCAGCTAAATCGAATATTCCAGGAGTTGATTTGGAGCAATTTTACACTAAATTTCGAGGCATCTACTTTAGAAATGTCTACATTGGATTTCTGATCAAATTAAAAATAATAATTCCAGTGCCAATTGGAACATGACTCAATGGTTTTATTCAACATGAATCCAAAATTTTAGTGAGGAATAAGAACTCTTTTTAATAAATTCTCACTTAACAGTTTGTTAAATTAAGACACGTTTCATGATGTAAGAAAACATCTTTGTTATGAGGCAAACAGAAATGTTAATACTGATACTCAAACTTCGATTATGTAAACAAAATGCAGGAGAAAACTAGGCAATAGAGAAGCAAAAGAGTTACATATGAATGAATAGATGTGATTTTATCTGATAACAGTGTTTTTCTTGGTAACTTCATTTTTAAAAGTATATATTTTAGGACTGTGAACTTAAGAATCATTTACATTCATGTCTATTTTCGATGCTTCACTAATTCTTCTTAGCATTTACATGACGATGAGTAGGAAACCTATGATTCTAACTTAGAATCTTACAACCGTGTTTTGCTTACAGTATAAAAGCAATGATATAACAATAGTTCAAACAGAAGAGGTCCAAATCAATATAAGATAACTCATTAAATATTAGGTTAAAATATTTTTTCTGTGAGGCAGAAGAAAAGTTAAGGGCAGATCAACAGTTCTGTGAGTTACACCTTATAAATATTTATCTATTTCCTGAAAGAGCATTTTTGGAATCAGGAGCTATGTGGATGAAACAACGTAGGGAAGAGATAAAATGAATGAATCTATGCAAATACACTTGATTTTTAACATGAACAATAGATTTAGACTGATGCTCTAAAACTATGGACATAAAAGCTTTGGATTTCTTTTTAAATAGGTATAGAAAATCAGTATCGGTGAGAAATTTTGCAGATTTCTTTCTCCAAGCTGGTTTTTGAATGGCCTCCATGGCTTTGCAAAATGGGAGGAAATCCAGGAAGCCCCAACACTCTGGTTCAAAGAAAGTGCTGTTGACCAACATGTTCATTTTGCCAAGAAAGCTGGAAATTTCCAATTTTATGTGAAGCATTCTAATTTTTAAGTATTGCAGACAAAACAAAACAAAACAACAGAACCGATAGGAGCCCAAAACAGATATATGAGCCTAATATATAATAAAGACCACCAGTTTCTGATTTTTCTTTAAATTTCCTGTATAGAACATTGTACATTTTTTCCAAAGGAAATGATACAAACATTTTTAAACTAGTGAATGAACAAAATGAGCATTTAAAACTAAATAATTTACTCTTTTCATATCTGTGGCCCTAAGTATTTATAGGACTGCAGCTTTTCTGAGGGAATAAGTTCCAACTCCAGGTATGCCTGGATCATTGGCTTTAAACACCAGGTCTTACTTACTTATTTACTTAGAGTTAGAGAGAAATAAGGTTGAAGGACAAACTGGTAGTAGACACATAAAAAGCAAAGGATTAAAGATCTGATTATGTGTTAAACACTCCCAATTCCCCTGTCAAGAATAATTCAGATTAAAAAAAAAATAAGAACCCAGAACCTCTCATACGTGGTCCTAACTATAAACATATATATTTTTCAATTGTATATAATTGTCTACCCTTATCTAAAAGCATTTGAAGTCAATTTGGCATTTTTAAAATGAGGGATTTTAAATATTCATCAAAGGTGTACTGTCTCTAAAAATGCTTTTTAGCTATCAAGGAATCAACCTTAATCTGGACATTTTAGTGAACATTTAAAAAACCGTCGAGCAATGCAAGAAACATTGAAAATTAATCTGAAGGGCAAAATGACCCATTTAAGTATATTTTTAAATCATTTCAAATGAGAGAACTTTTGGGTAGACTTCATCTGAATTACCATTTTGACCAAGTTAGCAGCATATAAAACAGGAAAGTTATATGAAGGAAAACTGAAAATTCTACTTTCTACTTCTCCCCAGATATGTGTGCAGCCCAAGAAATATAATAGCATAGTTTGGTTTCTTTAACCTTATCTCATTAGTTTGAGTATATAAAAAATACATTTCTCCAAAGAGTCTACTTATATTTGTACCATTAGTCAGACTTTAAAAACCTAAAAAACAGGATATGTCATCTCCTGGTTATTGAAATTTAGGGTATTTTTAAGGATGTCCCCAAATACTTTAAAACAGGACAATATTTCACAATGGTCAATTAAATCATTTTCTATGTTTTCTGTATTTTAACCCTGCTTTTGGAGATTCATCCAAATGCCTTAAATTGTATTTTAACTTTATATGAGAAGTATTCTTTAAAAAAAATATAAATGTATATTTTAGTACCCCAAAGATTATTTTAAAGCTTTTTGGATATACCCTCATCACTATAATAACAAAATACTGTGTCTTCTGGGGCGTGTTTTTTTTTTTTTTTTTTGATTATTGAGATAAGCTTGTTAATTATATACATTACCTTGTTTTATTTTGCCCAATTTCACAACAAAATGAGGCAGAGATTGGTTGGGGAGTCATTGGTTTGTTGAATGTTATCTATAATACCAAAACTAACAATACACTTGAAATAAATCATTTTAGATGTTTGCTTTTTCATCAGATTAAATGTCAAGCACTTTTCACACGTCATATTTTTAATAACTTTGCATTTTAAAATAGTTTAAGATTTACAAGAAAGTGGCAAAGAACATTGAGAGTTCTTATCAACGTCACAACCAGTTCCCGTTAGTAACATCTTACACTAGTGTGGAATATTTATGATAGTTAATGAAAATTATTGATATATTAATATTAATGAAAGAGGATATTTTATTAAATTTTCTTAGTTTTCATCCAATATCCTTTTTTTATTTTATTAAAAAAAATAACATTTATTTATTTTTGAGAGACAGAGAGAGACAGAGCATGAGCGGGGGAGGGGCAGAAAGAGAGAGAGAGAGAGAGGAGACACAGAATCTGAAGCAGGCTCCAGGCTCCCAGCTGTCAGCACAGAGCCCGATATGGGGCTCGAACCCACAAACCGTGAGATCATGACCTGAGCCGAAGTCAGATGCTCAACCAACTGAGCCACCCAGGCACCCCTCCAATAGCTTTTTTTGTTCCAGGATCTCATCATCATATCTAACTTATGCTCCTCTTGGCTATGATAATTTCCCAAACTTTCCTTTCTTTCTTTTTTTTTTATGACATTGACAGTTTTGAGGGGTACCAATCAAGTATTTCACAGGCATTCCCTCATTTGGGATTTCCCTGAAAGCTTTTCTTATAATTAGATGGGGGATATTGGTTTGGAGAAGGAAAACCACAAGAGTAAAGTGCCATTTTTATCACACCATTTCAAGGTTACATGCTCTTAACGTATCTTATCACGACTGATGGAATGAATCATTGATCACCTGGCTGAGGTTGTGTTTGTCATGTTTCTGCACTCTAAAGTTACTCTTTAGGGGCACCTGGGTGGCTGAAGTCAGTTGAGCGTCCAATTCTTGATTTCAGGTTAGGTCATGATCTCAGGGTTGTGAGACTTAGCTCCATGTCAAGTTCCCCACTGACAGCACAGCCTGCTTGGGATTCTCTCTCTCCCTCTCTCTCTCTCTGTCCCTCCCCCACTTGCTCTCTCTCTCTCTCTCAAAATAAATAAATTTAAAAAAATAAAAAATAAGGTTACTATTTTATCCCTGTTTACTTAGCGTACTTTATGGAAGTCAGTCACTAGGAGCAGTCTACACTCAAGGAGAGGGAGTTATTTCCAACTTATGAGAGTGGAGGCTCTGCATAAATTATTTGCAGTTCTTCTGCAAATGGGGATTTTTCTATTCTTTCTGATTTACTTGTTTCCCTAATCATTTATTTATATCGTGGATGTTTATTTTATACTTTGGGTCACTTCACAGTTTTCCAGCTTTGACTTTTGGAAGCTCTTTCAGCTGACTCCCGTTTTCACATTGACCCCCCCCCCTCACTACCCCTATACCAATCACATACCAATCACTGGTGTGTGTGTGTGTGTGTGTGTGTGTGTGTGATCCCCTTTATTTTGTTTTTGTTGTTTTTGGAAAGGTTTTATTTCTCTACTTTTGAAATAGAATTTTACTAGCTATAGGTTTCATGGTTGGTGGGGTTTTTTAATGTTTGTTTATTCCTTCATTCATTCGTTCATTCATTCATTCATTTTGAGAGAAACATCATGAGCAAGGAAGGGGCAGAGAGAGAGAGGGATCAAATGTCACTGTGCTGTTACTGCAGAACCCATCTGGGGCTCCTACTCATGAACTGTAAGATCATGATCTTAGCCCAAATCAAAAGCCTGACCCTTAGCTGACTGAGTCAGCCAGGTGCCCCAAGGTTTTTTTTTTTTTTTTTTTATTCTCAAAATTATATATACCTGAATTTATTCTCTTTTTGCATAACATCTGGCAAGAAGTTAACTATAATACTTATGTTTGGTGGTCTACAGTAAGTTTTTTTTTTTTTTCCTTCTGGCTTCTTCCAAGACTTTCTGTGTCTTTAATTTTCTGCAGTTTGAATATGATATGGCTCCATGTGTTACTCTAGTTTGAATGGGTATTTATCCTGCTTGTCCCTCTTTTAGCATCCTGAATCTATTGTTTGGTGTCTCATTAATTACAAAAAATTCTCTGCTATTACTTCAAACGTTTATTCTACTTTGTTCTCTCATCTGCTTTTGCTGTTCCATTTTTGTGCATTTTACATGTTTTGAAATTTTCTCACAGTTCTTTGGTACTCTATTTTTTTCTTAATTTTTTTCCTTTCAATTTCAATTAACTATCTTTGAACTTACTGATTCTTTCCTTAGCCATGTCATGTCTACTGTCAAATCTGTCAAAGGCATTCTTCATTTTTCCTACAATGTTTTTTATTGCTAGCATTGTCTTTTAATTCTTTCATAGAATTACCATACCCCTGCTCATAATACTCATCTATCTTGCAATAGTGCGCTTAACATATTTACTTTTTCCGGTAGTGTCCTTATATATGAATCATAATTATTTAAAATTTCCTGAGTGATAAGTCCCACATGCTTATTATATATGGGTTTGGTTATGATGATTACTTTTTTCTTTTTGCACTTTTTTTTTGTTGCCTTTTGACATGTCTTGTAATTGATTGGTTGAAAGCCAGATGTGTTGTATGAAATAGTAGGATCTGAGATATCTAGACTGTTATCTTGAGATTTTATGTTAATCTGTCTATGAGTTGGAGTGTGTTTAATGTTTGTTATAGTTGTAGATAACAGAAGATTCACATTCTTTTAATGTTCATGTTTTTGTGTACCCTGCTGACTTTGGGTTTCCCTAAATATTCCTCCTTGGAGAGAGTCTATATCATGTAACCCTTTCAATTAGAACTCACTCTTACTATACTGAAGTCCTTTGATGTGGTGGTAAGGTGTGGGACAGGGGCTGCACTATATAATCTGAAGACTAAAATCTAGTCGTTTAGTGGGCCAGTGTACCCAGGCTATGACCTCCACAAGTATTTCACCCATTATACAGTTGTTCCTTCTGTTCCCTATTCTCTTTCCTGGGTATAGAATTCCCAAGTGTTCTCAGACTACATCCTTGGAATTCTGACCCCTGTTGAGTATGCTTTGTTTTGTTTTCCATGTAGGTGAGATTAGGAGGGCTGGGAGTGACTAGATTGGGGGAGGGGGCTCCCCTCTCTCAGCTGGAATAAAGCCTAGGCAAAGTCCTTCCTCCAGGAGAATATCTATGTATTATTTAGAAGGATTTGGGTAGATTTCACAATGATTACTCTTCCTTTTTCCTCTACTACAGTCATGAAGGAATATTTCTCAGATATTCTTTGTAAGAACCTGATGTGGGGGCACCTGGGTGACTCAGTCAGTTTGGCATCCAACTCTTGATTTCGGCTCAGGTCATGATCTCATGGTTCATGGGATCAAACACCATATTGGGCTCTGTGATGACAGCGCAGAGCCTGCTTGAGATTCTCCCTCTCCCTCTTTCTCTGCCCCTCCCTCTCTCACTCTCTCTCTCTCTCTCAAGATACATAAACACACACACACACACACACACACACACACACACACAAAACCCATGTGGTTCCTGAGAGTAAAACATATACAAGCAGCTTCTATCTGTCCAGCTAGTCCATACTCGGACTCCAGCAATTAAGGCAACATTACCATTTACATATTTCCATTAGTTTAGGTCTCCAGTGGGAGACCTAACAGGTCTAACAGGAGACCTAACAGACCTAACAGGTCTCTGTTAGCAGATTTAGTCTTTCTCTCAATGGCTGGGTCTTTCTCTCCAGGTTTCAGGATGGAAGTTTGCCCCGCAACCACAGGCCTGTAGTGGGTACAAGAAAAAAAAGAAAATATTGATTATCTGCCCCACATTTCGTTGTTGGTTTAAGGATGGCAATGACAACTTTGAAGCTCTTTATACGTTGAAGTTTAAAATAGTGAAATAATTACCTTTTAAATGTAAAATCTTCTTAAACTTCTTGTGGGTCATTCAGTCCCCAATATTTGTGGAAACAAAAATATAATAATAGGTTATTTCCTAAATCAGGTAAAAGATAACTTATAGGACTATAAATTTCATGAAAGTATCTCCTATAAAGATAAGGTGAGGAGTTATCTGGAAAGACAACACATTTTTGAATACATGCTTAAGAAAAGATAATGCATTTTTAATAATTAAGTTTATTTCAAAAGTATGCAAATACATTTATTCACGTAGTATCAACCTATAGAAGTCTCCACACCTAGGGAATACTGAGTCTTATAATCTCTACCGTAATTACATTTATACTTAAGCTAAGGAAAGGACAATTCAATTTTAGCTTTTAGGACATTAGCTGATTTATTCAGGGGTCAAAATGGGTATGTTCCCTTGAAAAGCATTGAATCGACTCAATGCATTCCATATCCCATATATTATTTTTATAGCAAAGGAGTCCTTGATATTTTTAGGATTGCCTATAGTTTTTACGTGTGTGTGTGCCCCTACTGCAGAAATTAGTAAAAAAAGAAAGAAAGAAAGAAAGAAAGAAAGAAAGAAAGAAAGAAAGAAAGAAAAGAAAGAAAGAAAGAAAAAAAAGAAAGAAAGAAAAGGAAAAACAAAAAGAAAGAAAGAAACGTATGATACCTGGAACTTCAGCTGTTTGCCCGTTGTATATTTGGGCATATGTGTACCACTGAAGTTTTTTCACAAGTACTCTTCCAAGATTGAAAAGGATTTCTCATAATGTTTCTGCAACGTAAGTAAAATAGGTCAGACAGTATGTGAGCTTAAATGAAAATCACTAAGGAAAACTGCCCACAAACATACTTCTCTTCTTTCTTCTTTAGCTTTCTAAATGTATCTACCCCGCTGAATAGAGACTTTCACTAGGGGAATGAAAATACAGGCTATTGTGTAGGTGTATAAATTGTGTGCACTGACCTAAACCAAAATTGTTAACATAATTCAGAGTCATAAGTTTTGGCAGATGGGTGTGTGACAGAAAAATGCACACTAGGTGGAAAACAGGGTGACATATTTATTCTCAACTGACTGGTTAATGCAGCTGTGTCCTGTCTGTCCTATGTAACTCTGTATTAAAATTTTGAAGAGGACATTTCTTTGTAACAGCATGATATGTCTTTTGAGATCATCTGACTTCGAATTATACTAAGATACTAAAATGTAGCATATACTTGCTATGTTTTTAAAGAGGAAAAATCAAGATGGAATGCATGATGGACTAAGTTGATTACTAAAGACAAGTGTATTTTAAACATTGTGTAACTAGTAAAAAACGAACAGCTAATAGACGAGAGAGGATATGGTCACAAAATGGAACATGAAGATTCATTAAATTAAGCACTCATAACTATGCAAATTTGAGACTAAAATTTATCATCTTATGATTATGTTTATACAAGCAATATATCTTTTAGACTTTTTACAGGGAATACGATGCAGAAATAGGACTTAGATCAATCGGTCAGTGAAATATGCCTGACTTTATATCCACTGACAGGGAAATTTGTAAATTACCCAAAAGTTACAAAAACTACTTTTCAATGTCATTTTGTCTCCTGCTCACACTTAAGTTTGATTTAGAGTGTGAAAGAAATGGCACATACCCTACTTGCTATATAAAGTTCACATTTAAGGGGCGCCTGGGTGGTTCAGTCGATTAAGCGTCCAACTTCGACTCAGGTCAGGATCTTGCAGTTGAAGAGTTTGGGCCCCAGCTCTGGCTTTGGGCAGACAGCTCAGAGCCTGGAGCCTGCCTCAGATTCTGTCTCCCTCTCTCTCTGCCCCTCCCCCGTTCATGCTTTGTCTCTCTCTGTCTCAAATAATAATAATAATAATAATAATAAATAAACATTAAAAAAAAAGAAAAAGAAAAAAGTTCACATGTAAGAAATAGGTATTTTTGAGCCAGAATTTTTTCCTTCCTTTCCAAACCGAAATTTAGAGTGGGAGAGTTGTTTTTGTTTGTTTGTTTTTTGTTTAGTTTAGATTTGTTTTGAAGAAAGCCCTGGCGTGCTAACTTTAAAGAATAGATTGGGCTGCAGTGGAGGAAGCCTATAAAAAAGAGAAAAAGGCTTAAGTGCCTACTTCCTCCTTGGAACTGTAGCCAGCAGTTAGAAATGGAAAGGAACCTAGAAGATAATTAAGATAAATCACATCCTGAAGCCTTTTAATATTTTTTGCCCTAGGATTTAGAACTTGTGATTTTAGCTTTTTTGGAAAACACTTCAATGGTGCCTGACATTTAAACAATTGTTTTTAAGAGGGGTGCCTGGGTGGCTCAGTCGGTTAAGTGTCCGACTTCGGTTCAGGTCATGATCTCGTGGTTTGTGAGTTCGAGCCCCACGTCTGGCTCTGTGCTGACACCTCAGAGCCCGGAACCTGCTTCAGATTCTGTGTCTCTCTCTCTCTCAGCCCCTCCCCTGCTCACGCTCTGTCTCTGTCTCTCAATAATAAACAAACATTAAAAAAATTAAAATAAATAGATAAACAATTGTTTAAGAGAAGAAAATAACCATGACAGCAAAAGATGAACTGAACTGTGCTCTGGATAGGAAGGAATGTAAATGGGAGTGTGTGATTTTAAAGCAGTGCACATCAAAAACAATGTGGTGACAAACAAGCAAACTAAGTGACTTTCAAACTGTGAAACTAGGTCAAATATCAGATCAGGTGTGTTTCTGTAGCAGCAGCATTTTGTTCTCTGAATTGCTTAAGTTTGAACATTGAAGTTTAGTGTATTTACGTTAGTTTAACTATATGTGGCTCCAAATTTCATTTAGGAGTTAACTTTATATCCCTGAACTACCTGAGGCAAGATAATAGCACAAATAAGCAGCGGTTTCTACAGCCATGGCTGAATCTAACATTATTCACATCGGATGATAATCACAGCTCATTTGCTCATTTGGGAGTCTTTCCTTTGGATCTTAAAAATAGCCTGATATAATGCAGTCCCCTGAGAGGAATATCAACAAAAAGCACTGTTCATCTTCCCTAACCTTAGTTAATAATAAATCCTTGTCAAGGAACTCTTGGCAAAAGGTTAGACTGGGAGAAAAGAAGTCTTGCAAAAACCAGTGACTTCAGGAAGCAGCAAAGAAGAAATGAGGGAAAGAGGTTAATGAAAGGAGTTAGTATCTGAAAAAAATTATGTATATATATATATATATATATATATATATATAAAATACACATAGAATATATATTATAGTGTAATATATAATAAATATATATACATACATACACACATACTACATATGTAGTGTATATATATATATATATATATATATATATATATGTATACTACATCATTAGCTCATATTTAAAATTTTTTTTTTCAATGTTTTTTATTTATTTTTGGGACAGAGAGAGACAGAGCATGAATTGGGGAGGGGCAGAGAGAGAGGGAGACACAGAATCGGAAACAGGCTCCAGGCTCCGAGCCATCAGCCCAGAGCCTGACGCGGGGCTCGAACTCACAGACCGCGAGATCGTGACCTGGCTGAAGTCGGACACTTAACCGACTGCGCCACCCAGGCGCCCCATTAGCTCATATTTAGACATTATTTAACATGTTGAAGGTAACCTAAGAGTTTCAACATCTATCATCAAAGGGTAGTTGGGGTCACAAACCCGGAAGTTGTTATATACATTTTTCATAGCAGATTCTTCCAGAGCAAATCTGAATTTAAGTGGCGTCTTGCACTTTCCTTTTTCATTATGCCCTTGCCCCTTTTTACTCAATTGGCCTGCGTGACCTTTCTGCTCTTTATGCACAATTATTTCACCAGTTTTATCCCACTTGCCCAGTGGAATCGTTACTCCTGGGTCTGAGAATGCTCTTGCTTCAATTCCTGTGTACCTTGTTTCTATCTCAGGTCTCTTGTGGTTTAAGAAAAACAGTTTAGACTCGACTGTAACTTCCTGAATGAAGATTCCCCCTTTGAATTACTCCTCCTTCCTTGAATTTTGATTTTTTTTAACTTCTCTGACCAGAACCAGTACTTACAGAGCTGACCAAGAGACATTTTTCTTCCATAGCCTCTGTTCTTAGACACCTCATCAGCATTGACCTCTCAAACTCTGTTCTTGGCTTCCTACCTATCCCCTACATATTGACATGCACCAAGGGAATTAGCATACCATGCATGTTTATACATGCCACGTTGTCCTGAATTTTTATCTGAAACATATGATCTTTCATTCTTTCAGGATTTAGGCAGTCATCAAAACGCACCACTTAGATCTCTCACTGCAAGAAGTGTAATTGACAACCCCACCATTTTCAAACTGAAGATCTTGTTCTCTCAAGCTGCTTTCAGCTAGGGACTGAGCATGGCTGGCCCATTCTTGCAACATGTGGCAACCTTGGCCTAAGCACACACTCACCTATCTGCCTCCATGAACCTTTCTCGAAACTATACTATAGTTCAAGACTCTTAATACACATTCCCCTTTCTTTCCCTCTCTGCTTCAGAAATGTTATATTTGCATCACACCCGAAGACTCACCTGGCTTTTTCCCCTTATTCTTCATGGGTGTTTTACCCAATCATTTTTTTTTCCCATTTCTATTTCAGGCTGGTGTTTGCTTTTTGGAAAACCCAAACTGACATAAGTACGTAGCATATATGGCCTCCATGCAAAGTATCATGTCCATTAATGAATTTTAATGTAAAGTAGTAAACAATTTCATGGCTACTTAAGTTGGAAGTATTTGGAATGAAATACCAGTTCTGTAGAGCACTAGTCGTATAATTTTAGACTCTAATATCAAGTCTTAAGCCTTCTATTTTCTAAAATAAAAATACCAATACTTTTTTCATATAAGAGGAGGATCCTCGTAGAGGAGGATTTCTACATATGGTAAATATCTGTTAAGTGGTCACTTTTAAAGTAATAAATAAAGAATCAGGAGTCTTTAGGAAATTCATTTTGGACAGTTGACGCAATGGGCATTGAATTGCAACTTTTATATTCTTCTTGAGGACTGGGGAAATGTCAATTTGAATAAGGAGAAGAAAGATTGGTGTGGTTGGCAAGCTCTCCTGGAACTACCTCTGCAGAGTTGAAGTTTTCCTGAACGTCCTGGGGGGCCAGAAGTCCTGACTTGGTAAGGGATTTCGGTAGGTTTTAGTTTTTAATAGGAAAGAATCACAATCCCATGAAAAATGCATCTCTGGGACCCCACAGACCTGTAGAAACTGAACTTCTGAAATTTTAGCTTTAACAGTGTTTTTTGCCTGCACTTGAAAGATTATGGAAATGGCCTCATTTTTAAGTTACCCCCATCCTAGGCATGATCTTTTGGGGTAATTAGTGCTGTGTCCTCAGGTCATTTTAACCCTCAGATAATCTGTCTGATGCAAAAGGAAAGAAACATAGCGCAATTCAGAATCTTTCTAAGGTTTAAATGTAGTGAAAACATCATTAAAAGGAACTACAGGTGTTTGATATAGAATTTTGATCTGCAAAAGTCTGCTACGTGAAAAAAATAGTGAGTTTGTATTTTAGTTTATTATTCAAACAGAATCTGCAATAATCAAATATTAAAGTTCTATATACACTAGAAATGTCTTGCTAGTTTAAGAACATGATATGCACGACAGAAGAGAGGTTTTGAGGTCAAGTCTGTCATTTCCTATAACGTGACTTCCTTAAAGATAGACGGTAATGCAGGTCAGTGATAAGAAACTAATGGACCATGTATATTCAGACAATAAGTTAACACTGCAAGAACAAATTTGGCTTCTTTTAAAGTATCAGAGCTTTGATTAAGCACTTAAAAATGTTACCGGTGGGAAAGTCTGTGTTGTGTGGACGGAGGTCTCGGTTCTGGCATTCCCCATGAAAAGATTTACGTGAAGATCCATGCTCCGATAAAGAGCCAGAAGGAAAGCAGCAAGCTCAATGCTCTCAAGGAGGGAGAGTGGGCAGGTCGGGGCGAGGTGGAACTGGCCTCTAGGTTGCTTTAGGATTCCTTGTTTATTGGGTCTCTCTGGGCTGGGAGGAGCTAAAAGTCACAGTGGGGTGGTCTCTAAAGGAGGCTGCTTTCAATCATTTGGGGGGGGACTCCTCACACAGGTAGGGAGGGGGAGTTTTTGACCCCACGAGGTTAGTACCAGAAGCATCATGGCAGCCTTTATCCATGTGGGAGTAGGGAGGTGCCTATAACCACTAGGCAAATTCATTATAATGAGTCTACAGGGTTACCCTGGGGCAACGGTGCAAGAGGAGAATGCGTGCTCTGCACCTGTGGCTCTTGGTCTGTCAGCCACAAGGTCTTGGAAGCCACAAGGTCAGGTCAGCTCCTGTCTCTGTCATTCCCCTGCTCAAGGACTGGGGAGATTCCTTCCACTGCTCATGTCTAACTTCTACCTCACAAAAATAAGATGTCACCTCTTAGATTACTGGTGCTAAGGTGATGATTCACAAATGAAAACAACACGGAAAAGAAAGTGGATAGACAGAATTTCTTTAACAGATTTATCTGTAATTATATTCTAAGGAATTATATACAGTGATGCTGAGTGAACAAATTCATATTATTTTAGTAGATGTAATAAATAAGAAATCCCCTGTAATATTGGCAGAAATCAGTTTCAGTGGAGTAAAGAACATGACCTTGCTGAAAAATGGACTAGTGATAACATAATCACACTGTATATGAATCCACAGCAAGTAGTAGGTTTTTTGTTTTTTTTTTGTTTTTTTTTTTTTTAAAGTTTTAGAAACTCGGTGAGCCTGGATGGCTCAGTTGGTTAAGTGTCTGGCTCATCATTTCCACTCAGGTCATGATCTCAGGGTTTGTGAGTTTGAGACCCACCTAGGGCTCTGTGCTCACCCTGCACAGCCTGCTTGAAATTGTCTCTCTCTTGCTCTCTCTGCCCTTTTCCCCCCTGCCCCCGCACATGCATGTGAGCCCACATGTGCTCACTCTCTCTCTTTCTAAATAAAGAAACTTAAAAAAAAATTAAAAACTCATGATCAAATCATACAGTTGAGGGCTAGAAACGAGACCTTGTAGCCAAGAATAATATTGCCAATTTAGAAGGATTCTTTTTCCTCTTAAACCAGAGATTAGAAGATTTTTCTGTAAATGGCCACATATTAAATATTTTTAAGCTTTGCAGGTCACTTATGGTCTTTGTTCCACACTATTTGTTTCTTTCTTTCTTCTTTTCTTTTCTTTTCTTTTCTTTTCTCTTCTTTTCTTTTTTAAACAACCTTAAATATTTTTGAACTTTTCTTAGCTAGAGGTGGAACATACAATGACCAAAGGCCAGATTTGGCCCTAAAGGCCGTAGTTTTGCCTACCCTTGACTAGTATTCTTGAAATAAAGATATTCACACCCTCCACAGAGAGGGTGCTGCAGAGGAGACAGGATCAATGAACTCCCCTGATAAGATAATGAGTTAAAAATAACAGAAAACTCTATCCCCAGGTTCTGGGATATCACACATCTCTTAGAGAGGACTGGAATATCTATAAATGAGAAACTTACCTGATTGGACTATCATATGGAAATGCAATCAATAGTCTACATCCCCTTTCACATTCTAGCTGGTACATTTGATTTTGTTCCTTCCTTTCCCTCCTTGCCCATTTCTCCTTTATAGATACAAAACGATTTATGATTTTTAATAGGAATAACTGAATATATTCCCCCATCTTATTTAACATAATGGACGAAGGAAAAATCGGTAAAGAATTTGTAGTTATGATGTGATTTTTATTTGTTATCTTCCATACAGAATTATTTGACATGGCTTAAGTTGAATATGGCAAAAGTGTCTCCACTCACTTGAAATTAGAAGACTGCTTTACTTTGAGATATTTTAACAAACATAGAATTATCTACATTGCATGTATAGAAAAGAAGGCAAAGGCCTTAATTGCTTTTAGTGCTTCCAACCCACAAATCAAGTGGAAGATTTTAAAAGAGCATAAAAGAACATATTTTTGTGGCATTCTGAAATACCCTTATTTGGAATGCTAATTATAATCAGCACACATATTATAGTGTTTCATCTAGAGAATAATATATTTCACTTTTGACCTTATAGCCTTCTATGATGTCCTTATGCAGAATTCACATTTCAATGACAAAAGAGGCCAGAAAAGAAGTCTGTTGATGGATGTTAAAAGCTTCCTGTGGATGCACATCATAATACTTTTTGATCACTCTGGATGAGACATTTTTTGCAAGATGCCCCACTTAAATAGAATGTGATTCTAATCTTAAATGATTGCAGTTTCCAAACAAAATAAGAAAGAAAGAAAAAGAAGGGAGACGACATATAAGAAGTGAAACAGAGAATTAAACTATAATGTATGGAAGAAAAGAGGAAGCAAAAAAGAATGACGCAGAGAGAAAGGTGGGTTTTAGAATGTATGAACTAAACATGAACAGTACCAAAGTAATATAAAATGACAAGCAAAAGCACAGGAAACAAGACATGGGGACAAAAGCAATTTAAAATTTTCAATTTGCTTGACGACTTTGAGCAAACCGTGTATTTTATCGTTTCTTTTTCTATTTGAGAGTGGAGACAATAGTCGAATTGAGCCTGTATGTTCAACAAATACCCTTGGGTATTTTCGACATTTTAGTGAATTTATATTGCATCGAGATTGCCGATTTTATGGAATATGATAGGACCACCTGGAATGGGCCTAATACGGTAGCCACGAGCCACTTGTGGCTCCTACGCACCTTAAATGTGGCTCGTGCAACTAAGGAACTGAAACTTCAATTAAATTCATTTTAATTTAAAGTTAAAAATGTGAGCCCTGATAATATTTTTCTGTTACAATACTGCTCTTTAGCAGGATTACATTTCACTGTAACCATTGTGTTACATAAGATGACATTGTTG
The DNA here is from genome assembly GCF_046562875.1 of Panthera onca. NCBI lineage: Eukaryota > Metazoa > Chordata > Mammalia > Carnivora > Felidae > Panthera > Panthera onca. Next base: position 25,867,795 of record NC_138342.1, on the reverse strand, counting down.
TATTGTGGTGCCCATGTTGAACTCAGGCATGGTTTCTAGTATCATAAATAAACATATCAACAATCTAGTTAGTATCAACAAATTCCGTTGAATTTGTGTGTTTTGTTTTTTGATGCAAGGGTGTAATACTGTAATGTGATTTTTAAATATTTTATGAGAGCATGAGTTACAGTGATACCGATATAAGTGGTTATTGATAATTAACTGGAAATATCTGGTCACTTGGCTGGCTCAATTGGAAAAGCACGCAACTCTTGATGTCAGGGTTATGAGGGGTAAAGCTCCGTTGGGTGTAGAGATTACTAAAAATAAGTAAACTTTAAATGGAAAGATTATTCTAATGATAAAAAAATATTTTCCAAATTTAAAAACTATCTGAACAAACTTTAAAATGTAAAACAAAGGCATAGTACCGATGCAGAATGGAGTTTGTACTGTGACTACCATAACAGTAATGAAAAATAAAAAGATTAGGAGAAAGCTTGCCTCCAATGTCACCATCAGTGGTCATTGCAACTCACTACGAGAGAACAAACTGAAAAAAAAAAACTGTTGGGTCAAATAATATTAAAAACAGCAAAGTGTGCAATAGTAATAAACATTTCCAGCAAAACAGGTAAGTTCCTTGAAATATTTCCTCTCAACATTAAAAAAAATTGGTAAATTTGATAACCTGAATTCAAAATTAAATGTCCAAAAAAGTTTGTATTGCTTTTAATAGGGTATGAGCTTATACTTTGGTCAGCTGTAAAATAGACAGACTTAGATTAAAAAAAAAAAACAAAACATTTTTCAGTGATAGTATAAGAAGTTGTTATTTTAGGGGCATCTGGGTGGCTCAGTCAGTTAAGCATCCAACTTCTGCTCAGGTCATGATCTAAGGGCTCGTGAGTTGGAGCCCTACATGGGGCTCTGTGCTGATAGTTTGGAGCCTGGAGCCTGCTTTGGATTCTCTCTCTCTCTCTCTCTCTCTCTCTCTGGCCTCCCCACTCACACTCTGTCTCTCTCTCTCTCTCAAAGATAAATAAACATTAAAAAAATATTTAAAGAAGTGGTTATTTCAGTTATGGCTAATTTGTAAGAAAATGGTGAAAAGGTTAATGTCCACACAAAGTTGTGTGATTTTTTTTTTAGTTTATTTGTTTTGAAAGAGAGAGAGAAAAAAAGAAAAAAAAAAACAACTGTGCAGAGGAGGGGCAGAAAGTGGAGCCCTACTACCCGGGGCTTGATCTCATGAACCATGAGATAAGGACCTGAGCCGAAACTGAGGTTGGACTGAGCCACCCAAGCGCCTCTGAAAAGATTTTTTTTAACGTTTATTCATTTTTGAGAGACAGAGATAGAGCATGAAAGGGGGAGGAGCAGAGAGAGGCAGACACAGAATCCAAAGCAGTGTCTAGGCTCTGAACTGTCAGCATAGAGCCCCATGTGAGGCTCGAAACTCATGACCTGAGCTGAAGACGGATGCTTACCCGACAGAGTCACCCAGGTGCCCCAGTGAAAAGATTGTTTTTAATTCAATTAAGCCATCAAGGAATTGCCAGTACAACACAAGACTTTTTTTTTTTAATATCAAAAATCAATTGATTCAAAATTGTACTTACTTTTCTTTACCTTTAGATGAATTGTGTTTTGTCTTCAAGAAATTCTAAATGTCAATGAGGACTAGTAACGCAACCCATGGAATAGGTATTTAAAATATTTAAAACATCTGTCAAAAAGTGTGACATAAGAAATAATGATTTCTATTATAATACAAGAAACGTTATTATATCAGGTCAAATACCCAGGTATAATAGAATTTTAAAACAAGAGACTGGTGTTTTTCTTAGAGCATCATTTAATTCTTTAAGGCATATGGATAATATTTGTGCTCATTAAACGGAAGCAGACTGTTTGAAAATCATCATGGGATTAATGGTTAATATTCTTGCATATATATGTACAAGTATTATGAATCATCACCAGTTTACGAAACTGTTGAAAGAAATAGAAGATAATGGTGATTTGTATTTTGGAAAAACTCACTGCCTGAATATTAGAAGGGTTTTATAAAGATTCATCATATTGTTAATTCCATTTCAAGATTTTCTTTCTTTTTTTAATGTTTATTTTTATTATTATTATTATTATTATTTTGAGAGAGAGAGAGAGAGAGAGAGAGAGCATGAGCTGGGGAGGGGCAGAAAGAGAGGGAGACACAGAATCTAAAGCAGGTTCCAGGCTCCCAGCTGTCAGCACAGAGCCTGACAGGGGGCTCAAACTCACCAACCAGATCATGACCTGAGCCGGAGCCAGACGTTCAACCGACTAAGCCACCCAGGCTCTCCAGTCAAGATTTTCTTGAAACAAAAAGAATGCTTGCTAAATATTCTACAATGAAAGGCAATTAAAAAAAAATAGCAATGTGATTTACATTTGCTCACTAACGTCAAACAAATATAAATATTCTAAATTTGAAGTTCCATGTAAAGAAAAACTGTGTTACTTCACTAGAAAGGTAGAATTATTTATGATTAAGGCTCAACTTTTCTTACGGTAATAATAATTTTACATAATTTCATAACATGAATCAATAGCAAAGATTTTTCACTGGTGACCAACAGCATGATATATAAACTGTAAAATTTCCAGTAAAATTGGAAGGATGTTCTGTTGATATTCGCAAATTCAGAGCTGCTTTCCAATTTATAAAACATTCGGAATTGAATGTTCATACGATAAATTGACACAAGAGTGAATTTATGTAATTAATTAAATAAATATAATTTTAAAGCAGATACTTTTTCTTCAAGCCGAATCCATTATTTTGTTAAAAAGACCATCCTTTTTAAATGAATGCAAATGTTAAAGGAAAATCATTTTTGATAATCAATTCTTTAGTGGAAAACAATATATTTGGAAGGACTGAGATGCCTAAGTCTATAAATTTCATCAGTAAATTCTGTGAAATTTAAAATAGAGTTAATGTATTTCTTGTGAAAATTTAGCATCTAATTTGAGGCGGGCTGTAAGTATAAATGTACACCAGATTTCAAAGAAGGCACAAAGAAAGAATGTACAATGTCTCACTTTTATACTGATTCACAATGAAATGTCAACATTTTTAATATTTGCGGTTAAGAAACATGTTAATAAAATTAATCTCACTTGTCTCTTTTTACTTCTATATGAAGCAATTACCTTAAAATTACCCGGATTGCTTGCATTTTATTTCTACGGGATAGCCCTAATCTAGAGCATATAAGAAAATCAATGTAAACCATAGGCTCCTGTCTTTGTCACAGCATTGATCAGTAAGAGGAACAAAAACACACTGTTTTTCTATTTAACCATTGATTTTTGCTTGTAGAGCATTGAAGGGATTTGTTCACGGGTGCGTACATTTATTTGTTTTGTTTAACGAACAAAACAAGAATTTTCAAATCCGGATTTAAATCTAGGCTTTTTCGCTTAAAACTGTTCTGTGCTGAAAATGATACTTCTGTAAACTAACATTATGGAATTAATAGTTGCCCTATAAGGTACTTCCACAATTACCAAGGGGGAAAATGAAGAATACATAGTTCTTAGGGGAGCCTGGGTGGCTCAGCCCGTTAAGCGGCTGACTTTGGCTCAGGCCATGATCTCATGGTTAGTGAGTTCCAGCTCCATGCAGATCTCTGTGCTAACAGCTGGGAGCCTGGATCCTGGTTCAGATTCTGTCTCTGTCTCTCTGCCCCTCCCCAGCTCACACCCTGTCTCTCCCTCTGTCTCAAAAATTAAAAAAATAAATAAATAAAACATTTTAAAAAAGAATATTTAGTTCTAAATGTGACATTTTTCTATGAGATTCATAAATATTTTATTAGGCAGTCGCATTCCCTGCCTGAATAGGTATATACTTCATAAACCCTCTGCTAGCTAAGGTGATGCAAAATACTCAAATGTTCTCTCTTATTATCAGCAAAGGAAAATAAAGGCATATATTTTGAACAATAAAATTAAATAGATAGAGAAACAAAATATGCTTAAAAGTAATTCATTTTATTCATGGATTTCGGAAGGAAAAAAAAATCCTAAAACATTCTTTTACGAGTTAGTAAAAAATCGCCAAATACTTAGAAATTATACAACAGACTCAGAAACAACACACGAGTCAAAGAAAGAAGAAATCTCAAGATATTGAAAAATATTTAACAAGATGCCAATGGAAAGTTAAGTTGTCAAAGTTTGCAGTGAAAGCAACACTGAGAGAGAAATATATAGCATTGAGTGCACATATTAGAAAAGAAGAAAGATCTAAAATCAATAATCTAAGCTTCCATGTTAGGAATCTCCCATTTTAGAGATCCTAGGAGCAAATTAAATCCAAAGTAAGCAAAAGAAAAGAAATAATAATAATAAAAAAAATAGAGTAAACATTAATGAATTTAAAAATAGGAAATCAATAGAAAAAAAATCAACAAAACCAAAAACTGTTTCTTTGAAAAGATCTCTAAAATCACTAAACATCTAGCCAAGGTAACAAGAATCTGCAAACAAAAAAAATGACCCAAATTACTAACACCAGAAATGGATGAGACAAAAACCAGTACAGATTTCATAGACGTCAAAAGGATAACAAAAGGACAGTATGAATAACTCTATGTTCACCAATTTGATAACCTAAATGAAATGGACTAATAACTTGAAAGACATAATTTGCCACATAAATAAAAGACAATCAGAAAAGTCCTATATCTATTAAAGAAATTTAATCAGTAGTGAACCTTAAGTGAGTGAATCCTCATATAAATTATGGATTTGGGATGGTAATGATCTGTGAATGTAGGTTCACAAATTGTAACAAGTGAACCATTCTGATGTACATGTTAATATCTGGGGAGACTTATGGGGTACCTGGGGGGCTCAGTCGTTTAAGCGTCCAACTTTGGCTCAGGTCATGATCTTGCGGTTCATGGGTTCAAGCCCCTCATGGAGCGCTGTGCTGACAGCTCAGATCCTGGACCCTGCTTTGGATTCTGTGTCTCCCTCTCTGGTCCCCCGCCCCCTCACACTCTGTCTCTCTCTCTAAAAAATAAATAAACATTAAAAAATTTAAAAAAAATCTGGGGAGACTATGCATTGTACGGGAGCAGGGGTTATAAGGGAACTCTGTAGTTTCTGCTCAATTTTGCTGTGAATCTAAAACCACTGTAAAAAAAATAGTGTATTTGAAAAGAAATTATGACCAAATCAGTTTTGAAAATTCAGGCTGATTCCGTTCAACAAATTAAAATGTTTTTCTACCATATTCCATGTTGCCTGTTAACATAACCTATAATTATGAGTTGGAGAAAGAAATATATAGGAAGGTCATAATGGACCATCAGAGGAAAAATAAAATTGTTAAAATTGAAAGTAGGAAACAAAAGAAATGCCTTTGCATAAATGTTTAATCATTTCCAAGGTAAATGCACGTAATGTTCATAAAAGATTTAAGTTGTTTCCAAAAAAAATTCTAATTCAATGTCTTTATTTCAAAATAACCAAAAGACTGATGCAAAAATCAAGCAAACAAATTGCATCTTCCATTCTGCTGTGTGTAAGTGGAAAATTACAAATGCAACCAAAATTCCCCTAGGGATTCCATTCCATTAAGGGCTTTGACATACCTGACCTGCCAGCCAGCCTTAGCTTAATACCAACTGTTAGCAACGATGTTTGCTCCTATGATAGGTACGTCAGTTGTTTCTAGCTGTAGCAAAGGAGTATCACAGAGATGATCATATCACTGTCACTGTATTTACACAAGACATTATGTTAGCGGGACCCAGCAATATGGACCAATGATGAGGTATAAGAAATAAAACAGACACTTGGACTTGGGTTCCTGTCCTCACTCTACCAATTCAGCTTGGCCTTGACCAATTATTCATTGACTATTGTGAGGATAAAATGCTGTGTATGAGTAGCAATTTTTATAATGTTAATTTCTAGAGTAAGTGTAAAAGTTGATCTCGTGGAGTCATTTGTGTCATCAAGGGTGTTTAGCAAGCTATATAAAAAGAAAAAAAAAACTTTTGATTTAGGTTGAGTTAAATTTTAACAAATTCTTTTATAGACAGAGACCTGTTAGGGCAAGTTATGCTCTCCTATTGGCTTACATAAGAACAAATAATAAAGCGAAAACTTGCAGTCACTTTGTGCTCTCTTAAATAAGATATAGTAAGTGTGTGTGTGTGTGTGTGTGTGTGTGTGTGTGCAATCTTAAGTATACATACTATAAATAGGTGTATATACATACACACAAACGCAATAGGGAAGATCATACTATTTCCTTCTAAATGAAATAAGGCAATACTAACTCATATACACCACTTATTGAGTATTTATTTGGCATATGACAGACAATGGAATAACCTCCTACAATGGATTGTCCCTTGTAAGTTTTACAAATACATCTTATTAACCCTGCCTTTAAAATGAGGAAACTGAGGCTCAGAATGTTTAAATAACTTGCACAAAGCCCCTCTTGAGCTAAGGTTGCTGGTTTGAGTTTTGGAAAACTTCACACTTTTCAGCTAGGCCCTTCAACTGAGTAGACCGAAGCCTTGGAATTGCGAGTAGCTTGTTCTGAGAGTGTTCCGCAAGATAGGCAAACTTTTCTAATACATTTTAACAGGCACTTGCAATACGAGTAGTACGTGATACCAAGTATCACATGATCACAACTGAGCCAACGGTTCTTGAAATCCGCTTTCATATATGAGAGTGCTTTGGATTACAGGCTTGTTTCCAGAACGAATTATGCTCACAAACCAAGGTTCTACTGTACTTTGTGGACTTTTTAATTGTTTAATGTGAACTTGGCTTTTGAGAGGTAGATATGGGGATATAGTTCAAAGAACTTTTGATAGGTCACCTCCTGTCTGCACTCTACTGATTGAGACATAGGAGGCACAGAAGGCTTGCTCATTTCCTTCATGGAGGGAAGAAATAATTCCTACTGCACATCATTTTATGTTGCAAAACTGCCTAACAGTATGGTGTTTTCAGCATTGTATTAAACCTGACATAATTGCAAATGTGTAGCTCTCTAGCAAAGGCGAGGTTTTCTTCAGTTCTTTACTCATCTTGTGGACGCTTCTCAGTATTGTGCAGCATAAATCATTATAATAGATTAGAGAAGCAGAGGACTGTTTAGTGGTGTTTTTAGTACAATATAAACAGGAAACACAAATAATAACCCAAATGAATGTGGCCATTAGAGTGCCCATGACTCAAAGAATAAATTATGCCAACAGCATTAATTTGTATCATAAAAACAAATTATTTTTAAAATATATAATGATGTTGAAAATAAGTATAATTTTAAATAATGATTTGTCACCTGAAAGAATAATCACAAATTTATGTGACCTAACCATTATGTATATTTTCAAGTATGTCATTTCCCATGACGCATTTGTCTGACAAGCTATTTATACCACAGAAAATTCGGTAAGAATTTATTTTTTAAAGAACTTCTATATTAAAATATAAGATTTCTACATATCTATATCGGATCCATGCAGTTTTTCTCATTTTTCTCTCCTGGCATCACTCAGAACCTTTATTTCATTAAAATCCCATAGATCTTCGAGTCTTAAAATGAAGAGTTCCATTTTATGTTATTCTTCTGCTAATTTCATATTTTTAAAAAAAATCATGGTTTTCTTCTTATTAACCATACACTTTTCCTTTGTAAATCATGTTCTCCACATCCCCTCTAATCCTATTCTTCAGTGACAGTAACAGAACTGCTGGAGAAAAAAAGAAACATTCTAAATTGTGTATGAAATTAATGGTGGGATGCCAGTTTAACTGCCTTATAAAATGTGTGAAAATAAAATGTGAGTGCAACAGACAAACTTAGGTCCCAGGTCAGAAAAATTCTAGTTTACTTTGCCTCCCTTTGACTGTAAGGGGGGAAAAAAAAGATACAAAGTTGAAAATGAAAATTTAATAGAGATTAAATCAAGTTTTTCTAATAAACTTGAATAGGTGTTGCCATGAAGCATGTAGAGTCTGAAAGAGCTTCCTGTTCTCTTGGGAGCATAGGCATTTTTATGAACATTGGAAATGTTAGGGCACTTTTAGATAGTAAAAGGTGATCCTGCACATAATAATCCTATTATTATTTCCAGGCCCGCAAATGTCTCTTTGCTTCTCCTGTGCAGTTTTAGCAGACAACAGCTGCACCCCTGTTATTCTTTAACAAAACGTGTTCTGTCCTTTGTTCTGTTTGCAGGGTGAATTAAGGGAAAAATGAAACGTGTCATTAATTTTTACTATTGTTTAAATTTTAATTTTTTAAAATATTTTTATAAGTTTATTTATTTTTGAGAGAGAGAGACAGAGAGAGAGAGAGAGCAGGGAAGGGGCAGAGAAAGAAGGGGACAGATGATCTGAAGTGGGCTCCATGCTGACAGCAGACAGCCCAATGCGGGCCTCGAACTCTCGCACCTTGAGATCATGACCCGTGCCAAAGTTGGAGGTTTAATTGACTGAGCCACCCAGGTGCCCCTAAAATTTAAATTTCTAATAGCAGTTTGAAATACTTCTGCTAGATAGTGCAAGAAGGACAGAAACATACATTCATGCATACAGATAGATAATTTCCTCCATCCGTATCTGTATCTGTATTCCTTCATTTAATGAAGGGAAAACAGGTGTAACTTAGGGTAAGTTTTGAATTTGACCTGTGTTGTGTAAGTGTCCTCTCTATGACTGTAGACTCCTTCAGATTTAAAATCAGGAGAAATTATTTTTTAGGTCATCTGTTTTTTAATACAGACCATTATTAACAAATAGTACTAATAAAGGTAAAATCTACATAGTCTATCACACATAACCAAAGTATACCATTTGTATTTATCTTTGTAACACAAACTTCAAAATTTCTAACTTTGTTCAACTAAATTTGCAAACCTAATGTTGCATTAACTTTTACTTAAGCTAATTCTTACCTCATTTTCCCATTTGTATTTAAAAAAGCTCTCAGTGTTGAAATTCTATCCCTATTTAAGCAAATCTCTTCCAATAAAACTACTTACTTGAATTGCGTTTTTCGCCATACAGTACTTTATTTCCTCTTCCTAAATATTTGATAAACATTATCTGGAACCAATTAGCACATTGATCATTTCAATGTTTATTAAAACCCTCTTAATGACTTTTAAAGCAGAAACATGGTTGTATTTACAAACATTATATAGCGCATTAATCTAGGGCATCATGCAGAGAGAAAAAGACATTTAAGGCATAATTCATTGGTTGTATGAAAGCGAGTTTCGTTAGCAGCTTGGTGAAATATTCTCCGAATGCTGTTATAAATATAATAACAATTTTCTGGTAGAGAAGTCAAGACAGCTTAGGGAATTGGTAAGGAGTTATGGGTGAAATTCTCAAAGGGTGCTACAGAGGCCCCAAGAAAGGGCTTAAATGCACTGGACCGAGGTAAGCAGCTACAATTGATTTAGCAAGTAATAACGCGGAACACAGGGAAAGAAAGAACAGAGGAACGTGTAGCACTTCTGTCTGGGCTTTGTAGTGTTTTTTTTTTTTTTTGAAGGCCAAGGACATCATTCTGCCAAACTTTTCTGAGGTTGTTGTTCTTCTTTAAAAGGTGTCATGTTACTTTTTGACTACTAAATATGTGTCAGTTTCAACGCAACCATTTGCTGCTCTCTCAAGAAGGGCATGAGACAGACTTGTGTGAATGGAAACTCAAAACTTTCCTTTTCCGTTGTCTGCTCCACGTGAAGACGTGATTTTCATCCTTTGCTTCACCTTCTCAAGGATGAAGGTACTCAAGTCAACCATTTTGTTCAGTAGCTCCTGGATGGATCCTGACGGTGACAGGACGAGGACAGAGCCACGGTGTGTGGGGTGGATAATGTTCTTACCTTTGCTCTTGGAGACAGTTGTAACTGGTGTATTTGACAACACGCGGCGTCACTTTAGAGCCCCATATGTTAAGAATGATTTCCTGCAGTCATTTAAGCATAACCGGCCCCGGCTGCCTGAAACTCAGCAGGATTTCAGAGACTGGAGAGTCATAGTTCTTTGGGTTCAGACAGCTATGGTGACCTCTTCAAAGCCTCACAACGCTTAGGCTGTCATACCTTGTCAGGTGGTCTATGTTTTCAGAGCTTTATCCTTGTAAGAGATTTAAAGTGTTCTCATTGCTGTAGAATCTGTACAGTCACATCTTCCAGCTTTGATTTCCACTTTTCCCCTTGTATATGGCCTTTTCTCCGTCCAAACATCCCATCACTGTTTATAGACCAGCTCCTACAGCATCCTACTGTGACACCACTGTCCATAGAATCTCCTCAGATTCGAACTATTCCATCCTCAAACCAACTCCACGATTTATCTCAGCCCATTGGAACCATGCTTATTATTCAACGTTCAATCCATATGCTATCTATGTCCTAGAGCCCACAGCTAATTCCATTTGTATTAGCTATGGCATGTATAGATTTCTTTTCTTCCCTGCATCAGTTAAAAGAGGGACTGTATTGGGGCGCCTGGGTGGCTCAGTCGGTTGGGCGGCCGACTTCGGCTCAGGTCGTGATCTCGCGGTCCGTGAGTTCGAGCCCCGCGTCGGGCTCTGTGCTGACGGCTCAGAGCCCGGAGCCTGTTTCGGATCCTGTGTCTCCCTCTCTCTGACCCTCCCCCATTCATGCTCTGTCTCTCTCTCTATCTCAAAAAAAAAAAAATAAATAAACGTTAAAAAAATTAAAAAAAAAAAAAGAGGGACTGTATCATAGTGATTGAGTTGAGAGTCTGGAGTCTACTTACATGCATTCAACTCTGGGCTGCTAATCTTAGCCGCCATATGATATTGAACAAGTTGTCTGACCTCTGCATTTTAGATTCCTCATCTGTAAAATAAAATAATAGTGCTTAACAGAAAGGATTTTTAAGGTGATACAATTGAGATAATACCCACAACTACCTAGAAGTGTGTTTAGCACAACCTAAGTGTTATAATGTTAGACGTCACTATTAGTGCTGTTGAAAGTACCAGTCTTGGATATACTGGTGATTCACATATAGTGACTTGTTAACTACGCAAAACTCTCAGAAAGAAGCATTCTGTTGTCTTAATGTTTGTATCTTCCATAACACTTAATACGTTTCTTTGTACATGTTGATCCTTCAACAAACACTTGTTAAAATTCAGTCCATTGTGAAACAGACTCACACATTAATTTTGAATTCTTCGGAAGTGGAAACTATCCCTTCTCTGGATGGCTCAATATGTTTTTACCATAAGCAGTCAATAAATGGTGTTTGAATGAAAAACTGAAAAAAAACCTTAATGATTAAAGAAATCTTGCTACACAATTTTTCAAATTTATTTATTTATTTTGAGAGAGAGAGAGAGAGAGAGAGAGAGAGAGCAAGCTGGGGAGGGGAAGAGAGAGAGGGAGAGAGAAGCCTAAGCAAGTTCCACACCGTCAGTGCAGAGCCTGATGTGGGGCCGAAACTTACAAAATGTGAGACCATGACCTGAGCTGAAACCAAAAGTCAGATGCTTAACTGACTAAGCCATGCAGGTGTCACATATTTTTTTATGTGTTTATGTTCATGGCTTTGTGGTCTTACCATATCTGTCTTACAAAAGTATGACGCACAAATGTAAATATAATTGTGTTCATTTTAAACTGGACCAGTATTAGAAAAGAAAATAAAGGGACATCCATGATGTCAAGGAAAATTCTTCCTATTGACTCAATGGAATTGGTGAAATCTGGGGAAGGGGAGGCTTAAAGAGATGAATAATGGACGAATTACAAATTAACATGTATTTTGTTTGGTTTAGATTATCTGTGAATAATTTCAGTAATTTGGGGGAGTCTCCCAATATTTCATTTAAATTGAAAAATTTTTAAATGAAATTAAAATACAAATAAATCAAGTTTCAAGCAATAAAAACAAATTATATTATATATTTTATTTTAATAAGAAGTCAATGGTAACAACTTGTTGTCTGTATTTATATGCATGATCACTATGTAATAGGTTAAATTATGTAAAAAACATTTCATAAAACCTCAGTTTCTCCCTTCGGAACCCTGCAAAGTCAGTTTTGTTGTTCCAATTTTACAGATGAAGAACTTTTAGTCAAGGAAATGAAGTCAAGGTCACATGTAGTGAGTGGCAACATTGGTTATCAAGTCAGAGTTTGAACTACGGTCAAAGCTCTCACTGTTTTCTACTGCATTACATTTAGAAATGACTTACAGGAAGTAAGCTCCATAAGTATGATTTAAGTCAAGAAAAATTAGAGAACATATTGCCTATGCTACTCCAATTCATTTGAAGTCACTATTTTATAGCGGCAATTCAAATAATAGTGAAATATAGAAGTAGCAATAGTCAATCCTTTGAGGGTAGAAAATACTACCCAAAAGGCTCTTTTCTCAAAACGAGGAGTTGGGATTTGAAACCTCATAAATTGAGCTACAAACTCTTTTATTGCTTTGATGTGTTAAAGGTTATTCTGTTTTGAGACCCTCTTGATAGCTTTACCTGTTCTTAGTAAGTAGTAATGATTACTGTTTAAGAATGCATTCACTACATGTACTGAATAATTATTGTGACACACATGGACATTAAACTAACATTTAACACAGTGGCATAGTTTAGTATAGACTTCTGCACTGTATTTAAACAACTTATAAATTGAGAAAGCAGGAGAAGGGAAGGAGGGCAGAGAGTTGGCAAGAAGGGCATGGGGGGAAGAAAAGGAACGGGAAGAATGTGAGGACAATCAGGACGGGCTGGGGGGTGGCTGGGACAGGCACAGGTGAAAAGAAAAGGAAAGGGTGGGAAAAGAGAGAGAGAGGTAAGGTTCGAAACTTGTCAATACCTGAAAGAGAACAAAACCTTTAGGAGAAGTTTTTTAAAAGATCTTTTGGGTCATGGACGAGCTCCTGATACTAGAAGTGATTAAAGCAAAAGCTGTCATTTCACCAGTCAGGAATGTGATTACCAGACCAAGAGATGTTCCCTCAGAATTCTGTCCTAGCAGGCTGTTAGTCAGCATACTTACATTAGGTAAGTTAGATTTTGAGGAACAGGGAGACTTTTAAGGTTACAATGGTAATTGGGGCATACTGTAAGGAAGCCTAAGAAAGTGAGTTAGGAGTTATACAACACATTCTCTCGGAGAATGGAAAGAGAATCTGAGAGTAATGTGTTATATTGTAACCTCCAGAGTGGAGAATTTTCCAGTCCCTTCTTTAGTCTCCTGCCATATCTGCTTCAGATTTTGTTTTCTTTCCCTCTTTACTTCTCTCTTGGATTCCTCACAAGCACTGTTTTGCTTACTGTCTTTTTTTTTAAGTTTATTAATTTAGTTTTGAGAGAGAGAGAGAGAGAGAGAGAGAGAGAGAGAGAAAGCATAGGAGGAGGGAAGAGCAGAGAGGGAGAGACAGAATCCCAAGCATGCTCTCCACTGACAGTGCCTGAACCGTGGGATCATGACCTGAGCCACAGTCAAGAGTCCCACGCTTAATCGACTGAGCCACCCAGGTGCCCCCTGCTTACTGTCTTTTCTGTAGTGCCTCTCTTCCCTTCCTTCAGCATCACTTTAGTCTTTGTTTTTCCCTATTTATCTAACACCCACACATTCCCTTGCAAGTCTCACAGCTTAGAGCATCCATATAAGGTAGGGTTTCCAAGCCTGGAAACAAAGTCAAGGGTTAAAGCTAAACTGATACTAAAGATAATTGGATCTTTACTGATGACTGAAAAGCTACTTCAGGGTCTTGAAGTACCCCCAGAGTCATCTTTAAACGCATTAATTATCTTTCCTATTATTTGTAATTTCTTTCTTTCGCATAAAAGTCAAGTGGGAAAATAAATTAGGGAGTTGAGCTTTCAAGTAACTTGGAATCCAGATAAATGAGAATGTATTGTAATTGTGTGTACTGTAATTGAAGAGTCTTTTCCTCATATATAAGATTAATGACCTCTAACTTCCTGTCTGATTCCAATTCTAAGATTCTATGATCTACATAAATACAGTTCAGAATTTCTCACCACTCTTTGATGATTGCTTTCCTACAATCACATCTAAAACTTGGATTTTATTTCCTGTATTAAATACCTGAATTAATCAAGAACTTGAAAAATGATCCCAATATGTTGCATTCACGTGATAGTAAGTCTGAAGGATTTTTTTTCTTAATTAAAAATTTTTTAAATGTTTATTTATTTTTGAGAGAGAGAGAAACAGAGTATGAGCAGAGGAGGGGCAGAGAGAAGGAGGGAGACATAGAATCTAAAGCAGGCTCCAGGCTCTGAGACCTCAGCACAAAGCCTGAAGCAGGGCTCGAACTCACGATCCACAAGACCATGACCTGAGTCAAAGTCGGATGCTCAACTGACTGAGCCACCCAGGTGCCCCCTGAAGGATTTTCTTAAATTCTGATGAGTCTTTGAGAACTGTACAATGACAAGGGGAACATGTGAAATCTGATCTCCTTCCCTATTCTAGTAACCAAGAGAAGGTCAAACTATTACACATGGTAACTGTGTTTGTTTCCTCTGCTCTAATTTACCATTTTAAGGAGTGATATCAGGCTGCTAATTGTTAGCATCAAATGCATTTTACAGAAAAAAGAAATAATTCATAGTCTCATTTAATTTTAGAACGAGTTTATTCACATTATTTGGCTACTTATTCAGTCTGTTTTTTAAATTCTCATTATTATCTATCCTGTACTGGGTACCAATCTAGGTCCCCAAAACACAGCACTGAACAAAACTACAAAAATCCCTATCTTTACAGTTTCTTCTCATGGGATTCTAGAAAGTAGTTAAAGTAAGTAAACATTTTATTTTGGACAATTATGTTTCTGGCATTCTTTTACGTTATTTTATGTTTTGTTTTTCACATTTTAAATTAAGTATCATGGAAACTATGTGGATTGTTTACTGGAAACAGGATTGACATAGTTCACCTACTTTATACAACCACCAAACATTGAATTCTTTTATGCCCCAAAATGGGCAAAATAGTAACGTGTGGAATTTTTTTTTTTTTTTTCTGTTTTCCAATTTAGTATTTACTCAAAAGATAGAAGGAATTTTGCAGAGAGAGCTTTTCATAACAATATTCAGATTAATCAAAAGATTGCAAACAGCTGATAAGCAATAAAACCAGAACAAATAAGTAATTTTCCACCGACCATTAGGAAGGAAAATAATACCTTTTGGCCTTCTCTCTGGAATAAATTAAATAACAAGCATTTGTAGCTTCATTGTCATTGGTTTCACTTGAGAGCAAAAACCTTTCTAACTCACTTGTGGCTTTGGTTTGGGCTGAATTCTATGGCTTTCCCATTGCTGACATAAAGCACTTAGGCTACCAATGACTAGTCATTCTAATGTGTGCACACAGCTCACCCTGCTGTGGTTCAACTCCATTTATCCTGGCTACATATTAAATGTCGAAGAATTGTGCCTTTGTCTGAAAGAACATTTGACCTAGAACACATATAATTATATTTGTCTAAAGCACACTTTATTTTCTCAAGTGACATTTCACATAATAAACTATATGTAAACTCTACTACCAGGAGCAAAGCTGCTTTGCTACCTAATTTGGATCAAACCAAGACAAAGAGTGCACTACAAGGCTTAGCATTAAGCAATAGTTCTTTTCCATAACCAATGACAGAAATAAAATGTTTCTTCTTCTAAAGGTGAAGTTAAGAGAATGTCTCTTCTTTCATCTTTGCACGTTAAAGATAGGCCACTTGGTAAGACATAAATATTCACTTGAATTAGTGGTGATCAGTGTGATTTTTAGAATTAAAAAATAAATAAAGGAAGGTTTTAGGGACAGCGGGGTGGTTCAGTTGGTTAACTGTCCAACTCTTGATTTTGGCTTAGGTCATGATCTCATGGTTCATGAGATCGAGCCCTGCATCAGGCTCTGTGCTGACAGCACGGAGCTTGCTTGGGATTCTCTCTCTCTCTCCATCTCTGCCCTCCCCTGATCATGTTCTCTCTCTCTCTCGAAATAAATACATAAACTTAAATTTTTTTAATAAATTAAAAAATAACGGTAAACTTTCCTCTTTTACCTTCACAGAATTTCTATTGGCCAGCAAATTATATAAAATGATGTCACTCAACCAATGCAGTAAGGTTAGAATAGAAATATCTACTGTGCTTTTCGGAAAATTAAAAAATAAATAAAAGAACAGAAGTTTTTGAAAATATGTGTATTTAAAAAAAATAAATGTTTATTTTTGACAGAGAGAGAGACAGAGCATGAGCAGGGGAGGGGCAGAGAGAGAGGGACATACAGAATCCGAAGCAGCTCCAGGTTCTGAGCTGTCAGCACAGAGCCCGACATGGGGCTCGAACCCACAGACCACGAGATCATGACCTGAGCTGAATTCAGACACTCAACTGACTGAGCCACCCAGGCGCCCCTGTGTAATTATTTTTAAGTCATTACTAATAGATCATGGTTTTGCATAACCTAACATTCTGACAGACTTATGAATACGATTAGTCAGCATGAAGATGACCACAATCCTTTCCCATTTGTTTCTTTTTTTTGCCATTGTATACTGTACTTTATTTATTTTATTTTTTAAATATAATTTATTGTCAAATTGGTTTCCAATACCTCTGATGAATATATATGCAAAAATTCTCAACAAGATACTAGCAAATCGAATTCAACAGCATATAAAAAGAATTATTCACCATGATCAAGTGGAATTCATTCCTGGGCTGCAGGGCTGGTTCAATATTCACAAATCAATCAGTGTAATACACCACATTAAAAAAGAAAAGATAAGAACCATATGATCCTCTCAATCAACACAGAAAAAGCATTTGACAGAATTCAGCACTCTTTATTAATAAAAAACCCTCAAGAAAGTCAGTGTGGATGGAACAGACTTAAACATCATAAAAGTCATTTATGAAAAGTCCACAGCGAATATCATCCTCAGTGGGGAAAAACTGAGAGCTTTCCCTCTGAGATCAGGAACACGACAGGGATGTCCACTCTCACCGCTATTGTTTAACATAGTGTTGGAAGTTCTAGCATCAGCAATCAGACAACAAAAGGAAATCAAAGGCATCAAAATTCGGAAAGATGAAGTCAAGCTTTCCCTTTTTGCAGATGACATGATAGTATATGTGGAAAACCTGACAGACTCCACCAAAAGTCTGTTAGAACTAATACATGAATTCAGCAAAGTTGCAGGATACAAAATTAATGTCCAGAAATCAGTTGCATTCTTATACACTAATAATGAAGCAACAGAAAGACAAATAAAGAAACTGATCCCATTCACAATTACACCAAGAATCATACAATACCTGGGAATAAACCTAACCAAAGATGCAAAAGATCTGTATGCTGGAAACTATAGAAAGCTTATGAAGGAAATTGAAAAAGATACAAAGAAATGGAAAAACATTCCGTGTTCATGGATTGGACAAATAAATATTGTTAAAATGTCAATACTATCCAAAACAATCTACACATTCAATGCTCAATCAAAATTGTACCAGCATTCTTCTCAGAGGTAGAACGAGCAATCCTAAAATTTGTATGGAACCACAAAAGACCACGAATAGCCAAAGTAATATTGAAGAAGAAAACCAAAGCAAGAGGCATCACAATCCCAGACATTAGCCTCTACTATAAAGCTGTAATCATCAAAACAGTATGGTATTGGCACAAAAACGGACACATAGAGCAATGGAATAGAATAGAGACCCCAGAATTTGACCAACAAAAGTATGGCCAACTAATCTTTGACAAAGCAGGAAAGAGTATCCAATGAAAAAAGACAGTCTCTTTAACAAATGGTGCTGGGAGAACTGGCAAGCAGCATGCAGAAAAATGAAACTAGACCAATTTCTTACACCATACACAAAAATAAAAAAAATGGATGAAGGACCTGCAGGTGAGACAGGAAACCGTCAGAACCCTAGAGGAGAAATCAGGAAAAAACCTCTTTGACTTCAGCCGCAGCAATTTCTTGCTCAACACATCTCCAAAGGCAAGGGAATTAAAAGTAAAAATGAATTATTGGGACCTCATCAAGATAAAAAGTTTCTGCACTGCAAAGGAAACAATCAACAAAACTAAAAGGCAACCAATGGAATGGGAAAAGATGTTTGCAAGTGACATATGGGATAAAGGGCTAGTATCCAAAATCTATAAAGAACTCACCAAACTCCACACCCGAAAAACAAATAATCCATTGAAGAAATGGACAGAAAACATGAATAGACATTTTTCCAAAGAAGACATCCAGATGGCCAACAGACACATGAAAAGATGCTCAACATCACTCATCATCAGGGAAATACAAATCAAAACCACAATGAGATACCACCTCACGCTGGTCAGAGTGGCTAAAACAAACAAATCTAGATGCTGACGAGGATGTGAAGAAATGGAAACCCTCTTTCACTGCTGGTGGGAAAGCAAACTGGTGCAGCTGCTCTGGAAAACAGTGTGGAGGTTCCTCAAAAAATTAAAAATAGGGGCACCTGGGTGACTCAGTTGGTTAACCCTCCAACTTAGACTCAGGTCATGATCTCGTGGTTCATGAAGTCGAGCCTCACGTTGGGCTCTGTGAGCCTGGAGCCTGGTTCGGACTCTGTGTCTCCTCCTCTCTCTGCCCCTTCCATGCTCATGCTCTGTCTCTCTCTGTCTCTCAATAATAAGTAAATTTTTTTTAAGTTAAAAAAATAAGAAAAATTAAAAAAAAATTAAAATAAAACTACCTGTGACCCAGCAGTAGCACTGCTAGGAATTTACCCAAGGGATACAGGAGTTCTGATGCATAGGGGCACTTGTACCCCAATGTTTATAGCAGCACTTTCAACAATAGCCAAATTATGGAAAGAGCCTAAATGTCCATCAACTGACAAATAGATAAAGAAATTGTGGTTTATATACACAATGGAATACTACGAGGCAATGAGAAAGAATGAAATATGGCCCTTTGTAGCAATGTGGATGGAACTGGAGGATATTATGCTAAGTGAAATAAGTCAGGCAGAGAAAGACAGATACCATATGTTTTCACTCATATGTGGATCTTGAGAAACTAACAGAAGACCATGAGGGAGGGGAAGGGGGAAAAAAAGTTACAGAGAGGGAGGGTGTCAAACCATAAGAAACTCTTAATACTGAGAACGAACTGAGGGTAGATGGGGGGTGGGGGGGGAGGGGAAAGTGGGTGATGGGCATGGAGATGGGTGTTGTATGCAATTTGTTTCTAGCTACTCTTCAAACTTGTGTCAGTGTACCAGTTTGAATAGATGCTTGTGATTCTCCTACACATCATTGTGATGAATTTAGAGTTAAATATTTTAAAATTAATTAATTTATTTTTAATATTTGTTTTTGAGAGAGAGAGAGAGAGACAGAGCACAAGCAGGGGGGTGGGGGCAGAGACAGAGAGGAGACAGAATCTGAAACAGGCTCCAGGTTCCCAGGTATCAGAACAGAGCCTGAGCCAGGGCTTGAACCCATGAACCCTGAGATCATGACCTGAGACAAAGTCTGATGCTTAACTAACCGAGCCACCCAGGTGCCCCTAGATTTTCTTGTTTTGTTTTGTTTTAAATAATGTCAAATCAAAAAATTGACTACCAGCAATAATTTTCAGATCATTACCACATAAAAGTCAAAATAATGCAGTCTACTTAGCTGAATTTTTTCCTTTTTACCTGCTAGTTGAAGGCTAAATATTTGATTAATAGAATACCCCTAAACGAAAGAATGTTTCTTTTATGATATTTAGATTTGGTTTTTCTTGGGACTTCAATAACAAGAACCTGAAAATTTTAAATGTAAATATTCATTCCTTCAATTGAATCAAAGCTACACTTGTTTTATTTGGAATCTTTTTGTTGTTATCTTTCTTTGTTTCTATTTTATTTTTTAATCTGGCAATGTTATGCTTGGAACTTGAGTATCTGGAGGTATAACTATTCAATAGCCATGCTGGAACTACTGTTTTTACTCTCCTGACCACTAACAACTGATGAATTACCTAAATAAAGTATGATATTTGTTTTAAATATGCTACTATGATACGACTATGGAAAATCAAAGTAGAGATGTCAAGGGATGCCTGGGTGGCTCAGTCAGTTCCACATCTGACTCTTGATTTTGGCTCAGTTCATGATCTCTCCCTCTCTCTCTGCCCCTCCCCTGCTTACTCTCTCTCAACCCAAATAAATAAATAAACATTCAAAGTAGGGATGTCTAGCAGGTAGCAAAAGGAAAAAAAAAATCAATCAACCAATATCATTGGAAAATGCAGCTTTGAGAATCATAAACATGTATATGATAATTAAAGTTATCAAATGGATAAAATAACTGGAGTTATACTTAGGACTAAGTTAAGTGCAAAGATTATGGGTTTATGCTGCTTTAGTCTGTTTCTTTCTCCATCACCTTCAACCGACAAATTAAACAGAGTAAGCCAGAGTTAGGTTTTTCCCAGGTGGTTCCTGTGAAATAAGGCAATCTCAATAATGAGAGAGGAGCATTGCGTAATGACCTTTTTGGAGAACAAATGTGAAGACAGAATGGAGTTAAAAGGAGAGGAAAGTAGAGACACCAAGGACGAGAGGTGCCAGTGAATTCATAGACTGTTTGTGAATGATTGGGTAAGATTTCTGGTACACAATAGATGCCCAGTATGGGGTGTGGGTGTGGGTGTGTACATTTTCCCACATATGTGGACATGTGTGTTGTAATTTGTGCTATTGAATATAGGTAAATTTATATTCTATAAATATGGGCCAGGATATTACTTTTTAAAAATTTTTTTTAACGTTTATTTATTTTTGAGACAGAGAGAGACACAGCACGAACGGGGGAGGGGCAGAGAGAGAGGGAGACACAGAATCGGAAGCAGGCTCCAGGCTCTGAGCCATCAGCCCAGAGTCCGACGCGGGGCTCGAACCCACGGACCGCGAGATCGTGACCTGGCTGAAGTCGGACGCTTAACCGACTGCGCCACCCAGGCGCCCCCGGGATATTACTTTTTGATGCAGTCATCATAAGCTTTCTAGAGCTAGATGAAAACTACTTTTAAATGTTGAACTTTTAGAAGAAATTTCTGACAAACTTATGTGCATTATTCTCTTCCTAAACTTGGATAATGTAATATTAAAGCTTTCCTTCTCTTAATATTCTCATTCATTTTCCAGATTGTTTTTTTTTTTCATTTCAAATTTTATATTTCATCCCCTAAGCCTTGTAACTTTTCCATTGAGGAAAAAACTCATGCATAGATTTTACCCATCCGTTGATATAAAAGTGTGTCTTATCCCTTGATTTACACATATCCCATTATCAACAATACTCTTAAAATAGTCCCAAAATAAGATTATTGTTTATTATAATCACTACATGATAAATTGTAAATGTGGAACTTTTACTTTAAATATATAAATAACAGTCTATTACACTTATGGGAAATATGTTAAGAGAGTGAAATATGCAAAATAGAGTAAAATTTAAATTCTCTACCTCTCAGCTTTAATCAGTCAAGTTCTTCTATTTCCAAAGTACACAAAACTGTAAAATATTTAAAAATGTAGTTGTACCATTTTCCTAAAAGTTAGATTTCACTCAACACTAAAGCTTAGTAAGAAGTATTTTATAGCTATCATCATATATAACTTAGTTGTTTTACATAGCTAATTACAATTAAATATCTGAAAGCTATTTTTGGGTACATTGCTGCATAAACCAATGCGTAGTTTCAGACTTTTACTATATTTCCAGGATACCAAGCATCTTACTGAAAATGAAGAATTCAATAAACCGTGTATAATCCCAGGGTCTACCAACAGGTAAATAGATAAGTTCACTGTTTGGAACAATGTGTTTGTTATTGTAGGACTAGAAAGACGATATCTTGAGGTCAAATGAATGATAATTGTTCCAAGAATAATCTGTAAGGGAGATTGTATTTGCATATCCCTACATTGACCTTTAATTAGAAGGTCCCAGAATTGTGCATTTCAGTATCCTTGTTTTTTTGATATTAAGTATGAGTGTAACTGTGAATAGTGAGGTGGTATTTTTGACTTGTGTTGGAAGTTTATGATAGTTCAACAAATATACTTATTATCCTTCTAAAATACATAGGTATACATAATTTGAATTTTAAATAGACTATTTTTTCATATTAGAAGCAGATTAGAAACCAAAAGTTGTCGTCAGGGAAGAACTAAGAACTGTTGAGTATCATTGATTATAGCAGGTAAACAAAGATAACTCAGTGTGTGTTTGTGTGTTTGAAAAATCTGTGGTTTATCAGAATGCTGGTAGTCCTGCTTCTTCCTAAAGTCAAAAAATACAGTTTATGTAATCCTAATCCCTGGTGTAATGAAAAATGGATAGTTTGGCCTCCCTCAGAACTGCAAAGTGGCATTAGTTTGCATAATATATACACATCTGGCATAAATCGAATTTCAGTATTTCCTGAACCTCAAGTATGGATCATCTTCTGCTCCTTTGCCTTTCCTAATAGACGTCTTGTGGTATTCTCTCCCAGGTCTCAAAGATGATCTGTTGGAAAGTGAAAATTTTGATTAATCCAATAATTTGGTTAAGGTACTTGAGAAGTAAACACTACATTTCCTTCCTTTCTTTGGATTCTACCCTCCCGTAAACCACTTACACCAAATACAAAGACACACCCTTTCATTAAATACCTTTCTGTATCTCTCTCAGTCTCTTTCTGTCTCTGTTTCTCTCTGTCTCTCTCACGTACACACGCACACACTTACAAGTATCCATTTCTCTCCGTACATGATTTAGAAAACCACGACTGATGGCATCATGAAAAGGAGAATCTGTGGGTTTCTTAACACAAGTAGAGCTACCACAGCAGTTCAAGTAACAATGCAGAGTACACGTCCTTTACCCCAGTTTTGCACACATACGGTACCTCTCACTGCCCATCCCTGACATTCAAGTATCACTGGGACATTTGCATGTGCCCAGAGATGGAGCCCTTGATCTTTCTCTTGTTTGTTGGTGTCAATATTGAGGCTTCTTCAAGTGTTGGCATGAAGAGTGGACTTTGGCAGTGGGTCCCCTAAGTGGAAAGAAAGAATGGGGTAACAGTGGAACGGACTGATTTGTGATTGCTTATAGTATAGAACCTTTGGATTCCCAGAAGTAATTGAAAGGCATTTTCCCACAAGGCAGCAGAGGTGTAGTGAGAGGAGCCCACTGGGTGACGTTTTCATTGCATCATCTATTTCCTGGAATGCAGGAAATAACTTTTTGCAATGACTATTCTTATTTTTATCATCAGTTTACACTTTCATGTTGAATAAGTCCAAACCAAAACATTTACATCTTTCTCATATTCTACCTCTCCAAGACTCATAGGTACAACTCTAACATCATTTCCCCCATTAACTGCTACTATTTTTTTTTTGATTAATACATATGTTAGGCTTGTAGGCACATGAAAGAAAAAAAATCACACACAACTGTGTTCCCTGTTCTCAGATAAACATGTGTCAATGCTTAATTTCTTTCCTTCATTTTTTGACCAGTTTTTAAAATGGTAACGACCCGGCATTTTTTTAAAATGCCGACCATCCAAGAAGACGATAA
The DNA here is from genome assembly GCF_046562875.1 of Panthera onca. Classification (NCBI taxonomy): domain Eukaryota; kingdom Metazoa; phylum Chordata; class Mammalia; order Carnivora; family Felidae; genus Panthera; species Panthera onca. Next base: position 25,844,124 of record NC_138342.1, on the reverse strand, counting down.
ACATTCCCTATGATTTGAGCTCTCAAACAAGTATGAGAACAATATAATTGGTTTATTTTTAACTGAAAGTTAAAAGAAAATCAAGCTTATTTCAGTACCTATATCCCCACCCAAAATGTTAAACAATGTTAAGCAAATATAATTAGAACTTTTTATGAAGGCTTAGAGCAAGCTGATCTGTGAATGGACCACAGTCTAAATAAACCAGTTGGCCTGGCAGAGAGGGGCAGTGGAGTAGCCAAGATGTTCTAAAAAATCCTTCCTACTTCATATTACTTACACTTATTTTTTTATATGAAAATAACATAATCACAAATAAAATGCTGTTACTAGTGAATCTGAATTGCATTCTTTTGAAAGCAAGGAAAACATTTATGTTGTACCCATATTGCAATAACGATATATATATATATACACACACACACACATATATATATATATATATATATATATATATATATCCACATAAATATATATATGGATTCTGGTAAATATGTCAATTTTAGTTTACTTTTCAAATATGATGTATAAAATTGGACTTAGCAGTATTAAGAGTAGACTTTTTGCGTGATTATTATATTCTATAAAATGCAAGCAGTACTCGATAATTAGTTGAAAATCATTCAACAACACAAATACTCTTCTAAATGTGACACATAATAGAACTCATTCAGCAAAGATTACAGTGCAGCTAGATCATTATTTCTGACATTCAGCAGTCAACATCCAACATCATTGCCGAAGACGCTTTTCACAGTAGGGAAACACTTTAAAATCACAATTGTGGTATCAGAGCATTCATGGATAACACACAAAGCTGGAATTTACATTTTTCATTAGTTAAACTGCCTGTTTGCTTCTAAAGAATGTTGTTTATTTGGATAAATAATACAAAGCCATGGCTTTGATATGATTCCCATACAATTGGAAACTTTCAGTAACTGACTCCTTAGCCAGTGGATCTAAAAATTTAGAGGCCCAGATTACCACCAGGCACATTTTTCCTTCTTTAGATTTCTCCTTAGTTAATTTTAAAAAATGGGAAGAACAAAAGGAAAGGTCCTGTCAGTCAAAACATTATAGAAATATATTTGTTGGCATGGACTGCATAAATAACGATTGAGAAGTGCCTGCTCTTTCTAATCTAGCACTTTCCAACTTATTCAATCAACAAAAGTACAAAGTATTTTTCCTGGTGCCTGCTAGTTTTGCGTGTAATTAGAGAAATTCATGAATATTTATAAGTGCAAATGACGAACAACAAAAAAAGCCTACAATACTTCAACGTTAATGTGAACTTTCACAACACTGTCTAGGGCATTTTCTTCGCTCTTAAATTCTTCCAGAAAGAGTCACACACGCTCTCTTCATTCTACTGAAATCACATGTCATTTCCAGGCTCTTTACTGTTTAGTTTTTTTAAAAATATTTTTTAAATAATAATTGATTTTCCACTCCAAAGATCACTTCCCAAGTTAAAAAAAAAAATAATGCTCGAATAAGATCATTGTGACTGTGTTATCATCTATATACAGGACTGAACACATCCATCTTTTCATAGCACAGTTACCCTGAAATTCTGAACTACTTCTGGATGCTTGACACTTCTTTGCTTAGAAGCAGTTAATGAGTCTCCTCACCTGCAAGATAGGATTTTTTTTTTTCTTATTCTATTACATAAGACTTTCCTCTATTGTATTCCCAGACTACTGATGTTCAAATCTCAGTTCTCCCATTTATTAGCTATGCAACCTTGTGCAAGGAACTCACTTAAACTCTTTGGACTTCTACTTTATTACCTGTATAGTGGAAATGAAAATCATATGTAGGGAGCACCTGGGTAGCTCAGTCGATTGAGCATCCGACTTCGGCCCAGGTCATGATCCCACACTTCATGGGTTCGATCCCCATATCGGGTTCTGTGCTGACAACTCAGAGCCTGGAGTCTGCTTCAGATTCCGTGTCTCTCTCTCTGTCTGCCCCTCCCCCACTCTGTCTCCTTCCCAAAAATCAACATTAAAAAAAATCATATGTAAATCATAGGGCTGTTATTGGAAATAAATAACATATAAGTATATGTGTTTGTTAAATTATATATATGTATATATATATACATACGTATGTGTATATATATGTATACATATGTATGTGTATATATATATACATAAATAACATATAAGTATATGTGTTTGTTAAATTATATATATATGTATATATATACATATACATACGTATGTATACACATATATACACATATGTATGTATATGTATATATATATGTATATACATACATACACATTTAGTTACATAATTGTACTGTGTAATCTTTCCACAAATAGGATTCTCATTATATGAATTAATTATAAACAAACAAGGATAAATATGTATGTATAGAAATACAAACACATGATATATGCTTTTTAAGTATACAATCGAGTTATCTTTTAGGAACGACATCGCCTAAAATTTGCATGCCATTATGTTTATCTTTTACCTTGGTAGCCAATATTACTCAGTTTCAAAAAGGTCTAAGACTTTTTGAGTCCTCCCCATCTCAAAAGGCGTGATTTTGTTTTTCTCTCTTAATTATAAGTTATTCAGGGATAAGATTAGGTCTTATTTATGTTTATATATCATCTACCCAGAACAGCAAGTCACACACATTTCTCAACTGGTCATTGAATTAATGTTACTTGGGGCCCTGATGTGCTAGTATGGAAGAGCACTGAAAATGTCCCATTGTCAAAATACATACAGCATGGGGGCGCGTGGGTGGCGCAGTCGGTTAAGCGTCCGACTTCGGCTCAGGTCACGATCTCGGGGTCCGTGAGTTCGAGCGCCGCGTCAGGCTCTGGGCTGGTGGCTCGGAGCCTGGAGCCTGTTTCCGATTCTGTGTCTCCCTCTCTCTCTGCCCCTCCCCCGTTCATGCTCTGTCTCTCTCTGTCCCAAAAATAAAAAAAAATAAAAAATAAAAATACATACAGCATGAAGATAAGTGAACTTTCCACCTATCAGTACATTATCATATCTTCCTGAGAAATAGTACGTGAGGGCATTTATACAGTACAAAACTGTAGGGGGTGTTTCAGAACATTTCCGAATCACTGGCGTAGAACTTGGTATTTGGGGTACCCACGTGGCTCAGTTGGTTAAGTGTCTGACCTTTGACTTGGTTAAGTGTCTGACCCTTGACTTCGGTTCAGGTCATGATCTCAGGGTTGTGAGATCTAGCCCTGTGTCAGGCTCTGTGCTGACAGCATGGAGCCTTCTTGGAATTCTGTCTCTCCCTTTCTGTCTGCCCCTCCCCTTCTGTCTCCCCCTCCCCAACTCGTGTGCGCATGAGCGCACTCTCTCTCAAAATAAATAAACTTTAAAAATTAAAAAAAAAAGGGGGGGGGGCGCTTGGGTGGCTCAGTCAGTTAAGTGTCCAACTGCTGGTTTGGGCTCAGGTCATGATTTCATAGTTTCTTCAGTTCAAGCCCCATGTCAGGCTCTGCCCTAGTGTTGCGGAACCTGCTTGGGATTCTCTCCGTCTCTCTCTATCCCTCCCCCACTCATGCTGTCTCTGTCTCTCTCAAAACAAATAACTTAAAAAAATTTTGGGTAAAACCTGTTACTGGTTTTGTAGCTGGTCGACAGCTTGGAAGTTAACAATATGATCTCTAAATGAGAGATAACCGAATGCATCTCTAAGTGAATATTAAGTGACTTTTCACTGATTCAGATCAGAGCAGTCACAATCAAGAAATATATGGCCTAAGAGCTTCTCATGTAAAAACAAAGTTTATATTATGCAGGATTATGCAAACTAAAAGGGAAGCCAGAGATTACTAGCATTTGTCTGAACTCAACATTTTAACATTTTGAAAATAGGCAGAAAATACTGAGAAGTCAGAAAAATCAAGCTGGAAAGTGAATTTATTCACAATAATCTTCTGCGGATAGAAATTGCAGAGATGGAGAATCAATAATCACACTTTGTACTCACTCCATCATAAACCTCAGAGGATGGCAAATTAAAGTCCAAATGAACTATTCCTGAACTTTCTTAATAAAATGTCAAATGGATTCTCAGTTTGTCTCTTTGATCCTCAGCAATATTTTCAGTTTTTACAAAGGTAAACTATTTGAAAAATGTATGGCCACTTGTTTATAAAAGGAAAATAGTATTTAAAACTCTCTTCCGCATTTTCTGAAAACACATTATATCTCCATCAATTAAGTTTTCCAAATAAAATGACAATTTTTTATTAGTCTAAATCCTTACTATTAAAACTTTAAATTCAATATTCTATTGTTGTCATTTTAATATTAATTATAGTCACATTTCCATAGAAGAGAAATAAACATATGTTAGAGATATATTTACTTACTTTTCTTTTTCTCTTTTAATTAAACGTTCTCAACCCAATACATAGAGGGGGAAAAAAACGATTAAATAATTAACTTCTTTTTTTTTTTTATTCTTTGGAGATCCCTGTGCATTTTAATTTACATGTTGATTATGTAGCCAAGAAAAGTCTCCCATGTTTAATTTGATTAAGCAAGGCAGAAAGTGCCTTAAAATGAACAGATAGCTGAAATTAAGAATGCATTTTGTCTAATTGTGTTAATGAACTACGCTGATGAGACTTGTTTAGTACAAAAGGCCTCCTGACCTTTTGATTAACTGTAAAATAGGATACTTCTAATATCTGCAGAGTTTTACTCCGTTTTTACAATTTCTTAAACTAAACACTTAAGCCATTTAAATACTTTAAAAAGTAATGGAATGAGTAAAAAAACGAGGCATTCATTGCCTTAGCTGTAAAACTAAGGATCCTTATTCATTATAAAACCCTCATGTGGAAGCTACCAATGCTTTTGAATATTTCACTCCCTTTGTATCCCAGACTAAGATAGACATTGCTGGGGGATCCATGAGAGTTGCAAGTTATATAAACCATAACATTGTGTGTTTAAGGGCTACGACTCATGTACCAGAAACAAAACAGTATCTGATTATAAACGGCTAATAATATAATCTAAACATGAGTGGAATTTATATATAGCAGTTTTCCAAAAGGACACTGATGGTTTGATGTGAGAATATACCTTTCTCCTATGGGAAGTGTATTAACTGTCAATGCAACGTATAACATTCCCTTGTCACTGCAGTATTTAACATTTACACATATAATCATCTGGCAAATGGATTTGGGCCAAAGTCTTCATGGCCAAAGGTAGTATCTCAAATGTGCGTGTATGTTTTGAATGGTACACATTTTATTTATTTATTTATTTATTTATTTTTAATTTATTTTTAATTTTATTTATTTTTGAAGGAGAGAGAGACAGAGTGTGAGTGGGGGAGGGTCAGAGAGAGAGGGAGACACAGATTCCGAAGCAGGCTCCAGGCTCTGAGCTGTCAGCACAGAGCCCAACGCGGGGCTCGAACTAATAAACCGTGAGATCATGACCTGAGCCGAAGAAGTTGGAGGCTCAACCGACTGAGCCACCCAGGCGCTCCCGAACGGTACACATTTAAAGGAAAAGGAGACTTACAGATGGATAAAGAAAATTTTGGCAAGAATTCAAGCCATGTTGTTCCCATTCATTGGAATTGGTTTCCTCTCCATAACTTACAGAATACAGAATAAGAGATAACTTTGACTAATCGTAAGTAAAGACAATAATCATGGACACAGGTATGCTGACTTTTGTAGAACGAATGATAAAATAATTATTATTCCAAAGCCTTAATGTTCTAAAGAATAATAGTTAAATGAATTTGCCCATACTATAACAAATATTAAATTGCCATTAAAATGCAAAATAACAGAAAAAACATTTTGAGGTACTATTTGCTATAATTTGTGTGCTGGGGAAAATAATACACAAGCACAATTACAAGTTTGGGAACCAAATATATTCATGTACTTAAGTGTTAGAAAACAAACTCAAAAGTTAGCAATAGTAATCTTACATAGGGGATTAAGAACTGAATTATGTTTTTTCTATACATTTTTCTGTATTTTCTGAAATTTGTTCAATTCACCTTTATTTTATTAAAATTATTTAAGTACATATTTTAAAATCAGTAACATCTCCTTGGTAAAATAATCATCAACTATAGAGTAATTTTTTTTTCAATTCTATATGTTTAGTTCTATAAGTTAAAACTTTGTAAGCTGAATATTATAATACCTATTCATTTCTTTCAGTTCTTCACATTCCCCCCTTCCAATTCTAAACATCTGTCACATATGTACAGACATATATACAAGTAGCTGGGACAGGAATTAATTGAATCTTGGTCTAGAAAGTTTAACATTTTCAAGATGGATCACACGTTCATGCTCTTCAGTGATTGACGTTTATCTTCCACACTGTCTTTGAAGGTTCATTCAAAAGTTTTTACATCAGACACTACCTGTATTGCTTGTACTATGTAAATATTGTTATTGCAAAGCCAATTATATATTTTGCTGCATACTCTTTCCAATGACTAGACTAACTTTACAGTTCTTGTGCAACCCAAAAAAATGAGTCCAAAATGCAGGTCAAGTACATTTTTCTTTATTATATGAGTTAGTTCTCTCATTCATCAAAGGTTATTGAGCACCTGCTATGTGACAATTGAGCTCTCCATTCCCTAATATTTTGATATCACACCATATTACACTTTGCTTCCTATTCAGACCATGCAATTTCCTGTTCTTCTGTTTTACCTGGAATTTTGGTTGCCTTTTTTTTTTTCATTTGGGAGAAATTATGCACGCTTGCTTCCCTACTTCTTTAATACTTTATGATTTATTCTCACAATACCTTGATCTTGATGCTTTAGTCAGGCAAAAAATTTATACCAGGATAGTAACTGCTTTGTTTGTCACTTAGTCTTTACTATTCACCTAATGTAGAATTTGTTATATTTTAATTCTTTAGCAAATGTTTTTATAATGGATGAATAAGAAAAAGCAATAATGTCGTTAACATATTTTCCTTTTTTTTTATCTTTCTATTTCCAAAAATATTGAGGATATATAAACATAGTATCACATACACTTTCAGGTTTTATAATCCAAGAGTAGCTAAGCACCAAATGAATATGTTCTAGAAAGAAACTAAAGCAGATATGAATCTATCCTTTCAATTATTCATCAGACTTTGATTTATTATGAAAATGAAATTTATTTTAATTTTATTTTTAAGTAATCTCTACACCCAAAGTGGGGCTCAAACCTATAACCCCAAGATCAAGACACATGTGCTCTGCCAGCTGAGCCAGCCAGGCACCCCTGAAAATGAATTGTTGTGCTCAACTTTTGCATCGTTTTAATCTAAATGAGATAAATTAGATTCAGATGTTTAAATAGGAAGACTAAAAGGAAAAATAAAAATACTAAGATAATCGGAAATATCCTCCTATTAAAAAAATTTTAGTTATTTCACTTGGTTTCATGTGAAATCAGGTTATTTCACTTGATTTGGTACCTGTTAAATGGCCTCTTTCCATTGACAATTAAACCCACGTTTGCTTCCATGGCATTATCTGTGATGCCATAATATTTCCACAGAAAATGAAATGCTTTCATGGTAGATCCCCAGGAATACTGATGTGAGAGAAATAAGTTTCATAAACACAAAAATATGGAGATATATTTTGTAAGGGCACTTCTAACAAATTTTTTTTAAATGTTTATTTTGAGAGAGAGAGAGATAGAAAAGCATGAGCAGAGGAGGGGCAGAGAGAGGGAGAGAGAGAGAGAGAGAGAGAGAGAGAGAGAGAGAGAATCCCAAGCAGGCTTTGCACCATAAGCACAGAGACTGATGCAGGACTGGATCTCAAGAACTGTGAGATCACGACCTGAGCCCAAATGAAGAGTGGGAGGCTTAACCAACTGAACCAACCAGACACCCCTCTCCCTAAATTTTTAAATAACCACAATAAAAGGATATAAATCACTAACTAGATATCTTAGCATGTTTATTCAATTATTTATCGATGAGCCACCTCTGTCCATAAATGCTAAAAACCGGCAATACGACCTACATTTGTATTATACACTTCTTACCTCCATGTTGTACTGCATCCCTCCCCCGCTTAATACTTGTTTTTTTTTTCCTATCTCCAAACTTCAACTCTTTCAGTCCACAACAAATTTTTGACTCCTCAGTGTTCTGAATATATTTACTGCAAATGAAAAATAGCTTATTTCCTCTAACCTTTTTCACCTCAAACCCAAAACCTTAAAGATGCTATCTAGTCACAGTTTAACATAAGAATATGATGTAAATGTTGGGGTGCCTGGGTGGCTCAGTCGGTTAAGCTTCCAACTTCCGATCAGGTCATGATCTCACAGTTTGTGAGTTGTTGCCCCGTGTGGGGCTCTGTGCTGACAGCTCAGAGCCTGGATCCTGCTTCACATTCTGTGTGTCCCCCTCTCTCTGTCCCTCCCATGCTCATGCTCTGTCTTTCTCTCTCAATAATAAATAAATGTTAAAAAAAATTAAATGTTGGTATATGGTTTAGTAACATCAATAGTCTCCATTATTCAGATGAATGCCAAGGGCATAAAAAGAGCCCAGTAAATATATAATTGGATTTACATCGATTGAGCTTCTATGGAAAAGAAAGTTTGTGCACTTGAATATGTTTTCGGGGGTCCTAGTTATTTTATCATTTGATTTACAACTCCTTCAACTTAAGCGATTTTTTTGACAGTTTAAGCATCTTGAAGTTGCCCAATTTATAATTCCTCTCTTGATTTTTTTCTCCTATTCACAGACGTAGCTGAGAATTCATAGATTTCAGGGATTTTTTCTTTTTCTTTTTTTTTTTTTTTTGATGTTTATTCATTTTTGAGAGACACAGAGTGACAGTATGAATGGGATAAGGGCAGAGAAAGAGGAAGACACAGAATCAGAAACAGAATCCAGGCTCTAAGCTGTCAGCACAGAGCCTAACATGGGACTCAAACTCACGAACCCTGAGATCATGACCTGAGCTGAAGTGGAACGCTTAACCGGCTGAGCCACCCAGGCGCCCCTCATAGATTTCAGTTTTTATATCAAGGCTTCTATTTGTTCACCTGAAAAATGGAGATGCTAAACAGAAGCACAATTTAAAGATCCCTAGAGTGAGGCCCTGAAAAACTAGTCTTACTATTGGGACTTTCTCGGCTTCAATCACCTAATAACTGAACCACAGTGAGTTTGTTCCTTGTTGAATAAGAAACTCCACCAGGTTGGGTTGTTGAATAAGGAAAGCTTTCATTCGCAGCAAATAAGGATATGGTGGGAAATGGCTTCCAACGCCGTGACTCTCCAAAGAGGGTGGATGGGTTCCTTTTGTTTAGGATTAGGATGAATATTTAGATAGGGAAGCCTTGTCTTGAATGTAGAGGCGAGCATAAGGTCATGTATGTACCTTAAGGAAACATGCCTATACGTACATTCTATGTTATGCAATTGGGGCTGAGGATCCTCCTTGGCAGAGATTTTAGCATTATAAAGAGGTAAAGGCAATGGTTGGTCATTGGTGGGGAGGCGGGCATCCCTCCATGGTCCATCTGCAAAGTGAGGCACAAGTCACGGATTTAGTGCAACCCATCTGGGTGGTCTGGGCCCTGGCCATGTCTTGTCAGTGGCCATCACCTGAGGGGTGGTTCCAAGTTTCATTTGCCTGAGTTTAGAGGTAAGCCAGAAAGAAGAGCTTAAGGAAAAATTTAAGACAAAGGTTATTGCGTGTAAGCAGGTGGGTGGTAAAGGGCAGGTTTGGGGGTCTAGCCGGTGACATTTCCTCTGCTTCTCCTATCAAGGTGAAAACTAAGACATCTTGTTCCTGCAATACAATTTACGTTTTTATTTGTTTCTGTGAAAACAATTTACCTTTAGGATGAATTTTGCTACAGTGATCAAACGATGCAATATTTAAGGAAGAAGAACGAATATTTTCCGTGAAGACACTAGCAGCAAACCCTGTTTCCCTGAAAGAGATTAAGGAGGTTAAGCAGAGAAAAGATTCATTATTACCCTACTTTTAGAATTAGAAAGATTAACCACTTTTCCCAAGGTCACAAAGCCAGTGATCATTAAGATCAGGATTTCAATCCAGGCCTGTCTTACTTGAAGCTCTGCTTACTTTGCAGTATCATAGGACTTTCCATTAAAATAAGGAACACCTTATAGAAAATAATTTTCCAACAGGCTGAAGAAGGCATGCAACCTCCACTGAATCGTTTGTAAAGTGTTCCGTTCACACTTTGTTTGGGAATTTATCAGCCATCTGTTACTCCTTAATTTTAATGTTAGGATTCTCGGTGCCTAGGTGGCTTTTAACTTGTGGGGAAACTGTATTCCTCAGTGGTTCATACCTAGCCAACGCTTGGTACCACTTGGACAGGTAACCATTTGCACGCCGTACCTTCTATGTTCCCCATACCTTTATCTATCCAGGTGTGCAGAGCCCATCACAACCAGACATTATTCTACATAACTTGCTCCATTTCTTAAATGTTAACAAAAATAGCAATTTCCATGAAGTATAAAGGAATAACATTTTATGTAACATTCTGAATCTCACATATAAATTCATGATTCTCAGCATCATTCAACATCAGGGACAGGCATTGTACTCAAGATAGCAATCAGAGTAAAGGAAAGGATATGAGAATCAGAAAAACACCAAAAAGATGACTAAAAGGAAATTCATTTGCTTTTGAGAGAAAGGAAAAACACCGAGTCGAAAAGAACCCACATACCACGCATGGGAAATTTTATTGGCGTAATATATGTGCAAAGCTGTTTACGCAGATAAAGTTAAAGAGATATCTGGGAATGGTAGGTTCCATTTATGCCAGGTATGCGAGTGCCTACCTCATAGGCTTGTTGTAAAATTAAATGAGAATGCATAGAAAGCACTTATCACACTTCCTGGCTCATATTTTACTCAGTCAATAAATGCTAGCTCTTATGATTTTTTATTGTGATCATTATTCCGAAAGCCCAAGATGAACAATTTGGAGGTATACGCGTTAATGAATTAATGAAACAAATACAGTAATGTTTATATCCTCATTTTTTTTTTTTATTGAATCTGCATGGTAGTTATCTAGACAATTCAGTTCAGAATATTCACTGGGGACTGGGATTATTTGGTTTGGCTCTCATACGCTGAGATAATTAGTTGGACAGTTGACAAATTTCTCTACTCTTTTATACCGGGCAGCAACCTGGAATAGATTTGTAATAGTGGAATCCATGGACTTTCTTCCTATGATGCAGCTAATTAAAAAATAAAATCAGGTATACATGTTTTCCCGAAGAAAAAGAAAACAAAACGTTAGACATAGAGACTGTGTGACATTTTTTATTTCCCAAAGAGGAAAGAGAACTGGTGTAAATCTGATCATGCTTTGTAACTGTTAGCTCTGTGGAATGAATGTCTTGGAATAGTAAGAGTATATTGATTTTATCCATGTATGAAGGTCAGAAGCTTCAGACTGTGTATACCCTGAAAATCTGAGGGCATGGTGGAAAAAAGTGCCACTGTTTGAATGTGTTGCTGATGACAACAGTGTGGCAGCATGGTCACTGTGACCACACAGTTTTTTGTTTTTGTTTTTGTTTTTTTCCAGCTAAAATTATACAATCGCCACGAAGGCTTCTAAATGACTTTCTCATGAAATTAACTTGGTTACATCAGTTCCCCAGGACCTACTTTTTTCTAGTGAGTTGGAAAATTTGGCTCTCCTGTAGCTGGGAAGCCGAGATACAGATTCAGAGTGAACTGCCTAGTTGCGATCCGCTCCTATCCTCCATGTAGAAAATGGTGAAAGAATATGCCTCTCTCGCTGCTGCATACACGCGGCTCCCTTCGTGAAGGCTAAGGGCTGTCAATCACAGTGAAACTGGACCTAAGTGGGGGCATCGTAGGTCAGCAGCAGGTTAGAAATGTCTTCTTGCGGTTTTCATGGAGAGGACAAGTTGGGCAATTGGCCAGCTCCCCGCAGAAAAGACAGTTCTCATCCAATGGGGAAAACCAGGGAGGGAGAAGGACCTGAATGAAGCCAGGTAGATTGCCTGCAGGGTGGCTCCAGCCATTTGAGGCTGGAGCGTAACATTCTGGGGGAATAGAACAGAGGCTTTTAGCCTGATAAACTGCTTAAATGCTGCAGGAACAGAAACGTGTTTTCCTCTAAGCGCGTGTACTTTTTAATGCCTCGTTCTATTATTCGTTCCTCTTTGCTCTCCCTTGTACGTTTAGAAAAATTCCTTTTGAAAATCCGAGTTTGCCTCTGATCCGCTCTGGGGGGGAAAGAAAAATAACATTTTTTTTTTTCTGCAAACAGACTGATATTGTGATATTTTTAAGGGAGATTTGTATCACCCAGGGGCCAAGAGAGGATAAAGACAGATGTGTTCCACGTGAATGAACCTCCAGAAGGTGTCACTTAAGGGGAGAGAGTTAAGAGTCAGTGACTATTTGTTTAGCTAACCCTCCCCACCAGTGAATAATTTAGAGGAACTGATTTTGGTCTGTCAGGGAGGGAGAGCTTCCTCTGCGCTATGGTCCTTCTAGCTGGACTTAGAAACAAATTGACATGAGACAGATTATCAGAAGAAAATAAAATTTAATAGGCGTACATACAGGAAGTCCACATACACATGAGATTCCAAAGACAGTAAGAAAACATGAAGCTTATCTGAGCTGAGGAGAGAGGCAGGATCCGAGGATCCAGAGGGAGGGAGGGAGCTCTTTGGCAAGAAAGTGAAAGATGTTTGGAAAACTAAGGTTGCCCTATTATGTAGATGAGCTCCTTAGATAAAGAGGGGAGTCTCTATAGCTCTATTCTTGTGACAGGCTCTCCTTTCCAATGTAAATGTAGGCAGTTGTGGGGGCGGGCAGAGAGCTGCTTCTGCTTCTGCTGGGTTTTAATTACTTTTAACTCGAAATAGCCTTCATGCCAATGTGGCACATTTTGGGGTGTCTCATCCTGTGCCCCTTCAGGTCTCCTCGGAGGAGTCCTGTGCAATTGCTTAGGTAGTCTGCCTCTCTACTAGAATTTAACTAAAACAGTCTGGGTTCTGTGTGTTCAACACATGTGTCTGCGTGTCCGTGTTTATGTCAGTGGTTTCCAGAAATGGTGGGTGTGCTTCCAGGCGTGATAGCTTGAATGCTGAATTCAAATGCTAGTTCAACTTCTCTGGGCTGCGGTTTGTGCCAGTAAATATAATATATAACAATATATAATAATAATAACACCTAACAGGTGAGGTGAGAATATTGAAGACTTCATTTCTCATAAAGAGTTCATTTCTCAACTTAGAACTGCTTGGTGCAAGGAAGTGCACAAGAACTACCATCATTTGTATCATTACTACTTATGGATCTGTTTAATTATCTAAGAATTTTATGAAGTTGTTAGCCATTCATTTAACTGTGTATTTAATGGCACGTTAAGCTACTGTGTTTTTTAATATAAACCTGAAAATACCAAGATGCTATATAAGTCCACATGTAAAAGGTGAGCATAATCTTATTTTTTTTCCATTTATTTTTGAGGGAGAGACAGACCATGAGCGGGGGAGGGGTGGAGAGACAGGGAGACAGAATCCAAAGCAGGCTCCAGGCTCCGAGCTGTCAGCACAGAGCCTGACAGGGGACTCAAACCCATGGACCGTGAGATCATGACCTGAGCCGAAGTCAGACACTTAACCCACGGAGCCACCCAGGCGCCCCAAAGATGAGCATGATTTTAAACTAAATATAGGATTGTCAGTTTCAGTAATTGCAGGAAAAGAAATTCAAACGAATCTTCTAATTGACAACAGCTCTAAAATCATAAAAATGAGGGGGGGGGGGGTACTGACTCAAGGTACAAGAGAACTTACATAATGAAGAATTGTGGGGCCAACAACTGACCAGAAATGCAAAAATCATGAACTTCGCACGTGAAGGCAAATTAGTTATTCTCCCTAGGGGGTCTCTGCCAATCTAGAAGAAGGAGGGCAGATACACAGAGTTGTTATTATTCTTGCAGGGTTAGGAGAATAAAACCCTAATGAATGCCCAGGACAGGATGGGGCTGACACCCTCGCAGTGTGGAATGCAATTCTAAAGGGATTATCGTGTAGTAACGATGGGTGAGCACCAGGCCAGCTCTCCCTGGGAAAGGAAGCCCACGTTCAAGCCATCTCATTGACTAAAACTGAACTTGGTTTACAGGGACTTCTACCCCACGTGGAAGATCAATCTGTAAATCCTCTTTGAAGAACATAACATTATCCCAGCCAGCACATTATCCTTACATTTTTCTTCACATGTAATTTTCATCTGTTATGCTAAGGTTGCAAGTATAGCAGCCATCGGTAACCATACAGCACTATCACAACATCACTGACCCACATTTCCTCTGCTGTACCTTTTATTCCTGTGACTTATTCATTCCCTTACTGGGAGCCTGCATCTCTCACTCCCCTTCACCCATTTTGCCCATCTCTCCAGCCCCCCTTCCCTCTAGCAACAATCAGTTTGTTCTCTGTGCTTATAGGTCTGAGAAGTTGAATCACATGTTATACACCTGAAAGTAATGTAACATTGCGTGTCAACTATACTCAAATAAATTACCTACATAGATAGATGATAGATAGATAGGTAATAGATACATAATTTCCAGACGCCAGTTAAAACCAGAACCAGGCAAGATAAGGCAACCTTGTGTTATTAAAAACCCAGAGACAGGGGTGCCTGTGTGGCTCAGTGGGTTAAGTGTCTGACTTTGGCTCAGGTCATGTTCCCATGCTTCGTGGGTTCAAGCCCCACGTCGGGCTCTGTGCTGACAGCCCAGAGCCTGGAGCCTGCTTTGGATTCTGCCTACCTCTCTCTCTACCCCTCCCCTGCTTGCACCCTGTCTCTCTGTCTCCCAAAAATAAGTAAACATTAAAAAAAAAATTAAAAACCCAGAGACACAAAAGACAATTGTAACAGATCCGCAAGGGTGTTGGAAATTGGAGTTACCGGAAACTTTTAACTAAACATGCTTAATATCTTCAAGGAAATAAAATTCACCTTGGAAAATTTCAGCAGAAAAGTGGGATATTAAAAGAGTGGGGATTTTGGAACTAGCTACTTAGTGATTGGATTTCAAAATAGAATAGTAGAGAGAACTACTGAATTGAAACTTAGTTCATAAGAAAATGTCTATAATGTAACATGGAATAAAAAAAAAACACAAAAAATAAAACAGAGAATAAGAAAATCTAAAAAAAAAAAGAGTGAAAAGTTCTAGCATACTTGCAATTGAAATCTTAGAATAAGAGGAAAGGAAACATGGGTAAGAGCAATATTTAAAGAGATAGTAAATATTCCAACATTGACAAAGGTATGAAGGCACATGTTACGGAAACAGTATCAGTCAGAATAAAATAAATATATAAGAAAATAATAACAAAAAGGAACAACTGAACATATAATATAAAACTGTTTTTAAAAAGAAAGGAAAAGATATTTTTAAAACAGCTAAAGAAAAAAGACATTTTCAAAGGAAAAATTAAAGCAACAACTGGATTCTCAACAGTAACAATGAAAAATAAACATTTTACATTCTATAAGGAAACTTCTAATTGCAAGCATAGAATTCTATAGAGAGAGAAAGTATGCTTCAAAAATGAATATGAAATGAATGCATTTTAAAACTAAGAAAAATAAAAAATTGTCACTAGAGACACCCTTAAATAAAAGACACAAAGAAAAATTGAAAGTAAAAGGATAGGCAAAAATATATCAAAAGCAACCAAAACAAAATCTGGTACAGATATACTAATACCAAACAAAAAAACTAAGGCAGCCCTTCTAAACAAAAGTCCATAAGGGGCGCCTGGGTGGCTCAGTCGGTTGGGCATCCAACTTTGGCTCAGGTCACGATCTCTCTGCTTGTGAGTTGGAGCCTTGCATCGGGCTCTGTGCTGATGGCTCGGAGCTTGGAGCCTGCTTCTGATTCTGCGTCTCCCTCTCTCTCTGCCCCTCCCCTGCTCGTGCTCTGTCTCTGTCTCTCAAAAATAAATAAATAAACATTAAAAAAAAATTAAACCAGAGTCCATAAGACAATAAAGTATTCATGCCGTAGAGGAACTATTATTCTATGTAAGAATAAAGTAACTCATCTCCTGAGAAGTTTTCGTTTCATTTTAGGCTAGCATAATCTCGATACAAAAAAACAGGCAAATACTGGAAATACAAGTCATGCAAATTTCATCCAGGAATATAGGAAAACATACTGAGGGCATTTAGTGGCACATTAGCTCAGAAATCTTTACAAGGGTGTCTCTGAAACAAGAGTAAGTGAAGCAGGCAGCACACAGCCAGGCCACCTGAGCAGCATTCCTGAAGGGAAATTTGTGGCAAGAGGAACCACAGCACCTCTGACGGCTCACCTGATAAGCCAGAAGACTATGGCAATATGACATAGAAGTATCTAGCATCGTTCCTCTCCTCTCAGCTGAGTGTGCACGGTTAATGGGAGTCGGAAAACACTCCCCTGAGGGTGAAATCAAAGCCTGTGTTACAGCTACAGAAGTAGATGAGATACTGTCAGGATTCTTCAAAATAGCATTCAGGATCGGGAAGCACTCCACTTAGGATCAGTGATCTTCACCTCGGGAACAGTCCCGAACGGTTACATTACGCACTGGGCCACAGCCACTTTCCATGTAGCTTTGCAGGACGCCAATTATTTTGATAACGTTCCATATGCATTAAAAATAATAATTTCTCATTTAGTAGCAATACAATGTAGGAGAAAGGGGAACATACTTATTCTGATAAAGAGTGACTATAAGCAAAAAAATACTTGCGGGGAGAGTGCAGCCGGGGGCCTCGGTCGCTTAGCCCGCCCTAGCCCTGGGTCTGGGCCAGCAAAGCTCCGCGTAGAACCTGTGTCTTCCGGGCCACTGGCCACCCAGTAGCCTTCCAAGCCCCTTCCTCCCATGTCTGCATTCGAATCCTGGGGCCAGGCGCAATAATGAATGACTTTCCTGTGCATAGAACAGCCGCTAATCCCACCCCCCCCCCATCCCCGTCTTGTCCTAAGAACCTCTGGAGGGGGCTGGGCTGGGGGGAAACCAGGGTGAGCCTCCCACTTGAGACCACTCGTTCTAAGGCCAAGGAAGGCCTGGGTGTCCCCTCAGGAGATGGCAGCTTCCTTTTTCCATCCACACCCTGGGTGGAGGTGGGCAGCTGGGCATTTGAAATGGGGGCCAGGCTGTGGATTACACGTAGAATCTAGGGTCCAGAACCCAGACTTTCTGCGCTCTGCCCCCTCAACTCCATCACTTTAGTACGGAGAAGTTAGTCTCATCTTGACTGGTGAAGCACATGAGTTGATCACTCCCGTGAAGGTCACATCCCACCTCCACCTCCAGCAAGTACCCTTTCCTGAATCACTGAGGCCTGAATTTGGACCCGTTTCCTCCATCTGGTAGACAGATGACTCTGGAGAGTCAGGTAACACACAAGAAAAAATTGCAGCATCTTACTTAATTATAAAATGTTGAAAGTTGTCTCTGAGATTTCTAGCAAAACCTCTACCAGAGATTCTAGTCAGTGAAAAAACAGACACGGAAAAGAAAAAAAAAAAAAAAAAAAGTTACGAAAACGTGACAGAAAGAAATAACCTCACTAGAAGCAGGTGAAATACTTGTTTAGGTAAAAAATTCAAATGGAACCACGGATATTTCAAAATTGAAAATTTTAGGTTTAGCAAGTTTGCTAGATACAAAATCAATATGAAATATTAAAATGTATTCACATGCATCAGCCACAATTACTTAAAAACTAGATAGTACTTATAAAGGCATAAAATGATCTAACATGTAGATATACATGAAAGAAAGATGTACAAAACTGTGGGAAGTTGTAATAAAATTTTAGTGAGAGAGATGAAATACCCACGTACAAGGAGAAAACACAAGTCGTTTGGATTGCAAAAGTGGATAATGAAAATATGTCAGTTCTCTCTCAACTGTGTATCTAGGTTCAAACAGCTCCCACCAAAGTCAATGCACAACTATATTTAGAAATTCATCAGCTGATACAAAGTTGTACATGGAATTACAGATGGCCAAGAATGTCTACACACCTTTGAGAAAAGAATGAGGAGAAAGAACTTGTTGAAAAGTCTGATGGTGGCACTGACACAATGATAAACAAACAGACCAAATTGAACGGAAAAGAGATAAGAAACAGTCCATGTAGAAATAGATTTAACTGATAACAGGGGCACTGCAAAACAAAATCTATCTTTTTAATAACTGGGGCTCAGTGTGTTCAATATCTATGTTCACAAATGAAATGTGGGTTTTTAAAATGATAATTCATAGAGTCGTGCACTTTTATTTTGTGTAAGTTTATGTGTGTCTATACATCAACTAAAAAGGATTGCTTAGTCAAGAACAAGTGGTTCTGAGTCTTTTTGCGGAGGGACAAGAACCATGGTATAAACTCACATGTTTAGGGGCGCCTGGGTGGCTCAGTCGGTTGAGCACCCGACTTCGGCTCAGGTCATGATCTCACAGTTTGTGAGTTCAAGCCCCTCATCAGGCTCTGTGCTGACAGTTCAGAGCCTGGAGCCTGCTTCAGATTCTGTGTCTCCCTCTCTCTCTGCCCCTGCGCTGCTCACAACGTTTCTCTCTCTCTCTCTCTCTCTCTCAAAAATAAAATAAATAAATAAATAAATAAATAAATAAATAAATAAATAAACATAAAAAAATTTAAAATCCCATGTTTAAATCTGATCATCCAGCCCCGACAAGAGTAGTTATCCAGCCTGTACAATTAACTATTACATAAAAAAATCAAAAATAGTAACAACAACAACAACAACAACAACAAAACCTAAAACTTGTTTTAAGCTAAAGCCCTTCAAAAACACATGATATTAACATCTGAGATACTTTCAGAAGGAAAAAAGCTCTTCAAGGAACCATTGTATTTTGTTGAAAATGTAATGAAAAAAATGAATAAGTAGATGAAATTCAGCTAACAATTTGTATTTAAAAAAAAATTTTTAAAGCTAAAACATAAAAGAAGAACAAGAATTGGTAAATGTCAAATCTTAAAAGAAGGTCTAATAGTAGGAGTTCTTTCAATAGAACCCAACCGTAAGATATCAAAAAAGAAGTCATTTTTTTCAATTCATTCTAATTTAATTCAGTTGAACAGACATATTTTGAGTATAAGGCCCTGCGCTAAGTGATATTTTTCTTTAATAGAGATTTACAACAATTTTATTTTAGAATCCTTGCCCAATTTTCCTTCAAGGTAATGTTCTAATGTTTATAAGCTGTAGGAAAATTCTTATTTTTATGGTTGCATTAAGTGATTATATATATTTAGAAGAGATAAGTTATCAAGACACAAATTAATCAGAGAGGTTGAAGGTACTGTACTTGGAAATATTACAAATATTCATGTTGTACTTCATCTCCTAATAGCTTTAAACTATATTTGTGTTCTTTCTGGTTCTATGTATGTATTGCACTTTAAGAAAATATCAGCTGGGAAAAAATTCTTCTCGTGTTTGTTCCATTTACTTTTTTTTTTTTTTTTTGATCCCATATACTTCCTGGGTATTTGTTTTTGTTTTTCTTATTTCCCTTTTCCTTCTTTTCCCTCTTTTCTTTGTGGGAGTAGGGGGTATATTTCTTAAAAATAGACCAAAAATAGATATCTTTTTCATATTCTTAAGAAAAGGTTGATAAATTTATATCAGCAGCCATTATCCATAATGATAACTACATAAATATTACTGTAGGTTATGGATATACCTTTGGATATCAATCAATATAGGAGCAAGTTGAATAAAACTACACTCCAAATTTAAAGTCTTTTTTTTTAATGTAATTTATTGTCAAATTGGCTAACATGCACTGTGTACAGCGTGCTCTTGGTTTTGGGCGTAGATTCCCATGATTCACTGCTTACACACAACACCCAGTGCTCATCCCAACAAGTGCACTCCTCAATGCCCATCACCCATTTTCCCTTCTCCCCCACCTCCCCATCAACCCTCAGTTTGTTCTCTGCATTTAAGAGTCTCTTATGGTTTGCATCTCTTCCTCTTTGTAACTATTTTTCCCCCTCCCTTCCCCCATGGTCTTCTGTTAAGTTTCTCAAGTTGAGTGAAAACATAGGATATCTGTCTTTGTCTGACTCACTTATTTCACTTAGCATAATACCCTCCAGTTCCATCTACGTTGCTGCAAATGCCATGATTTCATTCTTTCTCATTGCCAAGTAGTATTCTATTGTATATATATATATATATATAAACCACATCTTTATCCACTCATCAGTTGATGGACATTTAGGCTCTTTCCATAATAAAGCCAATTATATTATGCAACCAAGCAACTAGTAAATGTCTTATTTATTTATACTTTTCAAATGAAAATAGCAAGTCCATCAATAAATGGTTACAGGAGCATTATATAACACATAGATCAATGGAACATACTAGAAAGCCCAGAAATAAACCCACAATTAATCTTTGACCAGAGTCAAGAATATGCAATGACAAAAGTCTCCTCAACAAATGGTGTTGGGAAAACCGATGTCAACATGCAAAAGAATGAAACTGGACCACTTTATTATAGCATACAGAAAATAAGTTCAAAGTGGATTAAAGACCTAAATGTGAGAACTAAAACCGTCAAAATCCTACAGGAGAACATAGGCAGTAACCTCCTTGACATCGGCCATAGCAGCTTCTTACTAGATATGTCTCCTGAGGCAAAGGAAACAAAAGCAAAAATAAACTATTGAGACTTCAGCAAAATAAAAAGCTTCTGCACAGTGAAAGAAACATTCAACAAAACTAAAAGACAACCTACTGAATAGGAACAGATATTTGCAAATGACATATCCAATAAAAAGTTTATATACAAAATATATAAAGATCTCATACAATTAAACACCCAAAACACAAATAATACAATTAAAAACAGGCAGAAGACATTAATAGACATTTCTCCAAAGAAGACATCCAGATGACCAGAAGACACATAAAAATATGCTTATTAACATCACTAATCATCAGGAAATGCAAATCAAAACCACAATGAGATATCATCTCATACATGTCATAACGGCCAAAATCAAAAACTCAAGAAAAAAACAAGTGTGGACGAGGATGTGGAGTAAAAGGAATCCTCTTGCACTATTGACAGGAATTAAAATCAGTGCAGCTACTGTGGAAGACAGTATGAAGATTCCCCAAAATATGAAAAATAAAAATACTCTATGATTCAGTGATTGCATTACTGAGTATTTACTCAAAGAATATGAAAATACTAATTTGAAAGGATATATGCATCCCTATGTTTATTGCAGCATTATTTACAATAGTCAAATTATGGAAGCAGCCAAGTGTCCATTGACAGATGAATGTGGTATATGTATACAATGGAATACTATTCAGCCATAAAAAATGAAATCCTGGCGTACCTGGGTGGTTAAGCAACTGACTCTTGATCTTAGCTTGGGTCTTGATCCCAGGGTCATGAATTCAAGCCCTATATTGGGCTCCACCCTAAGCATGGATACTAGTTAAAGCAAACAAACAAAGAAAGAAAGAAGAAGAAATCTTGCCATTTGCAGCAACTTGTATGGATCTAAAGAGGGTGATGCTAAGCAAAATAAATCAGTAAGAGAAAAACAAATTCCATATGATTTCACTTATACACAGAATATAAGAAACAAAACAAATGAACAAAACAAAATAGAGAAAGAGAGAAAGAGAGAGAGAGAGAGAGAAACCAAAAACCAGACTCTCAACTCTAGAGAACAAATTGATGGTTACCAGAGAAGGGGGGTCTTGGAAAGGGTAGAACAGGGAAAGGGGATTAAGAGTACACTTATCTTTATGAGCACTGAATAATACATGCAATTATTGAATCATTATATTGTACGCCTTAAACTAACACAATCCTGTATGTTAACTACACTAGAATTAAAATAAAGTCAAACAAAAATTAAAAATGAAATAAACTAAACCTAATGTTAACAAAAGATGTGGTATATATAATATGGAAATAAAATATAAAACATATTCAACCATGAGAAAGAAATCCTACAATTTATGACAACAGGTATGGACCTTGAGGGCATTATGCTAACTAAGATAAACCAGACTTAGACAAATAAATTATGGCAACACTTACATGTGAAATCTTAAAAATCCAAACTGATACAACTAGAGAGTAAAATGGTGGTTATCAGGGACTGGGTGGGGGAATTAAGATGTTGATCAAAGGTATAGTTAAAAAAATTTTTTTAACATTTGTTTATTATTGAGAGACAGAGAGACACAGGGCGTGAGCAGGGGAGGGATAGAGAGAGGGGGAGACATAGAATCTGAAGTAGGCTCTAGGCTCTGAGCTGTCAACACAGAGCCTGACACGGGGCTTGAACTCACAAACTGCAAGGTCATGACTTGAGCTGAAGTTGGTCACTCAACCAACTGAGCCACCCAGGCTCCTCAAAGATACAGTTAGAAGATGAAGAAGTTCTGGGGGTCTAATGTAAAACATGGTGACATACTAGATGTCACTATATTGCATAACTGAAATATGCTATGAGAATAGAATTTAAGTGTTCTCCCACACAAAAAAGGTGAGGTGATGACTGTGTTGATTAACTAAACCAAAGGAATCCTTTCACAGGGTATACTTCTATGAATCACCACAGTGTATACTCTAAAATTCTTATAATTTTGTATGTCAGTTATACCTCAATAAAGCTGATTTTTTTAAAAGAACAAAATAACATTAGTATTTAAAGATTTGAACAGTTGTTTCTATTTTTGAAAGGGGCGATACAAAAAGCAAGTCGGTCCTCCTGCCCTTGCTGACTTCAGAAATTTTTAATGCTTCTTTATAATTTTTTTTCAAGGATTGATTTTTTTAGTGCTGATATACTTAAGAAAGCGAACAAATTTTATATTATGTAGTTGTTTATTCAAGCTCCCATCTACATACAAGTAGTCATTTATCAATACAGAAAGTTCATATAAAAACCACATTAAAACCTGGAATATGATCACCATTGGATTTCTCTCATGTTTCCTCTTTCCGGACAGGAGTATTTCTTGGTGAACTTTATGAGGATCATATTATTCTATCTTATTAAAATTACTTCTACACTTAGCTCAAGATACCAGATTTTTTTGAGATTCAGGAGGCTTTCCCTGATTCAAATAATATGGTTCTTTAAAGAAACTTTCACAGTTGAGACATAATTCTAAACTGGGCCTCAATGCCTAAGTTCAAATCATCTCTTTTTTCCTTCCTCTTTTTTTTTTTTTTTTTCTATTTCCACTGAACATTCAGATCACCTGCTCTTCATCTGTTCCTTTTTGGTTGTTTTTTTAAATTTATTTTGAGAAAGAGAGAGAGTGAATGAGAGAGAGCGAGCACATGCACTAGCAGGGAAGGGGCAGAGAGAGAGAGAAAGAATCCCAAGCAGGCTCCACACTGTCAGTGCAGTGATGTGGGGCTCAAACTCACCAACTGTGAGATTATGACCTGAGCCAAAAGCAGGGGTTGGACACTTAACCAACTGAGCCACTCAGGTGACCCATCTTCATTTGTTTTTCTGTTTTCCATATAATCTTCTATTTTATACTTATTTCAAATTTTCTTTCTCCTCCACTCATTCAATCCAAACATTAGAGCCACTGTCTATAAATCCAACTTAATTGTAACCTTAAGTCTGTCGTGGTGTGGCATTGTATACAGAAGCATATTTTTCAAATACGTGGGAACCATATGTCCTACTTGATGTTCTCCAGAGAAAAAGAACCTACAGGAAGGCCTCCAAGCCTCCCATTCAGAAGTCGGAGGCAGGAAGTGGCAACGTTCTGTATACTATGAATTAGAAACATCATTACCAGGAGAGAAGAATGAGGTCATGGGATTTCATATTTCTGTCAAGTCTTACAAACCTACTACTCCCTGAAGCTCACAGCCTCTCACTATAATCTGCCTTTGAGTCCACCAGGATTAATCCAAACTTGCCATGTATCCCAATATACTTTAGTAACCCTGAGAATACACAAATCTGTGTTTACCCTTCATTACTGGGGCACTCACACCTAACTAATTTTCTTAATCAAAATGTCCTCATGTGTCCCTCAGGTTTAATGTCTGTCATCTACAAAACACCCTGCAGCCTCAAACTCTTCTCTGGACTTTTCTTTTATTACGTTCTAACTTACACTGAATGAGCAGCTGAAAGAATGACTAAGGGGCACAGGAATTGAGACAATCTGTTGAGCAAACTTTTCTTTCTTCATTTATTTTTTCCCCAGGAAAATTCTTTGTTTAAATGAAATGAGACCGTCATGGTGTAGCCCTAAATATATGCAAAAGGTTAAAGTGTTGGTTGAAGCTGAGCAGATAATCTTCTTGAACACTTTGGATATACTTAACATGTTTTGAAAACCAATAGTTTAAACAAATTGCCTTATAATAAAAAGCTAAGGGTGCCTGGGTCAAGCATCCAACTCTTGATTTGGGCTCAGGTCATGATCTCACGGTTTCTGAGTTTGAGCCCTGCGTCAGGCTCTCTGCTCTCAGTGCAGAGCCTGTTTCAGATCCTCTGTCTCTTTCTCTCTCTCTGCTCTTCCCTTACTCTCAAAAACAAATAAACATTTTTTTAAAAAGCTAAAAGGAAGGTCTAGCCTACAAATATTAATCTTTAGGGAATGATGGAGCAATGATATCCAAAAACTGCATTGATAGAGAATGGACCCTGCTGAAATTTAAAAGCACTAGATCAATCATAATACATGAAACCAAAACCAAACAAAACAAAGTGATTCTACATGATTGAGAAAATTTAAACTGTTAAATCTTACTTCTGGAGTGATTAAGGCCAAGTGTTTAGAATATTGATTTGTAAGCAGGTTAAGGAATTTACAGAACTTCTTTTTTGGGGGGAGGGGGGTGGAGGAAGCCTTCTTGAAGCATTCTCCAGGCAAGTGATAATTTGAAAATCCAAAACAATATCTACCTAAGAGCAGAAAGTCAAGATGTGTAATTGGGTCATCCAATGGAATCAAGAGAATTGTTAGCAAAACATCCCCTGAAGCAATGAGGATTGCACAGTTCACAATACGATGGACTGAATACAGCAAGGGTCCACTTCTGTTCTGTAAACCGGTCTGCCAAGGTGCTCAACATAAGCAAGAGTGTTATTTTATTAGTGACATTATTTTTTAAAATTATCAGTGTGCTCTCACATCCATGAACTGAAAGCCCTTGTAAGGCTTTCTGGCAATGCAAAATTTAGCCAATTGAGAGGCTGACATTCACTCCAGAAACATAAAGTCGATGGTAGATAAATGAGTCAGAGCAGTGCCTTCAGCAAATTCCAGCTAACGATTCAGTTATAATTAGTGTTTTGGAAACACCATCCATGTTTGACTCTGACAGGGAGAGTTTTAAGTGTTTTTCTCTTTAAAAAGAAGAAAAAAAAAGACTGTCTTTTTTTGGTCACAGTTGTAAAATATGTGTGTGCAAAACTCCTGTCACTCATGAAATCTCCGGATCTGACTGTCAGAGGAACTTCAGGTATTTCCAGGCTGTTAATGAATAGGCTTCCATATCTGTATCTTGCACCTGAAGTCAAATGTCACAGTTAATGTGCACTGAGTGTCGGAGTATGTTCCAACAGAGTATACAAGACACTCCAAATAGCAGCACCCCACAGTCCTCTCAGAACCAATGAGTATCAGGAACCTGAGGTGGTTTTTCTATGTATTTCCAACTCAACTGACTGAGAAGTGAATAATTCAATCAGACCAGGTTTACATGACATTTGATCTTAATGTTATTTAGATAATACCTTAAAATAAAAATTGGGATATACTGCTGAGCGATGCTATTATTTATTAATGCCAGCTATTTTAATTACTTAATCCATATTCTAATATTTATGCATATAATTTTCTCAGACTTTGTTTTTTATTTGAATGCCAGGATCCAAAATAAGTAAGATTCAGCATCTGTCATTGAGCTAAGAGTTTGTTACATACAAAAGTAATTTGACAAGTTTAACTCCAGGTTCAGAAACAACTTTTTTGGAAGAGGGAAATAAATACACAGTAGAATATTTTGCTTATAGATGAAATGTGCCTGTTGTGGATAATTTTATGAGTTAGTTTGGCTGGGACACCATACCTAGGTATTTGGTCAAATATTATTCTGGATGTTTCTTTGTGTGGGTGGGACTTATTGAAGCCTTTAAGAGAACACAGACTGATTTCCTCTCTTGAAGAAAAAATTCTGCTAGTGGACTATTTTTAGACTCAAACTGTATGTATAACTATATCTATTCAATCAGAAGACACAAGTGAGTGAATGGTTACAAATTAAAACAAAAAACAAAAAACAAAAAACAAACAAACAAAAAAAAACAAGACTCATCTATAAGTTACCTTCAAGAGAGTTACTTCAAATATAAGGATGCACACAGATGAAAAGTGAAAGGATGGAAAAAGAAAATCCATGAAAATAGAAATGAAAAGAAAGCTGGAATAGCTATGTTTATATCTGACACAAGAGACTTTAAAACAAAGACCGTAGTAAAAGAGAAGTATGTAATGATAAAGTCTCAGTCCAAAAAGAGGATACAACATTTGAAAATATTTTATGCACCCAACATAAGAATACCTAAGTATATAGGGGCGCCTGGGTGGCGCAGTCGGTTAAGCGTCCGACTTCAGCCAGGTCACGATCTCGCGGTCCGTGAGTTCGAGCCCCGCGTCAGGCTCTGGGCTGATGGCTCGGAGCCTGGAGCCTGTTTCCGATTCTGTGTCTCCCTCTCTCTCTGCCCCTCCCCCGTTCATGCTCTGTCTCTCTCTGTCCCAAAAATAAATAAAAAACGTTGAAAAAAAAAAAATTAAAAAAAAAAGAATACCTAAGTATATAAAGCAAACATTAACAGCCCTAAAGGGAGAAATTGATACCAATACAACAACAGTAGGGGGTTATAGTATCACACTTACATCAATGGATACATCATCCAGATGGAAAATCAGTAAGGAAACACTGGCTTTAGACAACACATTAGACCAAATGGTCTATATAGATGATATGAATAGACATAGATAGATATAGATATAGATATAGATATAGATATAGATATAGATATAGATAGATGACTAGATAGATATAGATATAGATAGATAGATATAGACATAGACATAGGTATATAAAGAGGGAGAGAGAGCAAGAGACAGCATTCCATCTATAAAGCATCAGAGTACACACATTCTTCTCAAATGCACCCAGAACATTCTTCAGGATAGATCATATATTAGGCCACAAAACACGTCGCAATAAATTGAAGAAGATTAGAATATCAAGCATCATCTCTGACCACAATTGTATGTAGTTAGAAATCAATTGCAAGAAAAAAAAATACTAGAAAAACACAAATATCACATTTTCTGATCAAACTACGGTGGTATTGACATAAAACCAGGTATAGATCAATGGAATAGAATAGAAAGCCCAGAAATAAACACAGACACACACACACACACACACACACACACACACACACACACACAATTAATGCCAAAGAAGCCAAGAAAATACCATGGAGTGAGGACAGTCTCTTTAATAAATGGTTTTGGGAAAACTGGACAGCCGCATGCAGAAGGATGAAACTTGATCCACTGTCTTATACTATATGCATAAATTAACTCAAAATAGGTAATAGAATTTAATTTAAAACCTGAAACCATAGAAGAAAACATATGTAGTAAACTCTTTGACATCAGTCTTGGGATTCAATTTTTAGATCCTACTTTAAAAGCAAAGGCAGTAAAAGCAAAATAAACAAATGGGACTACATCAATCTAAAAAGCTTCTGCACACCAAGCAAAACCATCAGCAAAATTAGAATACAACCTGTTAAATGAGAGAAATTACTTACAAGCTTCATATCTAATAAGGAGTTAATACCTAAACTATATAAAGAAATGGAACAACTCAATAGCAACATCCATCTGATTCCTAAAAAGGGCAGAGGATCTAAATAGATAGATAGATATTTTTCCAGAGAAGACATACAGAGGCCAACAGGAACATCAAAAGATGTTCAACATTATTCAACATTATTAATTATCAAGGAGATGCAAATTAAAAGCCCAATGATATATTACCTCACACCTATTGGAATGGCTATTATCAAAAAAACAAGAAACAACAAATATTGGACAAAATGTGAAGAAAAGACTAATCTTGTACATCATTGGTGGAAAATAACATTGATGCAGCCAGTGTGGAAAACAGTATGAAGTTTCCTTAAAACTTAAATATAAAGGACCATATGATCTAATTATTCTACTTCTAAGTAGTTATCTGAAACAAATGAAAACACTAATTTTAAAAAGACATGTGCCCCCTATGTTCATTGCACACAATAGCCAAGATATGGAAGCAACCTAAGCATCTACCACAGATGAGTGGATAAAGAGGATGTGTGATATATACAATTGTATATTATGCAACCATAAAAAAATAAAATAAAATCCTACCATTTGTAACAACATAGGTGGACCTTGAGAGTATTATACCAAGTGAAATAAGACAAATAAATACAAATACCTTATGTCTTCACTCATGTGGACTTTAAGAAACAAAACAAAACTCATAGATACAGGGAACAAATCAATGGTTATCAGGGGAAGGTAGTTGGGGGTAGATGCAATAGGTTCTGAAGTACGTTAATGGTATGATGATGGATGGTAACTAGACTTATTGTGATAATCATTTTGTCATATATACAAATATTACATTACTAAGTTGCACACCTGAAACTAATATAGTGTTATATACTAATTTTACCTCAAAAAATAATATAAAAAAGAATACAGTGCTATAATGATCACTAACCCAACTGCTAAACAAAATGAGGAGAAAAAGCTCTAATATAAAGCTAATGTAGGAATGCTAGAAGAAAAAAAATTGAAATAGTATAAAAAAGATTTAATCATATCCCACAAGTGACAAATATCTATGTAGCTATTTTAATTCTTGCTGTTGGGTTTTTATATTGTTACTGGGCACCAGAACCAGATTATGTTCCATACAAATCATACTTGGATATGCTGTAGATCCAGGAGGGCTGGAGTCCCAGTTAGCCTGACATTTGAGAATGTAAACTAACTTTAGCTGAGACTGTGTGTGAACAGTTGCCAATGAAAGTACACAGTCAATTCATCCATGAGTATATTATCAAGGTCCATGTGTATTTTAATGTTCAGTCAAGTTCATGTATCAGAAAGTGTATTATACACATAGTTTTGAATGGATTCGTGGCTATATCAGATAAAACGGTATGTGACTCACTCTATGTGTCATCTTTCACCATATATATATATATATATATAGCACCATGTGTTGTCTTAATAGTTCAGCAGTGGGTCCTATATTAGGCATGAAGCCATATTTCTGAGATACTCTAAAAGTCATCTTGCTAGATTCACTGATTTCATAGATAAGGTTTTTATTTATGAAAAACATACAATTAGGATTGTATAGCAAGAACTAGAAGAACTGTATATAGAACTAGATATTTTCTCCATAATTATATATATGTGAGGTAGGGCGTATGAAATCAACAAATATGCAAAGCAGTTGGAACGTTCCTTAGTGAGACAGCATTTGTACAGTCACTCCTAGAAACCCAAATAACTTGTAAACATAGAGATAGCAACTGTATGTATATTAAAATTTGCAGATAGCTTTCCATGCATGTAAGAATTGATTAGGTATGGTCCTTTGATGGAAGAACTTTCTGGTTCAGTGTCTCTTCCCTAGAATTTCCTTGTTGAGTCTTCCTCATCAGGGCATGCAGTCTCTGTTTCTCCTTCCTGTATTTATTTTCCAGTCTAGGCTCCCTAATTCCAACTTCTTTCATGATTCACTCTTCTTCCATTCTTCTACTACCTTCTTCCTCTTGTTATTCTACCACCTTCTTCCTCCTTGATAGCTTTTTTCCTCACTAAACATTTGGGGACTTGCTCAGCATTGTGTGTACTTTGAATTATCAGAGAGTTCAGGCTCGTATGCAATTTCTGGAACTTTGTAATAGATTCCTAATTTGTCAGCCCTACTTCAGCCCTACCTACATGCAACACTCTCTATATGGACACATTTTTAAAACTTAACTCAAACTAGTTCAGTTCTCCTGACAACCTTTAGTGTCTCCCACTTTTCACAGCATATTTTTTTTTCAAATTTGATCACATCACATAAAGCCCTCCAATTGTCTTATCGCTACCTCTTTGGCCTTATCTCCCAGACAAGCTCCCCCTGGTAATTTTTATTTATTATGGCTTGTATAAGCCTCTGGGACTAGTTCAATCCAATTATCCATAGCATTGTCCCCTGAGAAAATAGATCAAGTGTTCTAAAAAAAAAAAGTGACTTACAAATCACTTTTACTAAGTTCTATATGCAGGACTATTTTTTAAACTTTAACTTGTATCCACTAAGTATCATATGTCTAAGAATTCTAGGACTTTTTAGGGCCTCCACATCTATAATGGGAATTTTTCCCCTGATCAAAAAACATTTTGAACATGTCCTAATATTATATATTACTATGATGAGAATGGTAAGAAATTCCAATTGCATCTGTGGAAATTTACATTCCAGGAGCAATTGTAAAATTTCAAAACTTTAATTACTTTTTATTATGTGTGGTGTATCTATAAAATTTTTCGAAGTAGAAATAACTATTCCTACAACCCTCTTAGAATAAGAAAAAAAGAAAAGCAGAACCTTTAAACACTGAAGAAGAAATATTCATAAGGTGTTTATTACCACAAAGAATAATTTTAAAAACTATATACAAATTAAAACCATAAAATTGAATCCTCAAACAAATTTGACTTAAAAGGCAGATCAATATTTAAATTCCTAAACACCACTCTATTTCATACTTTTAGTATTAAGATAACATTGAAACCTGAATTGAATTTAGCTTCTTCCTGGTAAAATAGAATAACAGAAATTTGCTATTTAAAATAAGAACTGGGAAAAAGTGTTTAAGTCAACAAAAATCCTATATTACATGCATATATGAAGCCAAACAAAGTTATATAAACATCCTTTTCAAAATAAAATGCTAGCTTAAATATATAATTGTATGAGGTGCATCTGGAGATACTTGCTCAGACCATATTCAAAATATGATAAACCATGGCTTAACCCAAGAGGATAAAGAAAAGTCTCTATAAATTCCTGTATGTTAGACAACAGCTTAGACTGCCTGCTTATTTGTTACACATCCACCCAAATCGAACTAAATAAATATCTTTTAATAGCACAGTTTGATAACAGTTCTGACAAAGAAAACTGCCATCGGCAACTTCTAGCTGCCAAAGAATACTGCATTATTATAAGGTATTGGCCAAAGATATGGACTCACAGAAAAGCAATTCATTAGTCTCATATGTCTGTTTCTATTTTAATGCTAGAATTAACCATTTGATTGACTGATTTTATTAAAATACGACATTCATAAAATAGCTTCAACTGAAGTCTTGGGACTTTCTTGCATATGAGTGCTGGCTTCTTTTTCAGTAAGGAGGCCCAAGATTATCCCATTATATCCAAATTCATTCAAACTTCAGCCAACCCAGATATCCCTCTGAGCTTCAGCCTCAAGTATTCATTTATTCAGCAAATATCCACAGCCAGCTACTATGTGCCAGGCATTATGTTAGGCACCAGAGACATGTTATCAGCATTTGCCCGGGAAATTTTATGTTAAAAGCTATCCCGAGTAAAATGTTTCAGGGACCGGTTTATCTTGAGAAATGTTGCATGTTCTGCTATGCTCTCAAATAATCAGAGCCTATCTTTTTTTTTAATTTTGAAATCCTTGCAAGAGTGTATAGTTAAAAACAAAACCACACATATTAGAATGGCAACAATCTAAAACAATGGCAACACCAAATCCTGGACTATCATTCATTGCTGGTAGAAATTCAAAGTGGTCCAAGGGTGCCTTGGTGGCTCAGTCGGTTAAGCAATCTGACTCTTGATATCAGTTCAGGTCATGGTCCCAGGGTGGTAAAATCAAGCCCACCTCGAGGTGAGTGTGGAGTCTGCTTAAGATTCTCTTTCTCTCTCCCTCTGCCCCCCTCCCCCACTCTCGCTCTCTCTCCCTCTCTTTAAAAAAATAATGCAAAGTGATTCAGCCATTTTGGAAGACCATTTGGCGGTTTCTTATAAAACTAAACATAGTCTTACCATGCAATTCAGCAGTTGCATTCCTTGGTATTTATCCAAATAAATTGAAAAATTTATGTCTACACAAAAACCCAAACATGCATGTTTAGAGAAGCTTTATTCATAATTGCCAAACTTGGAAGCAACCAAGATGTCTTTCAGTAGGTGAATGGATAAACTGTGGTACATCCAGACAATGAAATATTATTCAGTACTAAAGAGAAATAAGCTACCAAGTCATAAAAAGACATGAGATTTGAAATACATAAATAGGTAAAAGAAGCAAATCTGAAAAAGCTACATATTTGTATGATTCAAATGGCACAACATTCTGGGAAAGGCAATATTCTAGAAAAGGTGAAACGATGGACATAATAGAATGATTAGTGGTTACTAGGGGTTAGTTAGGAGGGAAGGATAGTTAGGGAGGGCTTAGAGGGTTTTTTAAGGCAGTGAAACAATTCTGTATGATACTATAACGGTAAACACATGTCTTATCCATTTGTCAAAATCTACTGAATATATAGCACCAAGAGAAACCCTAAAGTTAAGTTAGGACTCTGGGTGATATGTCATGTACATTCATCAGCTCTAACAAATGTACCACCCTGGTGGGGGTACGTTGATAGTGGAAGAGGCCATGCATGTGTGGGGAAATCCCTGTCTCTTCTTAATTTTTCTATGAACCTAAGGTGCTGTAAAAAGTAAAATCTACTAAAAAAAAAAAAACCTTTTGATTTACTTGATTATGTGACTTGTGTGTCAAGAAATTATTACTATTTCTTTGTGGGATGAATAATCTCCACACATTTCAGAAACACTTAGCCCATATGATACAAAATGAATCAACAGTTTAGTAAAGTAATTAAAACACTCAGAAATAACAGTTTCCAAAACAACTTACAAGGAAACAAAAGCTACTATAACCAGTTATTTTGGCAGGTTGACTAAATCAAGGAAATCGGATTTCATCTTGTATTCTCAGTAGATAAATCAGTAATAATCTCGACTCATATTTTAAGCAAAAACTCAATTTTAACAAACATTTTCCTTTGAAGTCAAGATTTGCAACAATATAGGTGATACTCTCATTAATTCACTTATTTAATTTTATTTTTTTTAGCTACAAATCTATGTTGGCAAACTTTTTCTGTTAGGGGCAACGAGGAAATAATTTAAGATTTGGATGCTACCGTGGTCTCTGTCACAACTCACTTCTGCAATTGTAATGTAAAATGCAGTCACAGAAAACCCGCAAATGAATGGAGAAAGCTTGTGCCAATAAAACTTTATTTATAAAACAGGAAGCAGGCCAAAGTTTTGCTACTCCTGGCTAGCTGGTAAGGATAAAAATTTGAAAATTACTGCCTTAAGGAAGTTAGAATCTCATGAAGGAAATATATGTTTGTTTTTCATTTTAACTCTTGTTTTATGGAATTGTAAAAGAGGAACGATTGACCAATGAAAGAAAATGCACAAGTGAGACTTTTTTTTTTTTTTTCTCATGCTTCCTGGGTGAAGAGTGCCTTATCATAGCACAGGTTGCTATTTCGTTAAATATTTGGTTGCTCAAAAGAAGATTTGTCCTCTTCTTTACATATTATTCTGGAACGTATGGGATTACAGATGATATTCATTAAGAACTCACCCACACACCTCCTACTTTCTTTAACAACTTATGGTAGAGATATATCAGAAGATATGATGGAAGGGTGTGTGGGAGAGTCAGTAATTATACTTAGCCAAGGAAACCCACCACAAAAGGCAAAACCTGCTATTGAAAAGTAACAAGGCTGCAAAACAGAACAACCAACAATGAGGCCTAGAGGTAAAACAACAGTAAGAGGGAAGAGCATGTGACATCCTCCAGGGGAAGACAAAAGGGATTACAGCATATCTCACATCAAGAGTCTCCCCTGGGGAGACTCAACCCCAACTGGTCTTGATTGTGAGGTCATCACTTCCAAGATTTGGCCTTCCTAGTTTTCTTAAAGTCAGGGTAACACTGGAGACTTGGGAAATTAACTACCAGAAAGTGAGGGAGCTTTAAAAAAAAAAGCTTATCTTTGTTTTGTTTTAGAGGGTTTTTTAAGCCTTAAGAGTTAATTGTGTCTGAGGCACTGATAATACGTTTGAGGTGAACATAGAAATTAAGACTTTAAAAGATAAAAGTCTAAGCCCTTCTTCCATGCCTGGGGGGTCACCCATCAACTGTAGGGTGACGGGCACTAATGAAGGTGGTATGGGTTAGTTTTGGGGCTCCCACCATCTCTGGAGTGGGAATCTGGCTCTTCTTTCCCTGGAATCTGCAGTCACTTCAGAGCTTTTGAGTCTATTCAGCACGGCCCTCCACAGGCCTGCAAATCAAGACTCTGCCCCATCTGTTTCCATAAGAATCGTGTTAGATTATCAGTTCTAACAAGCCCCATTGCTCTTTCCCATGCACATGAACACTTCCTAGCAAGACCTGTTGGTTAGTTGTATATCTTTGGCATTTTTTATGGTACCAGGTGACTGTAAAGGCCAGGACATTTGTTGTGACTGGCACCCAATATTTGATTTTCTCTTTTAAAATCATGCCATGGAAATTAAGATCTGGGCGTGTTCTATTCCCCATTACTTTAATACCTCCCTCCTTCCAGATTTGCTATACCTACTGCACCTCAACCTGAGGGTGCTCTAGACTTCCCCTTCTTGGTCCTTACTAGAGACCTCCTTCAGCAGGTTGTACACACCTCTGTCTAAGCTGTGGCCCCTTCCAGGCATTTGGCTTTATCAGTGCATAACATGAACCAAGCTTTTCACTTCTGTGGAACACAAGTGACTACCTTCTACCCTTTTGCTTCCCCTTTATTTTAATATACTATGAGCCATTGGATAAGAACTTGCTAATGACCAGCATGATATCTTCATAGTCTGGTTCCAGGGATATGAGCGCTTCTTTCTGAGCAGGGAAATTATTTAACATTGGAAGTGGTTTCCTCTGAACATCAGGTCTTGGGTATAAGAACAATTAAAACTGGTAGACCTCCCTCATCTTGCCTAAAAGAAAATACCCTTGTATTTATCAAGGTCCTTATCTAGCCCCTTGCCCAAGGGTTCACAGTACAGTGTTTGTTTTTTTAGAAGCCCCATTTGCACAGATGTTCAGTGACTCAGAATGCTCTACTGTCTTTTCTTTAAGAAAGAATTGAAATAGGGGCACCTGGGTGGCTCAGTCGATTAAGCGTCTGACTCTGGGTTTCAGCTCAAGTCATGATCTCATGGTTCACCCTGCATCAGGCTCTGTGCTGACAAAGCAGAACCTTCTTGGAGATTCTCTCTTTCCTCTCTCTCTCTGCCCCTCGCCTGATCACACCCATGTGCTCTCTGTTTCTCTCTCTCTCTCTGTCTCTCTGTCTCTCTCTCTCAAAATAAATAAATAAATAATTTAAATACAAAAGAAAAAAAGATTGAAATACACTCCGATTGTACCTCCTTCCTCCCTTGCAACTCCTGCCTGTGTTTGTATGGAATCCTAAACCACTCTGAGATGGACATATTGTCTGTAAACCCCGGGGTAACTGTCAAGCCATGATCCAGACTTCAGGTTGTTCTCTATAAAATGCAAAATAAATGTTTCTATTAACAATGAAACAAACAAACAAAAAAGATTTCCTAGGGAAAGTAGTCCAAAGGCCCTAGGGCTGGATGACCTGTTAAAATAGATCACAGAGCTGACTAAAGCTTTGAACAGGAGTCTGAACTTCATGTTTCTCGACAAGCATTTATGGAACATTGACATGATGGTTAATTTTGTGTGTCAAGATGACTGGACACAGGGATGCCTAGATAGCTGGTAAAACATTATTTCTGAGTATGTCTGTGAGGGTATTTCTGGAAAGAAGCAGCATTTGAATAGGTAGACTAAATACATATGATTGTCCTCACCGGTGTTAGTAACCATCATCCACTTTGTTACTGGATGTTACCTGAATGGGATTAAAAAAAAAAAAAGGAAGACTTGTTTTGTTTTGTTTTGTTTTGTTTTTCATCTGGGACATCTATTTGCTCTCACCCTTGGATATCAATGCTCCTGATTCTTGGACCTTCAGATTTGGACTGGAACTACACCACTGGCTTTCCTGGGTCTCTTGTTTACAGATAGCTGAACATGGGGATTTTCAGCCTCTATAATTGCGTGAGTGAATCCCTCATAATGCATATCTATCTATCATCTATCTATATATCTATCTATCTTGTTGGTTCTATTTCTTTTTTTTTAATGTTTATTTATTTTTGAGAGAGAGACAGAGACACAGAGAGAGTGTGAGCAGGGGAGAAGCAGAGAGAGAGAGGAAGGCACAGAATCTGAACCAGTTTCCGGGCTCTGAGCTGTCAGCACAGAGCCTGATGTGAGGCTTGAACTCACAAACCATGAGATTATGACTGAGCTGAAGTCTGCTGCTCAACCGACTGAGCCACCCAGGCGCCCCTTGTTGGTTCTATTTCTTTAGAGAATCTTGACTAATACAACTGAGTATGTTTATATTGCCACTAATAGTTGCTGTGGGTGATAGAAGAGAGAGTAAGTAATTCAATTTCAGAAATCTTTAAGTTGGGGGTATAGGATATATAA
Organism: Panthera onca; assembly: GCF_046562875.1. Taxonomy (NCBI): domain Eukaryota; kingdom Metazoa; phylum Chordata; class Mammalia; order Carnivora; family Felidae; genus Panthera; species Panthera onca. Next base: position 25,807,214 of record NC_138342.1, on the reverse strand, counting down.
ATAGATATAAGTATGAGGGTTAAGCAGTTACATAATGTAACCCACAAATCCCATCTTCGAGAAAATGTTTTTTTAAACATAATAGTACCATTGTACAAATCAAAGAGAAGATAAAAATTAAATACCATTTTAGTGTATTTTTTGAGAGCTCAATTGGCAATTAAGTTTGAATATGTGAATATTTAGAAAGTATATGGTTCAATTGAGACTGAAGGGACAGGAATGAGAATGAGAATATACGTCATCATTTCAAGTTCAGGAAATTCCTGTTCTCATATTTTACTAATTTATTATGTTATGTTCAATAAACCCCTAAGCATCAGTTCTTCAGGCTCATTCTATGGTTTTCTACCCTAAGCACAATGAATGCCTTACTAGTTTTACCACCATCTAGTGGTAAGACCAAGTGATTGAAAGTAAACTCTGAATAGAAGAATGTAAGTATAGATGAGATACATTCCACTTCGACTTTACAACCATATAGCTGATAATACTCGTTTCAGGTTCTTAGTACATTATAGAAGCAGACAGGGTGCTAAACTTTGTAAGTGAGAGGTTTAAAACAAAAATTTTAGGAGATATTTTAATTTTTTTTAAACTGATTATTTATATCTTCAAAGAAACTTCAAAAGAGTACCTGGCGGCACCCTATGGTTCAGTAGGTTGAACTTCCGACTTCGGCTCAGGGCATGATCTCACAGTTCATGATTTCGAGCCCCCTGTTGGGCTCTGTGCTGACAGCTCAGAGCCTGGATCCTGCTTCAGATTCTGTGTCTCCCTCTCTCTGCCCCATCCCCACGCATGCTCGGTCTCTTTCTGTCTTAAAAATAAATAAAACATTAAAAATTTTTTTAAAAAAAGAAAAAAAAAGAGTACCTGTACAACAATTGTTTTATATTTGGTCTTAAACGCAGGAGGTGTTTTTTTTGTTTGTTTGTTTTTGTTTTTGTTTTTTTTTTTTTTTTTTGTTCTCTGAAAGGAGGTGGAGAGAATAATCTCACTCTAATTGTGGCTAAATTGTGAGACGACAGAATACAGATGGATGGTAAATAGCGGATCTAACCAATGGCAAAGCTAGTGTTCAGAACTGGATTGCAAAAGTTAATCTAAACCAGTGGTTTTGCTAACAGGAATTGAGCCAACATTTTTCTGTGTTTTCTTAAGAGGAATCTTCAGCTAAAATAATCAGGTAAGGTGTCATATGATGCTCCATTATGTACATGACTATAGATACTATTAATATCAAAAGAAAATTTTAAAAATAAAAATTAAGAGTGATTACAGTAATAAAAGAGGGATAGAATTGGTTTTATTTGTTTTTTGTTTTGTTTTGTTTTTTGAGAGGAAAGCTTTAATATTCATCTGAAGTCGTGATGATAAAATGCTTCTGGAAACACTGTAGGAGCAAGATGACCTAATGTTAGTCTCTCTTCAGACAAAACAGAGTCAGGAAAACAGGTGTTAAGGCACCTTGTGCACACTGATACCAAGTACGAGTTCATTGATAGAATTATGTTGCCTCTGAGAAAATACCAATTAACATGGAAAACAAAATTATTGTAAATGAATTAATTAATGTGTGCAAAACATAAAAACCTAAAATGGAAGCTCTGAAAAACACTTTAGAAATCATTTAATCCAGTTCTCTCATTTTTCAAATAAAAAAAAAAATGAGGGAGCTAATTCTCCTCAATTTTTTTCAGTTGTCAACATTTGACCTAGATCGAACGTGTGAAACTTTGCAGACCTAATATGAAAGAATTACTGTTGCATCTACGTCCCCATTAGTCTCTACATGGTCCTAACCAGTTGTTTGTAATAGCTGTGAAAACAACCCAGATGTCCGTTGTTCTTACCTTCTCATACACTTACATCTTTTCCATCTGTTCGTGTACCCACTTCTACCTAGATAGAGGTCAACGCAGCATGAGTTGTCTTAGGAGAACTTACACAAACAAAAATCTTAGTGAGAACTATTCACTGTGTCCATTCAATTAACAAATATTTACTTGCCATCTTCTAAATGCCAAGCACTATATTAGGTGCTGGGGATAAATAATCAGCAAAAAAGATCAATGGGCTTTGCCCAGATCTTGTAATATAAGGAAGGAGAAAGACTAATGGAATAAGCAAGAAACCAAATCATATAAAACATTACTTCAGTGGATAATTAATGTGGTTGGGGAAAGCAAAGAATGCTTCCCCATGAAATTAAGATTTAGCTGAGATTCAAGACAAGAGTCTGAGTTAATTTAATTTAATTTAATTTAACTTTATTTTAAAGTTTATTTCTTTTGAGGGGTGCCAGGTCACTCAGGTGTTTAAGCTCCGACTTCAGCTCATGGTTCATGGGTTGGAGCCCCGCTTTGGACTCTCTGCTGACAGCTCAGAGCCTGGAGCTTGCTTCAGATTCTGTGTCTCCCTCTCTCTCTGCCTCTCCCTTGCCTGTTCTCTGTCTCTTTCTACCTCTCAAAAATAAATAAACGTTATTGTTTTAATGTTTATTTATTTTGAGAGAGAGCACGTGAGTGGGGGAGGGGCAGAGGGAGGAGAGAGAGAATCCCAAGCAGGCTCTGCACTGAAAGCACAGAGTTAATTTTAAGAGCTGGTGTATATGTCGGTATACATACAATCAGTTTGGAGAACTGAAAGGAGGTTTACAGACAGTACGTTTTTCTTAAGTAAGAGTAAGATCACTCCCACTACAGAATGGAAAACTCTTTGGAAAGATTCCACAGAGGATATATACTCACCACTTAGGAATGGATAATTAAGTATGGTATACTCTCAATGAAATATGTGTCAGTCAAAATAAATGGGCTATTGGAGACATAGAGAAATATGAATGTATTGCTGTAACAATATATTAGTGGAAAACTATTTCAATATAGCATTCTTCTTTGCATCTTTTTAGGATTCTTTAAAAATTATTAGCTCACTGACTGTACAGAAATGGGCCCCAGGTGAGATTTGGCCAACAGGCAAAATCTACACACATGTACAAACGCACACACACTGGGCTTCATGATAGTAGTTGCCTCGGGTTGAAAGAAAGGTGGGATGGGGAAAAGACCATAGATAGATGTAAAATGTGTTAGTGCTTTAGCTCTTAAGTTGAATGATGAATTAGAGTTTATGATATTAAAGATTAAAAAATACAGGGGCGCCTGGGTGGCGCAGTCGGTTAAGCGTCCGACTTCAGCCAGGTCACGATCTCGCGGTCCGTGAGTTCGAGCCCCGCGTCAGGCTCTGGGCTGATGGCTCGGAGCCTGGAGCCTGTTTCCGATTCTGTGTCTCCCTCTCTCTCTGCCCCTCCCCCGTTCATGCTCTGTCTCTCTCTGTCCCAAAAATAAATAAAAAACGTTAAAAAAAAAAAAATACAAAAAGAGAAGGCCATTCACAGACTAATAATGATATTATATTTAAAACTTTAAAAACACACGTCGTAAAATTCAGTTGAAATGCCTTAAAAGTCAAGCATACAACAAAGATGAGAGAGAGGGAAAGGGAAAGACAGCAAAAATTAAAACACGGAGCACTAATATTGGGCTGGGTTGAGGCTGGCAAATTCTTAAAGGCGATATCCTGAATCATGAGTGAGTTGTGTGGGTCTTTATGTGTGTATGTATATGATGGATGGATGGATGGATTTATAAATTAAGGTTTGCTTTGAATTCTCTTTTGGGGATGGTGGGGGAGGAGTGACACGAAAAGTTTGCTTTTCTATAAGACCACTCCCACTATACTATGGAAAATTCTGGAAAGAACCAACAGAGGATATAAACCCACCATTTAGGAAGCTATAGATGAACCCAAAGTAGTTTTGATAGTATCTGAGGTAGTGTAATAATTGTGGAAATGGGGGGAATTAAGCTCACCTTTAAAATATGTAAAAGGTAACAGATAAAGTTTATAAACTAACAGAACATGCACATTGAAGGCAAAAAGATTTCAAGAAGGACTGTCAAATTTATGGAACCTGGAAAATTAGATAGTTTTTAGAGCTAGGCTTAGGGAGTAATTTATTTATTCTACAATTTATTAAACATTTATTAAATACTGATTTGTGAGTCACCGTTGTTCTAGGTACCAAGATACTAATGTAAACAAGAGCTGCAAATTTCCAGCTTTTGTACAGTTTCCACTTTAGTGAGAAGAGCCAGGTAGCAAAGAAACATGCAAGCGGATAAATAAGGTCGTTTAAATTCTACATTCTGTAGAGGAAATAAAACAACAAGATGAAATAGAGAGTAATGGGGGAGGTGATGAAGCTATTTTAAACAGGAGATTCACAGATTTCTCTGAGAATGACACTTCAGCAGAGACCAGAATAGTAACGTCATGAGTTTTGGTTTTAGATAATGTTCTCCTTGAGGGATCTTTGAGCTATTCAAGTAAAGATGAGAATGATCCAGTAAAGGAGACAGAAAAGCAGTCATGTAAGAAGAGATGCACCGCCTCTGTAGGGGAGATAAGGAGGGATTAACCTTTCACATCCCCTAATATCCAAGTTTAATGTATACACATTTTCACCTTCCTGTTTCTAACAAAAATTTGTGAAATTTGGTAAATGTAAATGCAAAATGCCCAATTAAATTTGAATTTCACCTGAATATGGATAGTATGCATGGATGTATGTATACTCACGCACCATTTGGACATACTTGTACATAAAATATTTAATAATTATCTGAAATTCTAATTTAATTGGACATCTTGTATTTATCTAGCATCCTTATTCCAAGAAACACTCAGCTTTCCTAACTTCCTTCTTCCATCCACCTCTCTCTCTCATCTTTCCTTTACCCTCCCTTCCCTTCCTCTTCTGCCTTTCTTCTTCCCAGATTTTCCACTGGAGACTTTAAAATCCTCACTTCTGTACTGAACAGAGCAGAGCGGTTCTGTCCCTTCCTGTCTTTTCTAGTATGTGCACAGCTCTCCTTATCAGGACGTGGATTGTAATAAAAACCAGCCAAGAACTGACTTACCCTGGAAGTCAGATTGGAGTCCAAAACACATGCTTACATGTGTGTAGGCCCAGATCACAATAAACTGCCAGTAGATAGAGTGCAGGAACGTTATCTGTCTCATCTGTCTTCCCTATATTGGATGATAGAAAGCAACTGAAAATATTTTTTTTAATTATAAAACACAGGAAATTTGTAAGGTTATATAATATATTACTGACAATATTTATGTAGAAGTGTCTGTTTTCTCATCTTTAAAATGTGAGGGTTTAATACCAATAGTAGTAATAATAATAACAACAGCTAATGTATTGGCTAATTACTACCTTCAAAGCATCGTATTAAGCACTCAATATGTATTAACCTAAAAGTTCATCTCACCTTTGAAAATGTGTGGTTCGTTGGTCTCAGCACGATCTCAGATACGACAGACCCTAACTGAGGAGAACTTAGAGACACATTAATTTTCCTGGATTCCGTTAATAATGTGATGCAATTAAATAATAATATTTAAGTAATTCTAGGCAAAAAGAGGTTTTAAAGTTACCATGATTGGAGCACCTGACTGGCTCAGTCAGTAGAACATGTGACTCTTTTTTTGTTTTTAATTTCTTTTTTTTACATTTATTTATTTTTGAGACAGAGAGAGACAGAGCACGAACAGGGGAGGGGCAGAGAGAGAGGGAGACACAGAATCAGAAGCAGGCTCCAGGCTCCGAGCCATCAGTCCAGAGCCCGACGCAGGACTCGAACTCACGGACCGGGAGATCCTGACGGGAGCTGAAGTCGGACGCTCAACTGACTAAGCCAACCAGGCGCCCCAACATGTAACTCTTAATCTCGGGGTGTGAGCACAAGTCTCACATTGGGTGTAGAGATTACTTTAAAAGATAAAATGAAGTCTTAAAAAAAAAAAGAAAACCTAAAATGAAGTTACCATGATCATCATAAAATAAAAGAACATTACTGGGAAAGTTCTTAGCAATTTGTGTTGTTTTCTCAGTTAACTCCTAAACTGGTTGAGGAAAGCTTCTACAGTGTGTCATAACTTGCCAGTTCTTCTCTGTGAGAGTCATTCACAGACCTAACATTTCCTTTCGTGTGACACAAGGTATATGGTTCATTGGGTGAAACATCAAACTATGCAGTTGCGGGGAAAAAATATGTTCTTCATGGTGGCAGTAAGTTACTTTAGAATTTAAAAACACATGCCTTCTATGTGGTTTATTGGGCTTTACAAATGTTTCATTAAACTGCATTACCCCTGCCATCAGAGGGAGGTGACTATGTTGCAAATATTACAATAGACAGCTATTGAAAGGCTATTGAGCTGAGAAAAGAACGCTGCAATACACAGCATGTGCCATTAAAAGCATCAGGAAATACATATAGCAAATTACATTCAAAAGCTATGATGAAAGCGATGTTGGCATTAGAGTGATTTGAAACGACATGAAGGTCATTCCCTTTTGGCTGTCTCTGAAGACAGTCTAGCGCACAATGGAACCACAAGTTCCTGTGTGCAGTGAGCCATGGGTGAACGTGAAGAGCCGTGCAATTCGTTGGTCCAAAATCTGAAAAGGTTACCTTACCCACACCTACCTTTCAAAAGAATTTTGAGCATGTGAAGCCCATTATGTACAGGAACACCTTATGGAAATAACTTTTTTGTAAGTTCTTCAGGGAGCTTTTGCTGCATACGAGCCCCCTCAAGTTTTAGTAGCTTATAATGTCATGCGTCAATGGGCTCATGGTTTGCAGGTTGGCTAGGTGTTTCTTCTGCCATTGCACAGGTTGGATGCTCAACATTGCACATACGGGCATCTGTTGTCAACTGGAGGTTGCCTGGGGTGTCTTCCTGGCCTCTCCCTTGTCCTGGGCCTCAACTGTGATAGCACTGTTTGCCTTGTGTGGTCTCTAATCTTGGGGGGGGGTGTTAGCTTGCAATTGTTCCCATTGCAGCAGCAAGGACAACAGAGGGACGACGGAAGCGTAGAAATCGTCTTGAGGCCCAGACTTAGAAATGGCACAACAACTACCTCATCGCATTGTGCAAATCGTTCATGAGGCCTGACCACATTCAAAGTCTGAGGAAAGAGGGTCTACCTTTTGACAGGAGGGGCTGCGATACTCCCATTGTAAAGGCTTGAAGGGAAGGGAAGAATGGACGGCCATTTAAAAAATCTACCCCGGCGGTAGAGTGAACATGTGTCCTGATTTTGGCACCCAATCACTTCCAATCAGAGGTTCTTTGGAGAATTCACCACTTTGTCAGGACTGCTTTCAGGAAAAACAAAAACCAAAACACAGAACTGGAAACCTTGCTATGCCAGCAAGAGTGGTCTCACTCTGTCACGTGGCCTAGATTTAATGAATCAGTTGCATCTTTGTGAGATTTTTGGCTGGGGAAGGGAAGGCACTCTGAGCAATGAACTCTCTGGTCAAGGTAGTGGATCACTGCAGAGAAACAGGTGGCATCGCTCCCAGGGGTGGCCTCTCACGGATGTGTATGGCCTCTGCCTGTGTCGTATACAGTGGGGTCTCTGAAGTGTGTCCCAGGGTGGCATAGGTCCTGGTTGCTCAGCTTCTAAGCCGGATTCCCTGGCTCTTCCAGAGAGTTGGTGGATTTCTAATGTCATCAAATCAAGTCCGTAAATTAGCCAGAGTGGCTTCTGTGGGTTAAAAACGAATAGTCCAAATTGACAGAATAGGGACAATGAGTATATTTCCTCATTTTTCAGATGGAAAGGATAATATGTGTGGAGAAATGATCTGGTTCATAGTTAGTACCTAATGAATAATAGTCTCTATTGTTTTGTTTTCTAAACATTTCATGAAACAAAATTCCTTGTACCTTCTCAATAACACCAAACAGCCCTGGTGAGTTTCAGTTTCTTTTATACTTAAGTGTAAGGCTCACAATTAATTTCTCTTAATAGTCTAAAGGCTTCAACTTACTTTTCCCTCACTTTTCTAAGCAGAAAATAGTAAGTCTTCAGTAGAAGGTGAGGATGTGAGCTCTTACCTACCACATACAAGACATATGTAAGTCTCTTATCTACTTGGCCCCTGCTACATTCACGCAGTTGGGAAAGTAGCTATCTTGTTTACCTCAAGGATTATTCTGAGAGTCATATGAAACATTATAAGCATAAAAGATTTGAAACTATAGTGTTCTGTACACATAAGGGATTACATTTTAAACAAGGAATTTTTCAACTTCCCCATCTGTGGTATAAACAAATACAAATTTTTAAATATTTAATATATTTTCAAAATTTATCTCCATTCTGAGCCTCTCTAGCATCTGTTTATATGTGTCCTCAATCCAGATTTAATTTAGATTGGTCTTTTCATATTTTGGATTGAAAACCTTGACAGTAAAATTCTGCAGAGTAAATATTGTTTACACCACCAGAGGAGAGTTTTCTTCTGAGCCTCATTTCAAAAGAAATACCACTTATCTTTCCAGTACCTGGGACACCGACCTACACAAAATAGGTCATAAACTAATTTAATGTGATAATGACCAGGGGCACCTGGGTGGCTCAGTCAGTGAAGCTTCTGATCCTTGATTTCTGTTCAAGTCAGGATCTCATGGTTTGTGGGTTCAAGGCCCACACTGGACTCTGCCCTGGAAGCATGCAGCCTGCTTGGGATTCTGTGTTTCCCTCTTTGGCTGCCTCTCCCCCAGTCATGCTCTCTGTCTCTCAAAATAAATAAATAAACTTTAAAAAACTTTAAAACAATAAAATGGCAATGACCACTAATAATAGCAAGACTGAATAATGTAGTAAGTTAACTATGGAATAAAAAGTCTTATAAAAATAATTATTTCGTGTTTCTGGCATACCTTATGTTCTATTAGTTTATGCTAGGGGTTTTCTCTTTAGAATTTTGACCCAAATCTTTCTTCCATATTCAGTATGATCCCTTTGTCTCTTTCTCAGAGGATTTGCGCAGACTACTTCATAGTTTACAGATTTTTATTTCCAACATTTCAAACTTATTATTTTCTTTTAGGTGTTACATGGGGGAAAAATCACCTAAGCAATGAACAAAGGCATTAATAATTATACAAAGTTGACAATAAAAAGAGCAATGAAATTATGTAGTATAACAAAAATTGAATTTAAGAACTGATTACATAAAAGAATACAACCAATTATAAGAAACATGCAAGCATAATATAATGCATAAAACCACAAAAAGGAAATACAGAAACAATGGTAAGTAATTCATCAAAAGTGACACCTTAAATTAAGTAAAGGGCAAGTGAGAATTTAGTTAAACTTCATCTTCTTTCAATTATTTTATTAAAAGTTTAGTTAACTTTTCAAAAAAGAGTAAACTTTCTGTGCCTTTTTTGTATTTATCCTCTGATAATGATTGATTTTTTTTTTTTTTTTTGCTAACTCTTTTGTGCATGAAATGTACCAAGTTCTTGTTTTCATTTTAGAAATTATCCACCCCGAAACCTTAAGTGAATCGTCCATCAGACAATATCAGTCTCTGCGCCAATACTTAAAATCCTTCACTGGCTTCTCAGATGTCTTTCAGAAAAAATCCAGCCTCTTAAGAGAACTACGGGTGCTTACGTGAGCTCACTTCGGCTACTTTATCTTCATAATCTATACTATTCAGTCATCAACTTCACACCAGAATGACCTTTCTTCTGCTCCTCTTCATATGCCAAGACCTTACATGATCTGACTTTTATGTACCTCTCTAACATGATTTCATTCTGTTCTCCACCGTACTCATTATTTTCCAGCCACAGAGACTTCCATTCCGGTTCATGACCACATGAAGACATTTCTCACCTCTCAGGGCCTGAGGCTTATTATTCTCTTGGTTCCTGAAATAACTTTTCCCCTTAGTGTAGGACCTGTTTCTTCTTGACCTCCAAGACTCAGCTCAAATATCACATACCCAGGGGTGCTTGGGTGGCTCAGTCAGTTGAGCATCTGCTCAGGTCATGATGCCAGGGTCTTGGGATTGAGCCCCATTTATTGCTTAAATTTCTCTCTTGCTTTCCCTCTGTTCCTCTCCCTTACTGTGTGTGCTCTTTCTCTAAAATAAAATTAAAAAAAAAATAGCAACAACAAATAACAAAACACAAATATCACACACCCAGAGAGAACCTTTTCTTTACTACTCTATCTGAATGGCCTTTCCTGTCAATCTCTATCATCTGATTATTTACTCCTAAGTAAAAGTGTCTTGGTTACTTGTTTTGCTATCTATCTCCCTGAAGAAGTGGTAAGCTCTTAGCAAGCAGGGAGTCTGTTGTGATTATGACGCCCACTCCCAAAACCTCCAGTGGGGTCACCACAATAATAATTCCTTGACCTAATAAATAAATCTGTTGCTATCCTTTGTGAATTAATATTCTTTCTCTTTTACTAAATCTTATATTTTCCGTAAAATACTTGACTTATGAAATCACCACACAAAGATTTTTATAATGTCTATTTATTTTGATCACCAAAAGTCTCATAAGTAATAGAGGTGTTTTTTCTTCTTTTTTCCTATCTTTAAGCTTTAACCACATAGCATTTCTCTTGTATATTTATTATCGTAACATGCTCGATACCATTTCTGTGTTCCAGTGACCAACCTCATTTTCAAACTCTTGTATGTTCACAGGGCGTGGCCGCCTGAGAACTACATTTCCCAGAATCACAAGCGTGCAAAGTCATAGGTTAAATTCCATAATGAGAAGCACTTACATGTGAATTATAAGGCAAAGGAGCAGCAACTGTTAATATTGTTCTTGTAACAGCAACAAATGGCTCACGGTCTTTAGCAGATACTGGACACAGGTTTTCCAGTAACTCCTGAACCTTGTCCAAATAATCACTGATATGGTTGCTGCCAGCAACCAAAATCATCCACGATGGTTTCCGACATTTCTTGTACTTCTTGATGAGGGACAATAGCTCTGATTTTGTGCTCCCAAGCTTTTCAATGTATGGGTATGTATGTGTTTGTGCATGTGTTTTAAAGTTTCTCATTCCTTTTGTAAATGTTCTCTTTTAAATACCTATAGAGTATTGTACTTTCCTGACATAACCAAACACAAACCAACTATTTGTATGAGTCTGAATTTTCTCCACATATTTTAATTAAAACAACATATTGTAATGAATGCAAAGCAGGCACAGATAAGAAAATTCAGTTGCTTTCTGTTGAATAAGATATCAAATTTGCATGAAATGAAAAATATAGTGAAAATAACATTGCTTTACAACTTTGCAAATTTGATATCTTATTCAACAGAAAGCAATTGGTAGTAACTGGTGAAAATTGATCCCTTACAAACAAATTTTAAAACATACTGATTGATTCTCTGACCGAATTTAAGAATTCTTTTCACTGCCATTTTTGTGAGAGGTTTTTCAAATACTCTCAATCTTCAAATACTAAATGGAGAGAGACAAGATTTAAATCTTTGAATCTTTGAGATGGAAATAAGCATTAGACTAGTGGCGAAGAAGAAGAAGAAGAAGAAGAAGAAGAAGAAGAAGAAGAAGAAAGAGAAGGAGGAGGAGAAAAAGAAGAAGGAGAAGAAGAAGAGGGAGGAGGAAAGGAGAAGGAGAAGAAGAGTGGGAAGAAGAAAATTACAGCTCAAGAAATAGATCAGTGGGAAAAACACAAAGATAAAATGGAGGAAAGCTGACCCTACTTGGCTCACAACATCAAGCAAAGTTAATTTCCTTCCTTCAGCCTGAAAGATATCACAGTTAGGTTGTGGTCCAAATAGATTGCATTGACCTAGGAGAGACAGAATGTGTAATAACACGGCCAAGTCCAGAGTGCATATGAAATAAAATCAGTTGACTCAATAGCCAAGGGGGCCATATGGAGTAGATTTCAGAGTTTAAATTCATTTTTTTGCATCATTTTGGCCAATGAAAGTTCTGGTTTGCATCCAGATATTCATGTAAGGATGGGCCAAAATGACTGATTCAAATTAGAAGCTAACCCCATCACAAAGAGTTGATGATATCTACTCTCATATTTTGTGGCTTAAAATTCATATGGGGTATGATATGATTTCTTTTAAAATCAAGATTTTTATGACTCGCTTGGGAGTATATCTATAATAGAGAAATATATTATTCTATATATTTGTTTATTTATATATTTAGGTCTCTTCTATTAGTGCATATGCTCAATGAAAGGAGGGTGTTTGTTTACTTTCCCTCTGTTATATCACAATCACTGAGAATAGTGCCCGATTTGTTGACTAAATGAAGAAATGAATTGCTTACAATATGACTAAATTCTAAATGGAAATATACTTAGGGCTAATAGAAATATTATGACATTCAACTATATAGGCTAAGTATCTTTCTATGGAACTATTACCTTAAGCAGTTTTCAAACATTTTGGTCTTAAGAGCCCTTTACACTAATACAAATGATCAAAAAATGCAAGTGACTTTAATTTATGTATATTATAATGCTATATTAGAAATGACCACTATGCATTAGTTTATCTTAAAATAACGATAATAAACTTATTACATTAAACATAAATAGCATACTTTTATGAAAAATAACTATGCTTTGAAATGAAAAATATAGTGAAAATAACATTGTTTTACAACTTTGCAAATTTGATATCTTATTCAACAGAAAGCAACTGAATTTTCTTAACTGTGCCTGCTTTGGGTTCATTACAATATGTTGTTTTAATTAAAATATGTGGAGAAAATTCAGACTCATTCCAACAAATAGTTGGAAAAGAAAGGGGTGTTTTAATTGCCTTTCAGAACATTGTTGATATTCGTCTTTTACACTATACTAAAACTTGTGAAATGGTGACTACTTTAAAGTTTATTTGCAGTATAGAATCTGAAACAATGTAAATAAACTTGTCATACTTTGTTACATCAAAATCTCATTGATCTACCATGCACTGTGAAAGGATGTTTTACCCTTGCATGATTTTTTAAACATGTTTTATGTATTTTTGTGAGACAGAGAGGGGGGCAGAGAGAGAGGGGGACAGAGTATCTGAAACAAGTTACATGCTGACCAGTGAGCCCAATGCAGAGCTCAAACTCATGAACCATGAGATCATGACCTGAGCTGAAGTTATCGGATGCTCAACTGACTCAGCCACCCAGGAGCTGCCCTGCTTGATTTTGTGACATCACACACTGTCATTTAGAAGGCATTGGTTCACTGAGTGATTAAAATACTATAAGTGATCACACATTTCATCTTATAATTTAAAAAAAAATATCATTTATAAATATCACCTCCTGTCTCATTACCAATGTTCTTAAGGACTGAAAAGTTGTCAAACGCATAGAGGTATTCAGATTTTCCAAAATTCAAGTCTTCACTCTGAACATTCACAATTTAGTATTGGCAAATCCACTTACAGTCGTCTGACATGAAATCACATCGTTTAATTTTTGAGAAAATATTTGTGAAATACCCAGTTCTAAATAAAATATCTGTCAATCAGTCCTTCTGTTGATATTCCCTGAAAACAACAGCAAACAAACAGAAAACACCTACTACTTCAGCTATAATTCAAACAATTGCTATTGGTTTTCCTGGGAATAATTGTCATACTTTGGTACGCAACAGTATGTTAACAGTATGTGTGACAGTTGTCACTGCTTTGTCATGCTTTTTTCTGAGTGTGGAGCTGAAAAATACAACGGTTACTAGTACAGTTCTTGCCACAGTCTTGATTGATGCCAAGGTGCCAAAAGTTTTATCCACGGTCACTTTTTTTTACCATTATGGCAGAGTTATCAGTGGGGAAGGGGTGATACAAATAATGTTTTAGTATCACTTTGATCAAATTGACCTCGTAAAAGGATTTCAGGGGACCTGTTATAAACATTCAAATATGGACCTAGAATCTGTACTAGTTTGCTGTGCTGCCATGACAGAATACCACGGACTGGATGGCTTAAACAACAGAAACTTATTTGCTCATGTTTCTGAAAAGCTGGGCGTCCAAGATCCAGGTTTCAGCAGGCGTAGTTTCTGTCAAAGCCTCTCTCTTTGGCTGGCAGATGACTACTTTCTTGCTGTGTCTGCATATCACCTTTTCCCTGTGTGTAGACATCATAGGTGTCTAACTTATGTTCTAATCTTCTCTTTTTATAAGGACACCAATCTGATTCAGGTGAACCCACATGACTTTTCCTTAACATGAATTCCCTTTTTAGAGGCTTATCTCCGCATATAGTCCCATTCTGAGCTACTGGGGTTTAGAATTTCAACATATGATTTTCGGGGAACGAATTTCAGTATGTAACAATATTCTTACCATCACCCAGATTTAAACCCTGTTAATGTTCTGGAATACTTTCATTTAAAAATCTATATAAATATCCATATATATTGGGGCGCCTGGGTGGCGCAGTCGGTTAAGCGTCCGACTTCAGCCAGGTCTCGATCTCGCGGTCCGTGAGTTCGAGCCCCGCGTCGGGCTCTGGGCTGATGGCTCAGAGCCTGGAACCTGCTTCCGATTCTGTGTCTCCCTCTCTCTCTGCCCCTCCCCCGTTCATGCTCTGTCTCTCTCTGTCCCAAAAAAAAAAAAAAAAATCCATATATATTTATTAATTTAAGTCTAAAATGCAAAATTATTCTACAAAGACCCTATGGGTAACTTGTCCTTTAAAGTAGAATGTTACAGAAGAAAAACAGAATATTAGATAAATAGTATCCACCTTGGTCATCTCCTTACAATTTCAGTCCAGCTTCAGCTTTCTACTATAAACTTTGATGACTCTCCTTTTTGCAGTTTAGGGTATTTTACAAATGTACTTAAGTGTACAGAGATTCTCTTTAGGATAATGTACGGATATCTTGTGAACTATCAAATCCCCTTTGAGAGTGTAGGCAGAGCCCCAGCCACTAAGCTCAATGGCTGTTTGGGGCTCCCAGAAAACTGCTTTCTAAGAAGTAGGGAGGGGAGTTGGGGAAGGTTATAACAAGCCTAAGAAGCCTGCTTTTTTAGTCTTCAGGTAAATTTTTAGGAACGACCTTTTCATCTTAGTCTAGTTTGTTGGATCAAGAGAATAAAGGTGCAGATTCTTATGTCAGTTGCATAATTTTTACATTTATCCATGTCAATTAACATTCACTGCGTATGTGTGGAGCTATCAAAAAATTAAAAGTCCCCAAATATATTTTTTATAAATACTTCTTTGAAATCAGTTTCTGTGTCAACTACCTCAGGAATTTTATCTCCCGATCTTCCTATGACAGTCTAATCTCTTCAGATGATATTTGAGGAAGAAGCTTTTAAGTAACTGTTACTTTCGTTTTATTTCCCTAACAAAAACTTTGAACAAATACATGGTATCTCAACCCA
This sequence comes from Panthera onca, assembly GCF_046562875.1. NCBI lineage: Eukaryota > Metazoa > Chordata > Mammalia > Carnivora > Felidae > Panthera > Panthera onca. The sequence continues at coordinate 25,791,893 of NC_138342.1, read as the reverse complement.
CTAATTGTAAAATTTAAATAAAGAAATGCACACATATGCATACGTAAATATCAAGTAATCTTTAAATCATTTTTCAACAAGTGATTCACAAATTAGCCAACATAAAGTAAGATGTTGGATTATATATGGAAACCTCAGTTTATTGTTTGTTTGTACACCAGTGTGTGAGCTCAACTATGTATATTTGTTCATCAATATGGGTTTATTTTTTCTTCTCACAAAATTAATAATTTCTCATTTAATAATTACTTCATTTTGAGAATGAAATTTGTTAAAAGATAGACTTCAGTATTTTTTTAATGTTTATTTTATTTTTGAGGGAGGGGAGAGCATGAGCAGGGGAAGGGCAGAGAGACATAGAGAGAGAGAGAGAGAGAGAGAGGATCTAAAGTGGAGATCCCAATGTGTGGCCCAAAGTCACGAACAGTGAGATCGTGACCTGAGCCTAAGTCAGATGTGTAACCAACTGAGTCACCCAGGCACCCTGACTTCTCCAGTATTTTATAATCTTACTCTACAAAAAAAAAAAAAAAAATTATTGTTCTTAGGCTCGAAGGCCAGGTCATCAATTTAACCAGTAATTCTCTAATTCCATTCTCTAAAGAATGTTCTTTCTCTAAAGAATAGGGACAATTTCACTTTTTTCTTATATTAAACTTGGGTCATGTTTAGCTTTTTCTCCTATTTCCTATTGTATATATTCTCTAAATTTTTATCAGCAGTTTCACTAATAGCAACAAAATATAAATGCTCCCCCAAAGCAACAAGATTAACATGGATTTTCCTAATTTACTGCATGGTTGGTTAGCTGTGTACATCATAAACGTTTAATTTTAAAAAGAGCATTGAGAATGAAAAGACATCCCATGGTCATGGATGGAAGAATAAATATTATTAAACTGGCCATACACCAAAAGTCATCCACAGATTCAATGCAACCCCTATAAAAATACCAAAGACAGTATTCACAGAATTAGAAGAAACAATCCTAAAATTTGTGTAAACAACAAAAGACCCAGAAGAGCCAAAGGAATCCTGAGAAAAAAGAAGAAAGTGAGACATATCACATTTCCTGATCTCAAATTATACTACAAGGCCATAGTAATAAACACAGAATGATAATGATACAAAAAGAGACACATAAATAAATGAAACTGAATAGCAAGCCCACAACTAAATCAGGGCATTTATGATGAACTAATATTCAACAAGGAATTCAGTAACCCAGTGGAAGAAAGGCAGTCTCTTGAAAAAAAAAAAAAAAAAGGTGCTGGGAAAACTAGAAAAACACATGCATAACAAAGAATTTGAAACCCCTATCTCATACCACTCACAAAAATTAACTCAAAATGAATCAAAGACTTAAACATAAAACCTTGACTCCATAAAATTCCTAGAAGAAAAGTAGGAAAGAAATTCACAGATATTGGTCTTTCTAGTGATTTTTTTTAGATATATTGAAACCACAAAAAAAAAAAAAACAAGCAAAACTCAACAAATAGGACTATATCTCATTCAAAATCACAGAAATACACACAATTAATAAAATGAAAAGACAGCCTACAGAATGTAAGAAAAAATTTGCAAACCATATATCTGATAAGGTGTTAATATCCACAATATGTAAAAAACCAGCACTACTTAGTAACAATAGCAACAACAACAACAAGAGCAGCAAAAACACTCCAAGAAAAGGGTGGAAGAACTAAATAGACATTTTTCCAAAGAGGACATCAAAATGACCAACAGAAGCGTGAAAACAATGCTAAAGACATCACTAGTCATCAGGGAAATGCAAATCAAAACCACAGTGAGAGACCACTTCACACCTGTTAGAATGGCTATCATCAAGTATACAAGAGACAGCAGGTGCTGGTGAGGATGTGGTGAAAGGGACTCTTATATACTGTCATGGAAATATAAATTAGTCTAACTGCTATGGAAAACAATATGGAGGTTCCTCAAAAAAAAAAAAAAATCTATATAATCCAGCGGTTCCACTTCCGGGTATATACGCAAAGGAAAAGAAAAGAGAATTTTGATGAAATATATGCAAGTCATGTTCATCACAGCATTATTCACAACAGCCAAGATATGGAAACAACCCAGATGCTTATCAATGGATGAATGGGTTATAAATATGTGGTACATATACACAACAAAATGTTATTCATCCATGAGAAGGGAAGATATCATGCCATTTGCAACAACATGGATGGACCTTGAGCACATCTCAAGTGAGAAAAGTCAGAGAAAGGCAAGTCCTGTATGATATTACTTACATGTGGAATCAAAAATAAACAGACAGGGGCACTTGGTGGCTCAGTTCGTAAGTGTCCGACTTCGACTCAGGTCATGATCTCATAGTTCATGGGTTCAAGCCCCATATAGGGCTCTGTGCTGACAGCTCAGAGCCTGGAGCCTGCTTTGGATTCTGTCTCCCTCTCTCAATTCCCCTCCCCCACTCATGTTCTGTCTCTCCTTCAAAAATAAACATTAAAAAAATTAAAAACAAACAGACAAACAAAAACCCAAACCCGTGAAAAATAAAACCAGAGAGTAAAATGGTAGTTACCAGGGCATAGGGACCCAAGAGGCAAGACTGATGGTGTTTAAGGGTATAAACCTATAATAAGTAGTAAATAAACCATAGAGATCTAATGCACAGTATAATGAAAGTAGTCAATAATTCTACACTATTGCAATTTAACATAAATATTGCTCAATGATTTTTTGTTTCTCTGGCTAATTACACTTAGCATAATACTCTCCAGTTCCATCCACTTCTCTCATATGAGGACTTTAAGAGACAAAACAGATGAACATAAGGGAAGGGAAACAAAAATAATATAAAAACAGGGAGGGGGACAAAACAGAAGAGACTCATAAATATGGAGAACAAACAGAGGGTTACTGGAGGGGTTGTGGGAGGGGGATGGGCTAAATGGGTAAGGGGCACTAAGGAATCTACTCCTGAAATCATCGTTGCACTATATACTAACTAATTTGGATGTAGATTTTTAAAAATAAAAAGTAAAATAAAAAAACTTAAAAAAAAGAAAAAATATCGCTCAATGGCATTCATATTACAATGTATAAATTTATCAAGATAATACAAGGCATGCCTTAAATTTACAAAGTGTAACATGCCAAATTTCCAAAACAACAAAAAAAAATAAAAAAGCCTAGTGACTACTTCTTCCTTTATTCTGGAAGTATGCTTTAGCACCCTTTTAGCTTCTGAATTATAGAGCAAATTTATTTTTGCACTCAATTCATTTTTAATCCAAATATTTACACACCCATAGCAAGGTTACCCGTCATACATAAAATACGTAAGCCATATAAAATCAATGTATTCAAATATAGCTCATACATGAAATATGTATAAAAGACGTGTATACATATGTATATATACATATGTATACATATAAAGATGTATATATAGGTATATATACCTATATATACATATGTAAAGATGTATATATAGGTATATATACATGTATATATGTATACGTACATATATATACATGTATATATATAGGTATATATATATACATATATATACACACACACACACCTATAGGTATATATATATATATATATATGTATATATATATATATATATATGTGTGTATATATATATATATACCTATATATGTATATATACCTATATATATGTATATATACATATGTATACATACATATATACATACATATATGTATGTATATAAATTTTTATATAAATATAAATTTATATAAATATATACATATACATGTATATGTATATATATGTGTACATATATATGTGTATGTATATATACATATACATATATATGTACACATATATATTCATATATACATACACATATACATATATACACATATATATACATATACATATATACATATATATACATATGTATACATATATATGCATATATATGCATATATACATGTATATATATACATATGTATATTATATATACATATATATGTATATATATATATGGATGTTATCTAGAATGCATCTTCGCTCATTAATAAAATTCACACTAAAAATTGTGGCTTAGTTTTAAAGTCAGGAGACTGGTTCTCTATCTACATAAATGAAAAATATTTAACCCAAATAGCAGTTTCCGTACTATAGCAGGCATTCTTAATTTCCATTGATTCAGAAATCCTTTCTTCAATGCACTGGAACTAGTTTTGATTACTCTCTGAAAGCAGTATGGCGATGGCTCAGGCACAGATGTTTCAGTGTATAAAGAAATCATATAACTATAAACATCTTAAACCAACAATATTTACTTTAAAAAATTATGTAAATGTCCCATATAGTGAAACCATTGCAAATGCTGTATTTATACATGTAAATGTACGTGTACATGTAAATGTTGATTTATTCCCAACCATTTTGTTGCAATGAATTGTGAACGTTCAGCTTCATATGCATTTAATTGTGACACTTTGGCAATTAATAATTTCCATTTATGATATGTAATTGCAGTTCTTTTCCCTCAGATGCTCTTCTTGTGCAAATCATTGTTGTCACAGTAAGTGCATCAAATTCATCTTTTTTAATTACACAGACTGTAGAAATCCAAATAACAACAAAATATTTGGGTTCAATAAGGGTGATGATTTAAAAAAAATTAATGTTTATTTATTTTAGAGACAGAGAGGCAGAGACAGAACATGAGTGAGGGAGGGGCAGAGAGAGGGGGAGACACACAATCCGAAGCAGGCTCCAAGCTGTGAGCTATCAGCAAAGAGCCGGGCACAGAGCTTGAACTCAGAACTGCAAGGTCAGGACCTGAGTTGAAGTTGGATGCTTAACCAACTGAGCCACCCAGGTGCCCCAATAAGTGTGATGTTTTAGGGGGTCTATAGATACTGGTACTTTTAGTCCCCAGGGAATTGATTGCTTTGGTGACTTTAGCAGGAAGTCTTTGTACTGAGTCTCTCAAGATTATTGACTAGTTTTTTGTAGATACACTGAAAGTATAGTCACATTTTCAGGGATAGCCTCAGGTTAATTGGGTTTATGAGACTGATGTATACAATACTGAAATGTCAACTGACTAATTTTCAATAAAAAGTATAATTATCCCACAAGTAAAAATACTCGTACTGGCATCATGTGTACAAAGCCAAAGACATATTCTTGGCATGTGTTGAAGATCATCAAATATTTTGAGTATCTTTGAAAGCTTTGGGCCTTTTCGTACAACAATTAAACACGTGCATATAAAAGCAGTGTTGTATTTATAAATTTGGGCGGAAGTATATTGTCAACCACATCACTCCAATTGCTTTTAGCAAGTAGCTTCTGCTTTTGGAATAAACTTGACATACAAATTGAACAGGAGAGTTCAAATAGAGGAAAACTATAATAAAGAAGACCTTGATAAAATGCCCTCCTGGTAGAGAACACTGTTAAGTTATGTATATATTTAGATCATGCAATGCCTGGGAAACTTCATTCCCAGACATAGTTTGGCCACAATCATTAGATCTGGCAAATGGAAGAGGACTGCAATTTCTGTCGCCAAAGAAAGCAAAGTCCTTGGGAGTCAGTATACTCACAACCTTAAGGGGTTCGTGGAGAAAATCATTATATCGGTGTTTCTATGTGTCACATATTTTTATCCTGTGGTAGACTGACAATGTTGAATTGTACTTGAGCTCTCTGACCCTGGAAAATAGCAATCATTAAGAAATTCCCTCACCCTTCCTACTGTAAAGAAACACCCTTCTGCATATGACTTGGGTAAGACTTACTAATGTCTTCCCGACTCATCTATAACAAGGCCAGAGAGATTTCCAAATTTCCATTATTTCTGTCATCAATAATTAGCGGAACTGCTTGTTCCCACTAATCAGTCAGGACAAAATGCTTGTTAGCCAAATTTTAATTAAATGTATTTGTTTCCACCAGGCTCCTGAACTTTGATGAAACTTCAACCAGCGCACCACCCCTCCTTAAAGGCCCTCCTACGATAGATGGGCCTCAGGGTAAAACATTTGCTAACTTAGTATCTGATCACCTCATTCTTTCATCCTCTTCCTACTGGACAGTCTACTCCTTTTAGAAGAAAAACCCTTTTGGTAGTATCAGAATAGTTCCTACATCACTGCAGCATATTAAACATCTTTGCTATCTACCAAATCAACCATCAGACAATATCCAGTGATATTTTGGTGTTGATACTTGTCAAACATAAATTCATATGATCAATTTTTTTTTTTTCGGGGCACCTGGGTGGCTCAGTCGGTTGAGTGACTGACTCCTGATTTTGTCCCAGGTCATGATCTCATGGTTGGTGAGACAGAGCTCCATGTTGGGCTCAGTACTGACAGTGCAGAGCCTGGTTGGGACTCTCCCTCTCTGTCTCTCTCTGCCCCTTCCCCACTTGCACTCTCCTTCTGTCTTTCAAAATAAATAAATAAACATTAAAAATGTTTTTATATTCTAGCCATGGCAGATATTTAAACTTCCATTAGAGAAATATAATTACAGTTGCTTTATTCCTTAAAAAAAAATAACATTTTTAAAAGATTACATTTATGGAGTTTCAGGGAATGATTGCCACATATTTCTACGTGAAAACACAGCAATAAGGGTGAAAAAAGTAAAAGTCAATAGTGTAAAAGAGAAAAGGAATTGAAAAGATGAGATCACATTATGAAAGTCCATAATAATGGATATATAAATAGGACAGATAATAGAATTGTATCTGAACAAACTATCAAGGTAAAACATAATTTATTTAATACAGCTTGTGTCTGTGCCTCATAATCTGACATAAATCAAACCACACTGTGGAAAGTTATTGAGATTCTCAATGAACACAACATTCATTATAAATATTCAACAAAAATGGAGTATGTAAAGCAGGGGATATGATTAGCTACAACAAAAGAAATTCATTAAAACAAACAAAAACAAAGCTTTTCTTCCTATAAGAGACTCTGTGACGGGACACCAGGGTGGCTCAGTGGGTTAAGCATCTGACTTCGGCTCAGGTCATGATCTCACAGTTCGTGGTTCAAGCCCCGCGTTGGGCTCTGTGCTGACAGCTCAGAGCTCAGAGTCTGGAGCCCGCTTGGGATTCTATGTCTCCATCTCTCTCTGCCCCTCCCCTGCTCATGCTCTGTCTCTCTCTGTCTCAAAAATAAATAAAAACATTAAAAAAATTTTTAAAAGACTTTGTGACTACCAATTACTCATCAGAACAATTTTAGAACTCTAATACATTTTAATTCAGTGCATTAAAATTGGAAGAGACAGCGTGTCTTACACAAACTTACTTCAGGGCCATTTCCATCTCTTTCATTTTATTAAACTTATATCTGCATACACAGGATATAAATCATTCTAATAATAAATTCTGATCAAACAAATCAGCAAAGCAAATCAATACATCGGAGGAAAAAAATATATATCTCATCACGCGGGATTTAAGTGGAAAAACTTTTAATTTTCTCATGAAGCGATAGATAAATGACATGAATTCCAGTGTGTTTATTGCCTCATTTCACAGAGGTGGGGTAAAGACTAAGATACTTACCTTGAAATAGGCACCCACCACTAGTTTGAGAGGTTCTTAATTGACATAATTCATATACCATGATCTCTATCTGATTACACAGCTTTTCATTACTACAAAGAAACCCCATACCCATTTGCAGTCACTCCCTATTCCCTCCATCCCTAACCCTGCACAACCCCTAGTCTACTTTCCATTTCTACGCATTTCCCTATTCTGAATATTTCATATATACGGAATTTCAAAAACTGTGGCCTTTCGTGTCTGACTTCTCTCACTTAGCACAATGGTTTCAAAGTTTATCCGGGTTATAGTCTGTAACCATCTTTCATCCCTTCTTATAGTCAAATAATATTCCATTGTATGGATGTATCATGTTTTGTTTATGGATTCACCAGCTAAAACATACTTGGTTTGTTTCTCCTTTTTAGCTAGTATAAATACATTAGAGATATTCATACACAAAATTATGTGTGAATATTTGTTTCCGGTTCTTTCAAATATATATATATATATATATATATATATATATATATATATATATATATATATATATCTAGGAGTAGAATTGCTGGGAAATACAGTAACTTTATGTTTAACATTTACAAAGAGCTGTCAAAATATTTTACAAAAGGGCTGTGCCATTTTTATTTTCTCCAATGATGATGCATGAGGGCTCCAATATTTCTAAATCCTTGCCAACGTTTGCTTTTGTCCATTCTTTTGATTTTAGCCATCCTGGTGAGTATGGAGTGACATATGATTACAGTTTTGATTTGCATTTTGCTAATGACTAAGATGTAAGGCATGTTTTCACATGCTAAGTGGTCATTTGTGTATTTTCTGTGGAGAAATATCCATTCACATTCATTGCTCATTTTTTAACTGAGATGTTTGTTTTTTCTTGTTGAGTTTTAGAAGCTCTTTACAAATTTTGAACTCTAAATCTTTATCTATGATTATATGTAATTTACAAATATATTTTACCCTTATATAATCTTTCACTTTCTAGAGACTGTCCTTTGATGCACAAAAGTTTTTAACTTTTATGAAATTGAATTTATCTTTTTTGAAAGAATTGGTTAGGTTTCTTTATTTTTGAGAGAGAGGGAGAGAAAAAGCATGAGTGGGGCAGAGAGAGAGAGAGAAAGAGCCCAAGCAGGCTCTGAGCTGTCAGCACAGAGCCCAATGTGGGGCTCAGTCTCACAAGCCATGAGATCATGACCGAAGCCAAAATCAAGGGTCAGCCTGTTAACCTACTGAGCCACCTAGGTGACCCTTGAATTTATCTTTTGTTGCTCATGCTTTTGGTATAATGTCTAAGAATCCATTAACAAATCTAAAGTCATGAAGATTTACTCCCTTTTCTTCTAAGAATTATATACTTTTTAAAATTTTTATTGTTTTAGAGAGAGAGAGAGAGCACGAGTGGAAGAGAAGGGCAGAGGGGGAGAGAGAGAGAGAGAGAGAGAGAGAGAGAGAGAGAGAGAGAGAGAGAGAAAATCTTAAGCAGGCTACAAGCTCAGCATGGAGCCTTACATTGGGCTGGATCTCACAACCCTGTGAGCATGAGTTGAGGTGAAATCAAGAGTCAGAGACTTTCTACCTACTGAGTCTCCCAGGCACCCTAGAATTTTATACTTGTAGCTCTTATATTTAGATATTTGATCCACTTTCAGATATTTTTTTATACATAGTGTGAGGTAGAGATGCAAACTTATTCTTTTGCATATGGATACCTCCTTGTACCGGCTCCATTGTTTAAAGAGATTGCGCTTTCTGCCTTGGAATAAGCTTAACATTTTTTTTTCAAAAATCAATTGCCTATAAGATCAATTGTTTATACATTCTATTGATCTGTATGTTTACCTTATACCAGTACCACATTGTCTTGATTACTATAGCTTTGTGATAACTTTTTGAGAATGGACAGTGTAAGTACTATAGGTTTGTTCTTTTTCAAGATTGTTTTTAGTGTTTCGAGTTCCTTTAATTCCCATATGAATTTTAGAATCATCTACTCAATTTCTTCTAGAAAAAACATATTTGGTAGGGATTGCACTGAATCTGTAGATGAATTAGGGGAGTGTTGCTATCTTAACAATATTAAATCTTCCAGGGCACCTGGGTGGCTCAGTCGGTTAAGCGTCCAACTTCACCTCAGGTCATGATCTCCCACTCCGTGAGTTCGAGCCCCACGTCAGGCTGTACTGACAGCTCAGAGCCTGGAGCCTGCTTTGGATTCTGTGTCTTCCCCTCTCTCTCTGCCCCTCCCCTCCTCATGGTCTGTCTCTCTCTGTCTCAAAAATAAATAAAAACATTAAAAAAATTTAAAAAAACAATATTAAATCTTCCAATCCATAAAAAGGAAAATATTTCCATTTATTTAGGTCTTCTTTAGTATCTTAAAATGATGTTTAAGAGTTTCAGTGCACAAGGGTTGCACACATTTTTAAAAAATGTATTCCTATTTTATCTTTTTGACAATATTATAAGTTGAAAAGTTTTCTTAATTTAATTTTTAAATTGTTTGTTGCTAGTGTAAAAATGAAATTGCTTTTTCTATGTTGACCTTGTGTCCTTAACCTTGTTAACCTAATTTATTAGCTCTATTTTGTAATGTATCCCTTATAATTTTCTATATACAAGATCATGGCCTCTTCAAACAGAAATAACGTTAATTCTTCTGTTCCAATCTGGATGACTTTTAGCTCTAGATCTTAGAAAGGAAACAGTCAATTATTCAAAATTAACTCTTTTTTGCATATGCCTTTTATTAAAGACATTCCCTTTTCTTCTGAATTTAAGTGTCTTGATCATTAAAAGATATAAGATGTTGTCAAATGCTTTTTATGCATCTATTGGCATGATCAAGTACATGTCTTTTATCGTATTAACATAATGTATTACATTGCTTTTTGTATTTTGCAACAACTTTGCATTAATGCCATAAATCTCACTTGGTCATGATTTGCAATGCTATTTTTTACATGTTACTGTATTTGTTTTGCTGTTATGTTGTCGAGAATGTTGAGAAAGTTCCGTATGTATTCATAAGAGATACTGCTCTGTCTCTTATATTTTTGTAAATTCTTTATCTGATTTTTGTATTATGTTAAAATTGGCCTCATAGAATGAATTGGCAAGTGTTGCCTACTCTTCTATTTTGTGGAAGAGTTTGTGAAAGATTGGTGTTAATTCTTCTCAAAACGTTTGGTAGAATTTAACAGTGAAGCCATCTGGTCCTGTGTCTTTCTTTGTGGAAACTTTTCTAATTACTGAGTCAATTTCCTTATTTGTTATAGGTCTTTCCAATTTATCTATTTCTTATAGAATTAACTATGGTAATTTCCATCTTTGTAAAAATTGGTCCATTTCCTTTAGTTTATCTAATTTGATGACATAGACTTCCCTTATAAGTCTGTTTATTTCTGTAAGGACAGTGGTAATGTGTCTTCTTTCATTTTAGCCCTCTCTCTCTTTTAATAGCTAGTTTAGCTAAATATTATTCTATTGTGTTGATCTTTTCAGAGAACCAAATTTATGTTGATTTTTCTCTATTTGTTTTCTATATGCTCTTTCATTTACTTCTACTCTACTGTTTATGACTTCCTTCCTTGCTTGCTTTAGGATCCTTTGGTCTGCTGGTTTTAGTTTAAGGTGGAAAGTTAGGTTATTGCTTAATTGTACATGTATTTTTTGTAATGTAGGCATTTGCAGCTGTAAATTTTCCACTGAGAATTGATTTTGCTACAGCTCATGAGTTTCCGTACATTGTGCCTTCACTTTTATACATCAAAAATTATTTTCTAATATTCCTTGTGATTTATTTTTGATCCATTGGCTGTTTAAAGAGTGTTGTTTAATCTCTATTTATTTATAAATTTCCCAAATTTCTTTTATTGATTTTTTCCATTAAGACTTGTTCTATGGACTAGCAAATAATCTATCCTGGAAAATGTTCCATGTGCATTCTATTCTTTTTGGTCTACAGATATACATCAGGTTTAATTGGTTTATAGTATTATCTGAATCTTCCCTTTCCTTATATATCTTCTATCTATCCATTAATTGGAAGATGAGTATTGAGGTAAATTCATTTTTAGTGAATTGTCCCTTCAATTCTGACAGTTTCTATTTCACATATTTTGAGCTCTATAATTTGGTTCATGTGCATTTATACTGGTATGTATATACTTTTGCATCAACTCCTTTGTAATATAAAATATGTTTGTTCACTCTAATAACAAATTTTGTCTCCAAGTCTATTTTCCTTGTATTAGTACAGCCACTCTAGCTCTTTTTTGGTTACTGTTTTCATGGAATATCTTTTTTTCATCTATTGACATTCAATCTATTTATGTCTTTGAATATAAAGTGTATCACTTATAGACAATATATAGTTCTATCATGTTTTGTCATCTTTTCTTTCTAACCCATACTGCCAAGCGTGACTTTTAATAGAAATTTTAAATCTATCTACATTTAGGATAATTATTGATGATGTAGGACTTATTTTTTGCCATATGTTCCTGGCTATGTGTGTGTGAGTGTGTGTGTATGTCTGTATCATATTTTTTTTCTTGTATTCCTGCATTTTGCCTTTTGTGTTAAATTGGTACTTTCTAGCACACCATTTTATTTCCCTGTCATGACTTCTACTATAATTTTTAGTTATTTCTTAATAAAATTCATAGTTAACTTAATTTACAAAACTCTAGTCCAGACTAATACCAACTTGAATTCAATAGTGCATAAAAATTTTTCTCCTCTACATCTCAGTTATCTTCCCTCTCCTTTGTTCTGCTATTTTTGTACAAATTACATCTTGGCTCATTTTATGCCATCAACACATTATATAGTTATTGCATTATGAAGTTGCCTTTTAAACAGTTGTCTCAGATAGAAGAAGAAATTTATTAAAATGTCTTTTACATATTTTTACACTGTCTTTTACATTTACCTATGTAGTTACATTTGCTAGAGTTCTTTCTTTCTTCATATGACTTAGAGTTACTATCTAGTATCCTTTTATTTCAGCTTGAAAGATTCCCTTTAGTATTTCTTTTTTTTTTTTTTTTAATTTTTTTTTTTCAACGTTTTTTATTTATTTTTGGGACAGAGAGAGACAGAGCATGAACGGGGGAGGGGCAGAGAGAGAGGGAGACACAGAATCGGAAACAGGCTCCAGGCTCCGAGCCATCAGCCCAGAGCCTGACGCGGGGCTCGAACTCACGGACCGCGAGATCGTGACCTGGCTGAAGTCGGACCCTTAACCGACTGCGCCACCCAGGCGCCCCTCCCTTTAGTATTTCTTTACGGCCGGTTTGCCAGTGACTACTAAGTCTTTCAGTATAGAATGCTTCATTTTTACTTCATTTCTGAAGTATCATTTTGCTGGATATAGAATTCTTAGTTGACTATCATTCTTTCAGCACTTTGAGTATGTCTTCTCACTTGCCTCCTGGATTTCATGGTTTCTGATGAGAAATTAGCTATTAATCTTATTAATTCCATATATATAATGAGTCACTTCGTTTTTGCTGCTTTCAAGATTATCTCTTTATGTTTGCTTCGGTGGTTTGGTTATAAATTATTTATATGTAGATCTCTTTGAATTTCACCTACTTGATATTAGTTGAGCTTCTTGGATGTGTCAACTAATAATTTGTTTTTGTTTTTGTTTTTGTTTAATTAAATTTAGGAAGTTTCCAGACATTAATACTTGAAAAAAATTCTATCTTTTTTTTAAATGTACATTATGTGTCCTCAGACTAGATAATCTCAAATGAATTTCAAATTTGTCATTTTTTTTTCCAATTCCTCAAACCTGCTATTGATACTCTACATTGAATATTTTAGTTGTGTTTTCAAGGCCAGAATTTATATTTTGTTCTTTTTTGTGTCATGTCTAGATCATTATTGATACCTTCTATTTGGTGAGATGACATCCTCATATTTTTCTTTATGTTTTTAGACACGGTTTCCTTCAGTTCTCAGAACATATCTTTAAAAGCTGATTTAATGTCTCTGTCTAGTAAGTCCAACATGTTGGCTTCCTCAAGGATATTTTCTATTGATAAATCTGTTTCTGTGTATGAGCCAAATTTTCTTATTTCTTTGCATGCCTCATAATTTTTTGTGTCAAATTGGACATCTCTAATAATGTAATGTGACAACTCTATAATATAATGTGAGAGCTAAGGTTTCTCTCCCTTCTCAGGGTTGGTTGTTGTTGCTGTGTTTTTGCTGTTGTTGTTGCTTGTTTGTTTTGTTTTGAATTTTTGGCTTGTTTGTTTGATATTTTTTAACTAAATCTTTAAAGCTTGTATTCTTTGTCGTGTGTGGCTACTGAAATCTCTGATTAACTTAGTGGGAACTTATTGGACAAATGGATAGATATTCCCTTAATAAGTCTCCTAGTCTTATCTGAAAGATTATACATCTTGGGACATGTCTCCAACAGGTGGTTGAAAACTCTATCTTAGCTTTTACTTCCTAATTTCTCAGATTCTCAAGGTCAGCCAGTGTTGAGTTCAGGGCCTTCTCAAGTTTTTCCTGAGCGTGTGCAGAGCCTTATCTGTGTGCCTGTCATTCTATTCCCAGAATACTTTTGGTGTTTTTAAAAGGCCCTATGAATATCTCATTCCCTGGCTTTTCATTTTAAGCATTTTGATTAACTCCTTGTTTGGCCTCACTGTTTCAGGTAGCTCTGAAAAGAAGCAATGATCTCTAAATATTTGCAACACACACCTCCAAAGAGAAGCCTTTTCTCGCTGGGGGAGCTTCAGCTCAGGTCAAATACAGCCATGTTTACAAGTAGAATCTTCCAGGGAATCATCAGACAAAAATTATTCATTTATTGAGGACGAAACTTTGAAGGAGCATCAGCCTTTCCTTCTCCCTCTGCTATTTGCTAGAATTCTGGATTTCACCATGTTTGTAGGATGTTAGTTTTGGGCTACTGGAGAGAGAAATGATAAGAACAAGATTAAAAAATGCCAAAAAAAAAAAAAAAAAAAAACATTGACATTGAGATTTAGCCTTTTTATTTTTTTTCCTTTTTTAATGTTTATTTATTTATTTTGAGACAAAGAGAAAGAGCATGAGCAGGGAGGGGCAGAGAGTGAGAGAGAGAATCCCAAGCAGGCTCTGCATTGTCAGTGTAGCTCCCACAAATCCATGAGATCATGACCTGAGCTTAAATTAAAAGTGGGACATTCAAACGACTGAGCCATGCAGTAGTCCCACCTTTTTTCTTGTATTAACCCCTCCTCAATCTTCCTAGAAGCCTTCTAATTTCTAGCAGACAGAAGAAGTTGATTTTTGCCATTTTTTCTTACTTTTTAAAATCTTTTTCTTGCTATTATGGAAACAGAAAATTTGAAGTTCCTTAATTGACTTTTGTGGCGTTTTATTTTGTTTTGTTTTTGCTGATATAACTCTATCTAGCCACTAGTTTCTCAAGGCATTCATGTAGGTCCCAGTATTACATATTTTTTGTATTACAAACGTTTTCAGCAAGGTGGGGCCTGGTTTATTGCTTCTTTTCTCATATGATATGGAGATTTTATCATGAGCTCTTCTGATCAATTTCCAACTCCCGACATTATGGACCATCAAGCAAATAAATGTTCATTATCAGCATATTATGAAAGTCCATTCTTTTTTCATTTCGTAAGAGTATATAAATCCAGTTATTTCCATGATAGTAGCTAGCAATTTGTTTGGAAGCAACGACTTATAGTATGAAGACTACTGCTGCTTCAGTGACAAGAGCCAATTTTACTTAAAATCTATAAGGCTCAGTTCCTTCAGAGGTGTCATAAGAGCACTCTGGCTATTCCTTATACTTGTTGTTGCTTAGAAAAAATAAATAAATAAATCATTCGTGCAAACCATATAAGTCATGTATAAGCCCATAACTTAACATTACTTATTGTTGTTGTATTTCCTAAGTTGTTCTACATCTCTTATATCTTGTTCCCTCACTGAATCTATTTTATGACTCAGTTTGTTCCTCTGACTTAGTATTTGAAAAAAAAAAAAAAGAAAGTACTTTCAAAAGCGTATCACATTACTAACTTGGTTTTCCTTCTACTCTGGCGATTAGTCATTTACATGGCATGAGTGGAGAGTAAAATTACTCTGCAAAGTGTAGCTAAATGACAACTGTTACCTTTGTCATAAATTTCACCTATGTTTGATGTGGTATGCACAAAGACATAAAGAGAAAATATAATGAGTTGTTTTTCAATCTCATTTTCTCACTTAGAACCATTAAGGGAAGTAAAGAGTTATATTCTGTATCAAAAAGGATTGCATTTATATTCTTTCATTTCTAAAATAGGTTTCTCTCTTTGAAATGGAAACAGTTTCCTAACTTAAAGTAGGTAATTACACACTCCATTAAACAAGTAATTAACAGATTACAATTTGAAAAAAAGGAAAACTTGAAAATGAGCAATTCGGATTCTGAATGTGAAGAGTAGCGTTATAATTAGCATAATACCTTTAGAAATAGATTAACAAGTACACAATAAAAGTGGAAGAAGAAACAATCTGTTTTCTCCATACAGATTTTACACAACAAATAGTATTTCATGAGTCAAACATCAGCATGATTTTAACAAAGCTTGGTCTTGGATGTGTTGCTATAGTACTCTAAAATTCAAAAATATGTTGATGTATAAAATGTTTGCTATCCTAAGAGGCTATGCTCTTCAGAATCAAATGTTTTAAATTGTCTTTCAACAATAATTCCCCGAGGCAAGTGGTCAATACTAGCAAGCCCGACATGTGTAATTCAAATTGGTAATCTGAAATTGCAGAAACAAACAAAGAAATAATAAATAAATAAGTGAGGCTCAGTGTTATATATGTATAGTTCATTTTCACTACAACATGGAAAATGTGTATAAAGGGAATTTCAAGGAAACATACACACTAAGTCTCGATTACCCTGCCTTTTAAGAAAAAGCAAGAAAAAGTATCTATGCTAAATGGGAAGAATGGTCCACTCTCCTTGCTAACTGACTCTTGAAGAAAAAAATTAAAAGACTGGGTAACTGAAGGCACCACTGACAGCTTCCAAGGGTAGTGATAAAATAACAGTCCAAATAATAACCACTCCTACAAGAAGATTTTCTTTTTATTCATGCAAAATTCTGGGCTAACCTTGATATCACAATCACTGCAAGAAGAAAAAAAAGTAGAGGGTTCTTCAAGTTGGATCTTCTGATGAAACTACCAATAAGCTCTTTATTACCTCCTGGAAAAATCATGAGTGGGGCAGAAGGTGTCATCCAGTTTAAAACCTGTGCTTTTGACAGAGATCCGATAATGATCTTTTTTCTGAAATTTGAACTGACCCTGTGGAGTAAAACTAGTTCATTTAAATCATTTTGGGGGAGAAAAAAGTCCATCAACTGTTTTGCTAGAACCCATATGTTGTTTTCATCCCATATTGAAAATAAACAAAACAGATCACTCTAAAAAAAGAGGTTTCCTCCTACTAGCATACTAAAAACAGACATTCAGTAAGTTCAAATCTGCCAGCGTGGAGATGCCACTGAGAATGTCAAACAGATACTGACTTTTGAGTCATCATTCCTTCATGGCAGTGAAGAGAAACTTCTGGTCGCATGTTACTATTGCATTTGCCTTAAAACATTGGTTTCTTAGTAAAAAAAAAAAAAAATAGTAGTTTGAATTGAGATATCAAATGCTTTCTAAGTAAAAATTAAATTCAGGTCAGGTCAAAGACACTTTCTTAACTCAGTTAAGAAAAGTAAGAAGTTCTGCGACTCCCTTTATAGCTCTACTTCACTTGTGCCAATTACTTTATAAACTTCTGTTGTGATCCTACGCTAATCCTTAAGTCTTATGTATATCAACATATATGTAGGGTTTTTCTGGAAATGTTTATTTAGTGAATACTTCCATAAAAGTCTATGACTCATGCTGGCACAGACTTCAGCTGTTATAGCATATCCATTTAGGTTCTGATAGTACAAGACTTGTGGGAAATGGGCTGAGCAGGTTGAGCGATTACTCTCTGACATATTACTTAGGCTTGTTTTTAAGGTAGGGATGCAGAGGGTGGCCAGTATAGAGCCCATCCAACCTGAGTTTTCTGCATATAAAGAATGACTTTTTTCATAAATCATACCGCATTTCATAACAGCAGATAATGCATCATCATGACTGTCCTCGAAGTGGCAAATTCAGGATTTGTTCACAAGAAATCACTGCTTAAGTGCTATGCTTATGCCCTAAGCATTGTGTTTGAAATTGAAAACTGAATTAGAAATACACCAGAGCCTTAGGTCTTGGGCATAACTCAACAATTACAACCACTTTTCCAAAGATCAAGAATACTTTGGAAACTATATCAATTTCACAGGGCAATTCCAGGCAACAACTTCCTGAATGTAGATTTCTCAACAGGTTTCGGAATTTCCTTCTTTCTCATTTCAACCATCGATTTTAGCAATCACATGTCTTCTTCAGTTATTTTGATATAGAAAAATTATCCAGTATCTCTCTATCACAGGTCATACCCTTACGCAAATACTAATGCTCTGAAGATAGTGCTGATTTCAAGGACCCTCTAGAGCTGATTGTAGACAGAGACTGGTGGCCAAGATTTACCAGATTTCTTATAGCTCAAATTGTGGCATATTCACACACAGTCATCAGTGCTGGTGGGTCGCTAGTGGGCAGAGGTTTTAATGAAACCTCAAACCATCTTCAACCATCTCCACTTAGACGGTAGCGAGGGTTTACACAGTGCATAGAGAGATATCCTGGAAGCTTCATGTCTGCGCTGTTGTTAAAGTACTAATTTTAGCCAGTATTTGTGGTGCTTGGGATAGTTAAATTTTATGTGTCAACTTGACTAGGCTATATTGTCTTGTTATTGATCAAATACTAGCCTAGATATTTCTGTGAAGTTGTTTTGTAGATGTGATTAACATCTACAATCAGTAGACTTTGAATAAAGGAGATTACACTTCATAATGTGTGTTTCATCCAATCAGTTGAAAGCCTTAAGAGCAAAGTTGAGTTTTCCAGAGAAGACAGAATCTTGCCTCAAAACTTCACATAGAAATCCTGAGTTTCTACTCTACTGGATTGCGCTATGGATTTTTTGACTCAAGACTACAACATTAACTCTTGCCTGAGTTTCCAGCTGGCACAAATGCCAACCCGCACAATCACATGAGCCAATTCCTGAAAGTATATCTGTTATTATGGATATGTATGTGTCCCATTGGTTCTGTTTCTGTGGAAAACACTGACTGATACAGAGCTATCACAAAGTAGAATTCTATTTTATAACTATGGCCAGAGGTAACTAATACACAAGGTCCAGAATACAGATGGGACCGTTTAACAGCATCAGTGTTAATTTTTTGTGAAACAATTCTTTCTAAATGACTGAACACAGCTGAATATAATTAGAAACATCCAGATAGATGTTATTAATTGTTCACTAGAGTATTCATCAGCTCTAGAGGTGAAAGAATGTTATTTGTGTTAAAAAAAAAAAGTCATTGAGAGTACTTCATCTATGTTCAATACTATGCTAAATTCTGATACAAATGTGAAAGATCTTTCCAAATCTATGGTGTTCTTAGTCTAGTGAGACAAATAGATGGCAGAACAATGAAAGGGATGTCCGGAACAATATTCTAAGCAGAGGGAATATCATGTGCTGAAACATCATGAAGAAAATAAGCTAATGAGTTTGACAGTCATGAAGATAAATGAATGTTGAGAGTATATGCACATGTGAGCATATTGCTGAGGAACCGAGCTTGGTTGGTAGACCACAGTCAAAACGTCTGAGCCTTATTTTTCTTATGTACAATTGCTTTCTGGGGCAAAAAAGCAGAGGTGTTTTTATGGAAATCAAAGGAACTTATTTATAAAGTGATTTACATACAGTATTCACTTCAAAATATGGTAGCTTTTGATATTTTAATTCATGAGTAGCTTTGGTTATATTTTAGTTGACCTTATAAAGTATTGTCTGGCAGATACATAATGTCTGGCACAGTGATCACTGAGCACATGCCCCTTCTTCACCTTCGTATCACTACTGTTGGCTACTATTTAGGCTCTCATATGGCAAGCACTTATCACCATGTCTGGTACTTAGTAAAGGCCTGGATATTGATAGTTAGCTTTCCGAAGACACACACCAACTTGAATCTTTTCAATCCACCAATCACTTAAGTGCCTCTTTCGCTAATGTTCAAAACCTTTAATGGAGTGACTTCAACATAATGCTATCACCCCTAACTAGTTACATAAAATGCAAAGCCAGGCTTTTGACAAAATAAACACTAAATTCAGGAATATGAGAAACGCTTTGACAGTGGGTAACCACTTGTTTGGGAATTGAGGCACCTGAGTTTTAGAGCTAGCTATAGTACCAACTGATTCTTACAATATTTAAGTTTTAAAAAAAGCAAAAAAAAAAAAAAAGTACTGAAATTGTTCGAATTGTAAATTCACTGTCCTAAAATGAACAAATTGGATTAAATGATTCATAAGGTCTCTTTTGGCTCTAATATTCCAGGATTGAAGATGTTTATGCCCTGGGAGTCATGTATAGGCAAATCTTACCAAAAGGAATTATAGCATGATACTGCTAAATCACTGATGTCCAAGCAAGTGTGATGAGACTTAATTATCTTGGGATCATAGTATCAAAGAAAAAAGAAAAGAAAAGAAAACTAATGTGTGACCAGATTTTGGAGCACATAAGTACTTGGATGTCTGAATTTCCTAGGCTGAAAACCCAGAATCATGTCTCTTTTTTCGTCCTTATAAGACAAACTTCTTGAAAATCAGAATACTCCTGTAAAGTCTGCAGAGCCAACAATCTGTCCTTGGGACAAATGTTTGAGACGTGAAATATTACCTCTGAGCATTTATCTAGAGAAAAGAGGTGAAATAATCTTGAATGACTAGGGTTACTATCTTAGGGTTATTGTTGGTTATGGAACCAATAGTCAGATAATGCTAGATAACTGTAGCAAGTGAAGATTGACCACCTGGTCCTGTAGATATTTCTCTTCTTTCAAATATTGACAATACATTTCTTCATACGCATTTTTCGCTGTTAAGTGTTTCTCTGGGTAGTGCTCTTTTCCCAAAGGACGTAGTTGATGTATTCAACTGTTCTCTTTTTATTCAAGCACCAAGATTATGGCTGGCTGTGCCAAGAAGTAGCTATGATCTTGAATGTCACTTTTATTGTCACAGCCTGTCCTAACGTTTGACGCCAAGTGTGGTGTGTAGGTTGGGTGGGTAGGTTGACTAATGAAATCTGTCCAGTAATCACATGTGGCAAGTCACTTATCATGATCTCAAATTCTTGAAACAACTGTTTCTAAGGCCTGGAAATATTTATAAATGTCTAAGCAAAGTTTTTCAGGTACTCTGATCAATAGATTTATTTTCTTTCCACATTAGACAGTTATATCTCCCCCATGGCATAAGGGTTATAAATCAAATTCATTTTGAAACAAAATGTTGTGCATATTTTTATCATCAATAGCAATACATTTATTATACCAACTCTAATACTGATAACTTCTTTGTAAACTAAATGTAATAAAATCTCTAACAAATGAGAATCAAGGATTTACGGAATTTCCAATTTGATCCAGAAAACTGATCTTTCTCATGAAAGATTCTGTCAAACAAGCATTTAAGTAAGCCTGTGTGAATCTAGTTAAGCAGATTCTTTATGCACTTGACAGACAAGATGGCGGATTTTCCATCATGATCATTCAGTCATTATTTTCATGTGGGTTAAACATCAAGAAAGATTTATCTTTCTATTTTTTGGTTTAGGATAGTTTACCAAATTGTCACATTATATACAACACCTATTTTTTTTTGCTCTAATTGTTTACCAGCTATACTGTTATTTACTTAGTATTTTATATACATTCTTTGCCTAAAAATGAATTATGCGTGCTTTTATCACTATTATAATAATTAACGCCATTATACCAAAATATCATTAAATGTTAAAGATCAACAAAAATCATCATTAAATGAATCAATGTAACAGTTGCACACTTCAAAACTAGCTCTTCCAGAATTAGAAAGAAAACGTCTATTACTACCCAGTAATCAAGTTTTAGATCCTTCAAACTTAATTAAGATGAAGCTTACGTTAACAAGATAAGCTATAAACCTTTTTATGTTAATCAATTCTGAGAACCCCAACTGAAATATATACATATTTGGAAACTACAACATTTATTTAGCTGCTGTTTGTGATAAATTCTGACTGAGTGTTCATTGTTAATTAAAATAAGATCAGCAGCTTTGAATAACGAACTTCTGCTTCAAGAGGCCATCTGAGCTGTTCCCCAAATTGCATTCTTCTGAATGTGTCAAGGAATCTGGTGATGTTTGCAGCAACTGGAGACAAAAGCATTTCTTAGTGATACAAAAGTGCTTTCCAATTTGGGAAGTTATATGTGAAGACCTTTTACTTTGGCCATTCACCAACAACGTTTTTTGGAATGTTCAAAATACTGTTCAACACGAAGTACTTCCGGTGAGTTTATAACTAAGTCGTCCCAACACATAAAATAATATAACATACCATGGTCAAGGCTTGATGGCTGATGCTCCAATTTTGCCATCAATGAGTTCAGTCTGTCTTGAATGTGGAATACTGATATAAATGGATTTTATAAGACATTAAATTAAGGCTGTTCCACAGGGCTGATAGATCTGCAAAATATTCTAATAGACAAACGCAGTCCTACTGATGCAGACAATGTCACATATTAAAGGTTTTAACCACAAAAAAAAAAAAAAAAAAAAACACACCAAAGTTGTTCTTTTGCCTCAATAGAAAAGGGAAGGCTTTCAGAAAAAAAAAAAGCGGATGTTAGTAAAACTAAAAACCTTAATTGTTGCAATTTCACAATTCTAGACAAATTTTAGAAAACATTTCAAGAGTTTAGTGGCCTCTCTTTATAGTGATAGGGTGTTTTTGCTTTTATATGACTCCTGAGTCTTCCACATTTCCTGGATGGCATGGAGTAGAGGGTTGTTGGTGTAGGATATGGAATATTACTTTCCTGTGATAGAATCTGACTATGTGGAATACATTCTTTTTTATACCTACTATGACTGGAGTGCTCTTTGTGCTCGTGCCAATAAATCACTCTCAGATTATGTCACAGATTTATTAAATAAGTTCTAAAATCTCTACTCCAGTTGTCCTGACTGGGCAAAACTGTCACAACTTAAGATCTCCATGGTCACAGGATTTAACTCATTTATGCTACACTGAATACTAACTAAAAATCACGCCAGAGGATTAATGCATTTAGAGTGAATGGATTTTATTCTAGTTGTGATAGTATTTATTGCCTTAAGATTTTAGCTATCTCTGTAATTTTACAATGAACTGTGTTCTTTGACAGAAGCAACTTACCAGTTCCTTTGCTTGTCCCTGCTTATTATTCTAAACTATTTTGGCAGCAGATATGATAAGTTTATTTACAAATCACGCCAGTAATGATAAGCTTTTGCAAGGAAATAAAACACGATAAATGAGTATTTGAAAATATTAGCATTTCTATCCAATTAGAGTGTTAACAAGTTTCTAAAATGCTTGGACATCTTTCCACATTGCTTACTCTTTGGAAGTTTCACAATGCTGCTTGAGGTCAGAGCATATCGTATCAGAATTGGGGAGCCTCTCTTAAACTTAAAGGAAATAGTTTGTTCTTATTTACAGTTTCATAAAAATCTACATTGTAAATATTTTATCATACTTTCAGTATTTCCTTTGCAGCTGTTGCTTCTACAAAATGAACAGAATTTTAAGGATATTAATTTGTTTCTCTCTCTGAGGACATGCACAGGTTTTATCACAGTCAAACCTAACAATATTAATAGTGTATTAGTAATAGTAGTTAGAGCTAAAATTTAATGTCAATGCTATGTACCTGAAATTATTTTGATAACGTTAATCATATTAACTTCTTGACTCCTCATATCATAGTTAAGTAACTTTTACTTCTATGTATTAACATTCTCTTCTTTCAACCACTGATATGAAATAGGTTCAATAGAGAAGAAACCGTACACACACACACACACACACACACACACACGCACAAACAGTACAAAACCTATTCCCATTCACACTTAACTTTATTTCATTTATGCATAATTGGGAGGCTTAATATTAACTTCTTGAAATGTAGTCACAATACTCTTATAAAAAAACTAAGATACTATATGTTATCAGTATATGAAAACCCATGCTTCCAACTTATATCACCCTACTATTCATGCTGACAAACCATAATGGTAAAACATTTCATTTTAAGAGGTTAATTAACCTTTTCTGGACTTTCTGAGCACCGAGTCATACTAAAGCACGTGACCACGTCACTATTTACTTTAGCTCCAGGCTAAAGCAGTAAAATATTTATTAAATATTAAACGGGGGTGTTAATTATATTTTTCTAATGTGCATTAAAATAAATACTCAGGGTCGCCTGAGTGGCTCAGTTGGTTAAGCGTCCGACTCTTGACTTCCACTCAGTTCATGATCTTGTATTCGACCCCACATTGGGCTCCATGCTGATTGGGATTCTCTCTCTCTCTCCCTCTCTCCCTCAAAATAAATAAATGAACTCAAAAAAAAGTACCCAAATATTACACTAACGATTTGGTATCTGTAAGGCTTAAACTTGAATAAAATATACAACGTACCTGTAAAATCTTCTAATACTTTAAAGGTGTTCCTTTGAGTTGAGGGGAAATAATAACTTCACTTGACTTTCACATATTTCCCATGGATGTTAGGAGTCCCTTTCATCATTGTTAATGCTTGTGTTACCCCCTTGAGAGTGAAAAGAGAGCGGGAAAGGGTAGGCTTGAAGGAGAAGAAAGGGCAGAAAATCCCACACTCACACTGTGGGAAAAGTCTGTCTGTTTTCGAAATCCACAAATAAGAAGATATGGCTATCGCAGCTGTTAGCCGGGGGACTGATGACTGCCCATAAAAGATTGCAGCAAATGAAGATTGTATTGCCCTTCTCTACTTTCTAAAATGACACGGAGGCTTGCATGTTCTGGGCACCATTCCCAGAAGTATAGCATTCTCTCCAAAAATCCACAGATGCTCTTCTGGGAACGAGGTGGCAGCACAAATGAGCTGACAGTGTGCGACCATTCCTGGAAGCACTGCCTTCTGGAGAGGAGACTTTCAGGAAAAAAAAAATACCAAATTCAATTCTCTTCTGTTCTTCACGTATCTTATATATTTGTAAAAATCACAGATTAATATTATGTGGGAGGAGAAAGTAAGTTTCTGGCTCTTTGGAGAAATCACTAACAATTTTTTTTGACAAAGGCGGGCCGCCTGGGTGGCGCAGGCAGTTAAGTGGTTAAGGGGTCCGACTCTTGTTTTCAGCTCAGGTCATGATCTCAGGGTTCATGGGTTTCAGCCCCACATGGGGCTTCACTATCTGTGCTGACAGTGCAGAGCCTCCTTGGGATTCTCTCTCTCTCTGCCCCTCCTCTGCTCATGCTCTCTCTCGCTCTCCCACTCTCTCTCTCTCTCTCAAAATAAATACATAAATTTAAAAAAAAGAAAAGAAAAGAAAAAAAAAGAAAAGAAAAGAAAAGAAAACTGGAGGCATGTTGGTTTGAGTTACAAAAGACAGGAGTTTCTGAGGCACCATATGAGGAAACGTTGGAAACAGTTACTGAACCACCAACAGACCAATTAATTATGCTTTGCCGGAGAATACCACACTGTACTTACATGGAAAATAAAATACTTACTTTTAAACTATAAAATACTTCCTTAAAAATTAAAACAGTTGCAGACAATGCAGTCCTGCAGTATCAAAATTGATTGTACTTTACAGTGATTTTCTCTTAGATTCATAGGCTGATATTTTTTTTTAAATTTTTTTAACGTTTATTTATTTCTGAGACAGAGAGAGACAGAGCATGAACGGGCGAGGGGCAGAGAGAGAGGGAGACACAGAATCGGAAGCAGGCTCCAGGCTCTGAGCCATCAGCCCAGAGCCCGACACGGGGCTCGAACTCACGGACCGCGAGATAGTGACCTGAGCCGAAGTCGGACGCTTAACCGACTGAGCCACCCAGGCGCCCCATATAGGCTGATAATTTTTAAAAGTGACCTTAGAAATCATCTACCAGTGGCTTCTGAGTGGCTCAGTTGGCTAAGCGTCCAACTTTGCCTGAGGTCATGATCTCACGGTGGGTGGGTTGTGGGTTGTGGGTTCGAGCCCTGCATCAGGCTGTGGGCTGACAGCTCAGGGCCTGGAGCCTGGGTCAGATTCTGTGTCTCCCTCTCACTCTTCCCCTCCCCCACTTGTGCTCTGTCTCTCTTTTCAGCTCAGGTCATGATCTCATGGCTCCTGAGTTCCAGCCCTGTGTCAGGCTCGGTGCTGACAGCTCGGAGCCTGGAGCCTGCTTCGGATTCTGTGTCTCCTTCGCTCTCTGCCCCTCCCCCGCTCATGCTCTCTCTCTCTCTCTTTCTCTCTCTCTCTCTCTCTCAAAAGTAAATAAACGTTCAAAAAAAATTAAAAGAGAAACAAAAAACAAAAATCTAGAAAACCTGTGGAGGGGTCAGTATGCTCATTTTGAAATAAAGAAATGAAATGCAATTCAACCAAGCTAATTTATAAAATATGTTCTGCAAAATTACAAAACTTAAAACCATAAGCTTTTTTATTTGATATAACCTATCATTCTATATACTAAATAGTCACTCTCAAAATGACTATATTTTAAAAGTTTCCTACTTTATATTTTTGTCAAATTACATCAAAGGAACCTCTCTTTATTGTATATGTAGTAGTTACTTTTCTGTTTTTAATATAAGAAAGACTCAATTGTAACTTCTCAAGAGGAAAATCAATTTAACAGCTACTTCATCAGTTGACATACAAGTGCAAAGAACAAAGTTTTCTCATTCACAAAGTTTTCACTTTTAGATGCATAAGGAATAAATGAATTATTTTGCAATACAAAAATATCAAACAAGTGCCCTCTGATGTTTCATATTGGTAAAATTATTCGTGATAGAAAGATAGAAGGATCATAAATTAGAATATCATTATTCAGTTTATTCTTGAGGCTCTTTGATAATTGTCTGTTTATACGTCAGTCTCTCCTACATTGTATCAAAGTGATTACAGGTAAGTGTCATACTCCATTTATCAATAAATATGTAGTTTCTAGCACAGGACTTCATATATTCTAGGTTTTCTGTAAATTCTTTGTGGAAATTAATGGTTCTGGCAGTATATTCACCAAAAAAAAAAAGAGCCACTACATTCAGTAATTCAATCAAAATCAGAACAAGAAACAAAGAAACTGAAAGTTATCAGTCTGATACCACGTCTTGAATGTTTTTAGTGTTTCAACCCAAATTGTTGAATACTTTTATGGTGCAGTTCTCTGCCTCTAACCTCACACTTCTTTCCCTCCATTTCTTTATTAAGACACTTCATTGAAGATCACACTACAAGATGATGAGATAAGGTGACAACGCAAGTTCATTGGTTTTTCCCAATATTTGTCTTAATATGTGAGTTGCTTGCCAGGAGTAATGCTTTTGGCAATTTCCTGAGGCTTGTTCATTTTCTGTTTTGGCATTCATTTTTAATTTATCTAGCACTTACAGCATATTTATTAAAAGGTGGAAAATGAGTGAATATATTCACAGATCCATCATGCCATTTTGCTGGTAGTAAAAAGTGGAAAGACACAAAATGGCGTTTCTCCATCACTTACATCCAAGCACAGTGACTTCTGATTGATAGACAATCTAAAAAACAAAGCAAACACATATTAGAAATATTTCTACAGCTTCAATTGCCTGACTTGGGACAGATATGTTTGTATATTATTTGGGCAGTACGTTAAGGCTTGACAGAGCACTTATTCTATCTACTGATCTGTCATGCTACTAAATTTTCTTGTGGAGTTATGCCAGTTAAAAAAAAAAAAATCTTCCCATGATTACATTTGACAGACCTATTGTTCTGTGCATTTTCAGGTAGCAGTCACTCAAATATAATGATCTAAACGGATTCCAAATATTGATTTCTTGGCAAAGATTCTCCTACTGCCCCAGAAAAAGAATTGTATGAAAAACCATTATACAATGTGCTTGTGTGTGTGTGTGTGTGTGTGTGTGTGTGCATAAGCTGGTCCCGCATATTGGTCATTTCTTTTTTCAGAGAAAGAGTGACACAATCCTCTCAAGTACTTTAACATGTCCAAATCAGTGATAATTCTTTAATTAGAAAAAAAAATTAGTACAACAATGCAAAGAAGAAGAAACATAAAAGAGAGAGTTGGAAAACATTTTGATCATTTTCTTTGATATGAGCAATTACGCTCCTTACTCTGTGAAAGAAGGTTTAGCCAATTTCATAAAGCAAGCCAGCAAAATGTTCATAATTGCTAATGTTGAAATGCATGGTAGGATTGGAAATCACATGTGGTATTAAAAGTTTTATTCCTCAAGTTTTCAATTATCCATTCAACTAATATCATTGAGTACCTATTTCATCCCGGCTGCTTTTATAGAAACCAAAACATATGCCATTAAATAAAACAGGTAAGGTCTTGCTGATCTTAAATGCTAGTGGACAAAGATAGAAGTAAATTAACAAATGAACATATTATTTATCAGGTAATATTAAACACTACAGAGTAAAAAAAAATAATAAATAAGCGAAAGAGGAACATTAAGGAGAGCATCTAGGCAAAGGGAATAGTAAGTACGAATGATCTGAGATGGAAAAATGTCTGGCATATTGAAGAACATGAGATATAATGGTGGAGGTTTATACTTATGCTAGATAAAATCATAGAGGTGCATATTGTTCAGGTTTTTTTATTACGTAAAATATACATAAGATAATATTTGCTATTTTTACCATTTTAAAGCACATCTTTCAGTGGCATTAGGTACATCCATATTGCAGCGCAACAATCACCACCACTGGATAACTGCTTCCTCCTCTTAAACTGAAACTGTGTATGTGATAAATAGCTATTTCCCATTCCTCTCTCCCCCTATCCCCTGGTAACCACTAATCTATTTTCTGTGTCTATGATTTTGACTATTCTAGATATCTCATATAAGTGAAATCATACAAGAAAATTCCTTTGGTAGCCGCCTTGTTTCACTTGGCATAATGTCATCCAAATTCATCCCATATTATAGCATGTGTTAGAATCTGATCCATTTTGAAACTGAATAGTATTCTCCTGTACATATATACTACATCCCAGTCATTTCATTGCTGTTAACCCTTCTTGGCTATTGTGAACAATGCTGCTGTGAACACTGCTGTACAAATATCTGCTCGAGTTCCTGTTCTCAGTTCCTTTGTGTGTATATCCAGAAGTAGAACTCGTGAATCCTATAGTAATTCTATATACAATTATTTGAGGAACTTCCATACTGTTTTTCATAGTGTGTTCATTTTGAAATAAAGAAATAAATGGAATCCAATTCAACCGAGTTAATTTATAAAATATGTTCTGCAGAATTACAAAACTTAAAACCACAAGTTTTTTTTATTTATTGTAATGTATCAATCTATATACTAAGTATTGATTCTCAAAATGAATTTACTTTCCCACCAACAATGCAAAAGATTCCAACTTCTCCACATCCTTTCCAACTCTTGATATTTGGGGGTTTGTTGGTACTATCCCTATCCCTCTTACATTGTGTGAACAGGTATCTCATTGTGGTTTTGATTTGCACTCACTAATGATCAGTGACGTTGAACATCTTTTCATGTGCTTATTGGCCATTTGCAAATCCTTGGATAACTGTTAACTGAAGTTCTTTGCTTAGTTTTTAATCATACTTTTTGTTTTTGTTGTTGTTATTGTTAAGTTGTGGAGTTTCTTTATATATTCTGCATATAAATGCCATATCAGGTATAAGATGTAAAACCACTTTCTCCCTTTCTGGGGTTGCCTTTATATCTTATTAATAGTGCCCTTCAGTGTGAAAAAGATTTTAATTTTGATAAAGTCCGATGTATCTATTTTTCTTTTGTTTCCTTGTGTTTTTCATGACATATCTAAGAAATCATTGCTGGATCTAATGTCACAAAGCTCTTCCCCTATGTTTCTTTTTAATGATTTTATGGTTTTAACTTTACATGTAGGTTAATTATCCATTTTGACCTCATTATTTTTTATGATATGATAAGGTAAGGACCCAACTGTATTCTTTTGCATATGGATATTCAGTTTACTCAATACCATTTGTTGAAAAGACTGCCCTTTATCTGTTAAATAGTAAAGCCATCTGATCTAAGGGTTTTCTTACAGAGAGGTTTTTATTACTAATTAAATGTTTTTATTAGTTATAGGTCTATTTTTATTTCTTTATGATTTAATTCTTGTAGGTTTTGTGTTTCTGGGAATGTGTCCATTGTATGTACATCACCCAACTTTTAGTGTATAATTGTTCATAACACTTGTTTTTTTTAATCCTTTATTTCTTCTTTTTATATGCATTTATTTTTGAGAGAGAGAGAGAGAGTGTGCGAGTGGGGGAGGTGCATACAGAGAGGGAGACATAGAATCTGAGGCAGGCTCCAGGAACTGAGCTGTCAGCATAGAGCCCAATGTGGGGTTCGAACTCACAGACTGCGAGATCATGACCCGAGCCAAAGTCGGACACTTAACTGACTGAGCCACCCAGGGACCCCTATAATCCTTTTTTTTTTTTTTCTGTAACATTGGTAGTAATGTCTCCACTTTGATTTCTGATTTTAATAATTTGCATTTTCTCTTTTTTTTTATTATCCAGCATTGCTAAAATTTTATCACTTTTTTATTTCTGAAGATTTTGTTGACTTATTCTATTTGTTTTATATTCCTTTCTTCTGGTTGCTTAGGTTTAATTGATCCCTTTTCTTTCTATTCTTCTTCTTTTTTTTTTTTTTTCAATGCTCCTGTATTGACTTTGGCTTTTACTCTGAATAAAATGTGAAGCCCTCAGAAAGTTTTAAAAGTAGAAGGGCATAGTTTGACATATTTTTAAATGATGACTTTTGGTTTGTGGTAGAAAAATATCTGAATAATATAAGGGAAAACCAGAAGACCAGTTAGGAAAAAAACTAGGGGGGGGGGGGATTGTGGTACCTTGAACAGTAATGGTTATGGTGGATAGAGTTTTGACATTATGAAAAAAAATTGAAAGTTGTATAGCAAAGTTTGTTAATAGATATGACATGGGATGTGAGAATAAGAGGTGCCAAGGGTGATGGCTCCAAGGGTTTTGGTCTGAGCAAGTGGAAGAATGGGGTTCCTGTGTATGATGAGAAGTATACGGGGGTTTGGGAGAAGATAAGCAATTAACTTTTAAACGTGTTAGGTTGTGATCTATAATAAACACTCATATGGGAATATCAGGTAAATATTTGGAAATACAGGTCTGGGGTTCAGGAGTAGAGATATACTTTGGGAATTATCAGACCAGTATTTTCCACAATACATTTGGATAAAATTTTCTGAAAAAGTTAAAGTACATTGGGGGAAAAAGATACCAAAAGATTAATCCCTGAACCACTCCAAAATTTAAAGTTCAAGAAGATCAAAAGGACTCAGCAAAAGGAGGAGAGCTGCCAAACTGCCAGTGAGATGGCAAAAGAATAAAGAGATAATGTTCTCTTGGAGACAAACTGGGGGTGGTTGTTTAGGAATAGAAGAATAATAAACTGTATGAAATAATATCAACTCTATAAAATATATTTATGTAACTGCGTAGGAGCTAAATATGAAGCCAAGAGAGGATTTTACGTTAAATGAACAATTCAGCAAGATTTTTGCCTTATCAAATGATCGAATAGAGAGAGGATATTGGCAACAAAGCTGGACCTATGTTCTTGAGTAGTAACAGTGTCTGGGATGTGGTGCTCAAGTGGAAAGGCTGGCTTTTATCAGGAGCACATGGAGATCACCCATAGTGACAGACAATAGGCTTGGCAGCTGGTAGGCGTACAATAGTGGTTGTGACAGCACATAGACATTATCTTCCTTTTTATTCTCAGCAAAAACAAAACAAACAAACAAACACAAAAACCCAAACCACGAAAAGACACAAGGTGGTTGGTTGAGCCCGGGAATGGAGTAGAAGTTCCTAGACATTTGAAGAGAAAGTAGAGATGTACAGTGTTCCTTTGGAACAGTGAGAAAGTGCAGAGAGTAAACAAGTGTAATAGAATGGCTGGAGAGAACTAAGGGCCCCCCAAAATTAGCAATCCAAACACTGAGGTCAGACCATATGATGGCATATTCTTGGTGACCATATCGTACAGCATAGGTACATACTTGAAGTAGGTGGAGAGTTAGAGTAAGCAGGTTTGTGGTCTGCAAGTGAGTGTAATGAAGTAAGAGAAACGAAATGTGATTAATTCTAATGAGACACCAAGGTATTCAAGCTAAGCAAGAAAGAGTTAAAATGTGATGTTATTAGTTTTCTTTTGTTGCAGTAATAAATTTCTACGAACTTGGTGACTTGGAACATCACAAATTTATCATCCTACAGTCGGGAGGTCAAAAGTCTGATTCAAATCTCACTTGGCTGAAATCAAAGTGTCAGAATGGTTGAGTTTCTTTCTGGAAGGTTCTAGGGGAGAAACCAATTCTTTGTGCACAAATTTTTGGCTTTAGAGGCAGCTGATATTCCTTAGCTATTGACCTCTTTTCTCCATTTTCAAAGCCATCAATAGAGGTAGTCTTTATCATGTCTCATAAGTGACATATTTTTCTCCTCCCTTCCTCTTTTAAAACCCTGATGTTTATATTAGGTCCACCCAGACAATCCAGAATAATCTCTCCATCTTGAGGTCTTTAACAAATCATATCTACAAAGTCCCTTTTCCATGTAAAAGAAAATATCCATGGGCTCCAGATAGTAAGACATGGACATTTTCTGCTTATTAAAGTTAGGTGAAAAAAATAGTAGGAGGAATGGATTTTAGGACCCAGTGATTCAAAGACTTTTAGGACCCAGTGTGGCTGAGGCTGTAGTTGCTTCCTAATATCTATTTTCTGTTATTCTTACTGTGCACAGAGCTGAACATATTTTCAAGTCTCTCTTACAAGTAGAAATAGCCATAGGACTGAGTTTTGGTCAATGGAATACAAGTAAAATTGGTATATCATTTTTAATTTTTATACATAAAGTCATGTCATATGAGTTCCTTCTCTTTTCACTATAATGTCTGTAAAAATTACTATTTACATTAAAATCAAAATTAAATAGAATTAAGGATTCAGGTCCTCAGTCACACTGTATTTCAACTGCTTAATAGCCAAATATGACAATTGGCCACCATATTGCTCAGTGAAAATACATAATAGTTTTTATACTGCAGAAAGTTCTATTGGTTACTACTGGGCTAAAGTAAGGCAAAGCCAGAAAAGGGAAGAAGCTTGGTTCCCTAATTGACTGCATATAAAAGAACTCGTCCCCATTCCTGATTGACATTGGACTCTTCCGGGATCAATAAATAAAATTTTCTTGTGTTAAGCCAGAGAGATTTTGCATTCTTTATTATAGCAGTTAGCACTCTATCTAACACAGCTAGAAAGAAAAGAAATGAATACGGTAGACATTATGAGGCACCACACAAATTTCCTTTTGAAAGTAACAGACTTATTAACCCAGCTAATAGAACTGAGGAAATACAAAGGCCCGGATCCCTTGCCCCAGTGTGAGAAAGGTCTGACCAGTCACCCAATTTTCAGACATCCTTGAAGGGTCATTTAACACCTCCCTTGAGGTTATATGATTTATCCTCCTGTCCAGTCCTTCTTACTTTCCTTCCCTTATACAGTGTTTCTGTTTCATTGTGTCATTTTCAAAAGCACTCACTAATAGACTTTCTGCATGCTAACCACCATCTCAGAGTCTGATTCCTGGGGAACACAACCTACAACAATTGATACTGGAATGGGGCCAAGAAAGCAGATGCTGGAATCGTATATATGAATTGCATCACCTGCCACCTAGATATTAATAAGGACCCCATCATCAGTTGTAGGTGAAGCACAGAGAAGCCTTATTTCCAGTTGATGCTTCAGTTGTTAAATCTTTTACTAGTGGTGAACTGAAATGGTATATTTTTGAAAGTGAATGTATTAGTAGATATCAGATATTTGAGAAAAATGGCAGAGAAAGTAGCTATAAAGATAATATTAGGTGGCTATGGTTGAGTTTATTCGATGCTCTGAAGCAAAGATAAGGAAAAGCTGGCTGCAGCACAGCTAAACTCTAGTACTGAAATTCTAGAAGGCCTCTTTAATAGCATATAGAAATTCTCTCATCTTTTGTATATAAGACAATAACACAGATATAGTTGAGGATCAAGCCCAGGACTTTACTGGGTAAGGATACCCAAGCTCCCAAGAAGTTTGAACTCTTATGCAAGACCTGGACTGGGAAAGAGTAGACCCCTAATATACAGAATAGAAACATTTTGACTGATCCCATCACCCCTGAAAAAAAAAATCCTAATTTCCAGATATCTTAGGTATATCCTTTCCCACTTAAGACAACATTACTTCTCAAGCCCTGCCCCAATATTCTCTCCCTGGCCACAGGCCAATAATTAAGATTCATAATGTAACAAACATAATCTGTCTAAAGGCATTCCATGACTGATTAGAGAGGAAAGAGACTACACCCCCAAAGGAGCTTCAGGATTCAGCCAGCATATATTAGCAGGAGCCATGAAAATATGTATGAGACTAGAATCTGAAGATGCTTGATCAAGTACAGTGGGTTGGATAAAGGATAATTTATTGATTTGAGTCATCTTCCAGATTATAGGCTTTTCAACCCTGGTGAAGACCTCAGGAGATGGGATACTCTATTGGAACTGTGGGAAAAAGCAATAACTTAGGCAGAGTAAGGTAGATATTTCAGGCAGTCCTGATAAGCAGTAGAAGAAAGGATTAGAAGACTTAAAAAAGTGGGCTTGCTTAACTGTATATACTATCTAAGGCTGGAAAACCCATCAGAGGACGTTATTCCTCTAGGGCCTGGAGGATACATAATTTACCAAAGCAATAAGGAAGGCCTTGACGGGAGTGGTACTAGCATTGCTAGAAGTTTACTGTCACCTCTCCTCCATAATCCATGTTTGGTGGGAAAAGGTGCCATCAAGAATTGTGTTCAGGGGCACCTGGGTGGTTCAGTTGATTAAGCGTCCAACTTTTTAGCTCAGGTCATGAACTCGTGGTTTGTGACTTCAAGCCCCATGTTGGGCTCTGTGATGACAGCTCAGAGCCTGGAGCATACTTCAGAATCTGTGTGTGTGTCTCTCTCTGTTCTTTCCCCACTTGCTCTCTCTCTCTCCCTCTCTCTCTCTCTCTCAAATAAATAAAGATTAACAAAAATGAATTCGGTTCATTGATTGCAAGAAAGGTGATAGTTTCCCTGTGAACTTGAAGCTAGTTGTCAGTGATTAACTCAAATGGAAAGTACTACACAAGTGTAAATAGTAATGATGTCCCCAGTCCTCCCACAAAGAGCCATTTACTCAAGTGATAAGGAAAGGGAAACGTGAAAACATTTCAAAGACATTTGGATGCAAAGTCCAAGGATCAAAGGAAGAGGAAGCATAAGAGATGTGAATAATAAAAGGAGTCCTCACCCAGGTTTGAATAACATTGGGCTGCTGAGTCCATAATCCATACACTCTTCCACGTGCACATATCTTGCCCAATGTGCTAAGTTCCCAAGATCCTGAATGTAAACTTGGCATAGGAATCCCTGGTAATTGGTAGGTGGATGAAAGAAATGCTACTTCTAAAGACCTTAAAGAAGCAGTATTGGTTCTCATCAAATCTCCATTTAATTTACTAGTCTGCCTGCCAAACCAGGGAGAACTTGGAGGACAACAGACCATTGCAAATGAAAAGTATTAGCCCCAGTTGCTACTATGGGGCCAGATGTGGCTTCTTGACTAGAGAAGATTTATGCAGTCTATGATATACGTATGTCATCTTTGAAGGAGTGAATGCATTCTTTTGTATCTCTATCTGAAAAGTGTGTCAGAAATGGTTCATATTCACATAGAATGAACAACTATATACAGTGATGGTCCCTAGTTGTACACTAACTTACGTATCTTTGATACAATAAAGTCTGTGGAGATCCAGAAAGTCTGAACATCCATTATAATGTCACATTGTTTTATTGTATTGATAACTTGCAAATCAATTTAAATGTGTACAAAGTAGTTCTTCACAGTGGCTAAAGCATTATATGGCTTGCCAAGACTAATGTGCTGTAGAGGGTAAAGGTAAAACCCTAAAAAATTCAGATGACTTCCATATCAATAACATTTTGTGAGTCTAGTGATGTGTTATTCCAAGATACCCTTTCAAACAAAAAGGACAAATTATTGGTATATTACCTCTCCAGAGGAAGCGTCATGAAAGGTAGGCCTGGTAGACCACTTCAGGTTCTGTTCTTCAGGCAGTATATTCCCTGGAAAATTTGGAATACTGTTTTGTCTCATATAATGGATGATGTAAAAAAGGCTCCTAGTTTGGGTTAGCAATCAGAGCACGGACCTTCAGCAGCTCTAGGATGTAATGCAATTCTGCACCTTGGAATATACAATGTGGAAGACTTTATTTAAGAGAGATATCATTGTAAGGAGATGATGTAGATGTAGCCCACCGAAGGAAGGGAGAACTACTGAGAATGAATAGAAGCACAATCAAAGAGCACAGAATGTTGCAACAGCTGCCAAAGTGCCTCTCCCTCAGCTCACTCCTATACTCATAGGGATTAGGGGTTTCCTCCTGATTGTGAGGAAGAGAGGCTGGGGCTTGTTTCACAAATTCATTAGTTTGTTTTGGGGGTACAAGCTAAAAAAAATGGTGGCCAACTCTTTTGCGGACCATGTACACATCACTTTGAAAGGCATTGGTGAGAGAAACATTCTAGCAACGGTGCAGAGCTTCCGGTACTGGGAACATCGTCATTTACTTTGCTTGAAAAGACAAGTAGTCTGAGTTTAAAAGCATATGAAGACTTGAAGATAGTGGCAAATGGTTTGGCCAGCCATCAAGGATATGTAATGACAAAAAGTTGTAGATTATACAAGGGACTCTGGAGTAGAGGTACATGAATGGCCTTATGAGAGAGGGAAAAAGTCTCATGTATCTCATATTAATGCCCATCAAAGAGCAACAGCATGGTATACAAGATGACTTTGCTGCTTTTCTCAAGCAGTATCTCTTATCAGACATCCCAATATAGCCACAGCACTTGAGTTAGTAGCTATGTTAGCAAAAATAGAGTCTGTGAACTTATTCCAAGTCTGCTCTAGCTACTGCCACCACTGGATGTACACCTTATAATCAACAGAAGCCAATCAAAGGTCCCTGATGTATTTCCATCCTTTGATGAGACTACTCCGGCACTTTACGGCAAGTTAGCTTCATTAGGTCTCCTCTATTCTAGAAGACAGGCAATTTCTTTTGGCATATTTGGCATACATATTATGTATGTGGACTTGCTTTTCTTACAGGCAAGACCTGAGCAAGTGCCATATTTTTATAACTTACAGAGTGTTTGATCTACAAACCATGAATTTCACATACTATCTCGTGAGAACAAAGAACCCTACAGCAAAAGAGATGTGAGCATAGGTCAATGACATTCTCCACTACGCAGATGCCTTTGGTCTGATAAAAGATTGAGTGGCTTGTCAATGCACCACTGAAACACTGAAGGTAATATTTTTGCAAGGACAGGACAATGTACCATTCTACACGACCCTGGATACAGTGTGAATCAACTGTAGGTTGAACAATGCTTTGACCTTGTTGAGTAGAATACATAAATCTGAAAGCCAAGTAAACTAAACAAGAATGACCCTGCTTACCTTTATTTCTGGTGACTCATTTGAAGAATCTATTCTTCCTATCCTTGCAACTCTAGGATTTGCATGTGTAGAGGCTGTAGTTCCCATAGGGAGAAAATTTTCATTAGTGGATAAATCAAGATTTACTTTGAATCAGAAGCTGTAGCTGCTGCTTGGACACTTTGGACTCCTTGAGTGAAAGAAACAGAAGGAAAGAAGAGGAGTTTTTATCTTGGCAGAAAGATAGCCTTGTTTGTTCAGAATCAGTAGGATACTATCATACATGAGGCTAGCAATGAGTATGTTTGCCACCTATGTGATCAATTTGACATTTCTTTGTACTCCCTTCATACATGTTGATGGAAAATAGACAAAGACAGTAACATTATCTGAAAATGGCATAGTGATCAGAGGCTCAGAATTCTTAGGAATGAGAGTATGATCAAGTAAACAGATAAGCCACAAAGACCACCAAAGATGTTAGCTGAGGCTGAAGAAGATTTAGCTTTTACTCTGAGATAAGCTTCAGCAGAAAATGCTAGAGTTCTTATTAACCTTCCTCTTTCAGGTGGTCCCTAAAAGCAAGGCCCACAAGAATCCTAGGATTTATACAAAAAAAAAGTTGATTTGAGCAAAACACATGTTCATTGTTGTGGATGCTGTAATGAACCACCCATATCACTTTTCAGGAAAAAGGGAATTTTGTCAGATGAACCCTTCAGCTATCACCAATTTTAGGTATATGCTCAGCTGTAAAGAACTTCATCAGAAGTTAAGGCCCTGCCTAGAGAAGCCCACGTCCAAAGACTCTACCCTCCATTTGGAACAAATCTGAAAGGTTGTCTCATTTTCATAACTGCCTGCAAAGTTATCTGAGTGTTCTCTTAATACTACACTACAACTCAACCATTTCTTTTTTTTAATGCTTTTATTAATTTATTTTTGAGACAGAGAGAGACAGAGCATGAGCAGGGGAAGGACAGAGAGAGAGGGAGACACAGAATCCGAAGCAGGCTCCAGGCTCCGAGCTGTCAGCACAGAGCCCGATGCGGGGCTCGAACTCACGAGCTGTGAGATCATGACCTGAGCTGAAGTCGGACGCTCAACCCACTGAGCCACCCAGGCGCCCCATCAACCATTTCTGATGTAGTCCTATTTTCTTAATCCCTTTTGCAGTTGCCGATCTCAAGAATATTCCTTATAAATCCCCTCACACCAGTCTCTAGCTCAGTCTTTACTTCTTTACCCAAACTATAATAATAGTTGTCAAAAAATATCATACTTGAAATTGAGATTGCAAATGAAGAAGTTACTATTGATGACAAGGTCTAGGGTAAGTCCATGGGAGTGGGTGGCTAAGGTAGACTGTGGATCAGTACAGGAGAGGTGGCCAAAGAACTGAGAGGCCACAATAATGGAAGGATCATCTTCACAAAACGTTGAATCACTAAATATTTTGATAGTAGTCTTAGAGGAAGCACCAGTGCACCAGGCACCATTTTTTTCAAGGAATTGAAAGGTGGACAAGGGTTACGTGGAAACTGATGAGTGGGTGACCACACCAAGAGTGTATAATTATTAGCATAACCTGATGGAATGAGTAGAGAGGACAGTGGAACAATGACCTGGAAGTTGCTTTGGAGATGGTTGGAGAGAAACATGGTACACTTAAGAGAACCCTAAGGGAGATCCTTCTGTCAGTTAGAAATAAAACAAGAAACATTCAGAAAGAAAGTTGAAGATGTGTGAGGTTTTGCTTCAAGGCTACTACCTTACCCACTAACCTATACAGATCGTAGATATACAGAATTGAGTCTGTTTCCAAACTCTTCCAGATGAAAATTAACACATTTGTATTTTTGTATTTTCATTGTATGAGGCAATATAACATGCTTTAGATGTTCGATATTTTTGGCTTTTGGTTAGCTGATTAGGAATGCTTAGCTAAATTGCTTGAATTAGTGACTATCTTGACATGCTGCCGCTATAATTAGAAGCACAGAAAAGTCAACTACAAATGTAATATTATTACATAAGACAGACTGTGTACAAAATCGGTTATATTGTTTATCCTGTGACAATCTGAACCATGGAACAACCATGTGAAAATTGGTTTTCATCTCTATACCTTTAAAATTATTATTCCGTGAAGCTGGAACTTTTATTAAATGTAAGAACATCTGAAGGAAAAAGCACATTTTTGCCCTTTTCAGAAATTGTTAGATTTGCTTCCAATTATTTCATATTTTTACACTAAAAACTAGACAAAATTTCAAAGGCTCATTATAATTTTACAAAATGAACAATGACAAAGAAGAGTATGCTGTTCTATTTAGTTGTGATTTATATACCAAATTCTTTCAGAACCATACTTCCAACTTCTTGTTTCTACTAGCTATATTGAAATAGGTCACTCATTATCAACATTTTCAAAATAAAACTACTTCTGTTAACTCTTCTTTTTGTTGAATCTTCAATTACTTTCTAAAATGTGTTTCCTTTCCTTCGTGGAAACATCAAGATTGCACTTTTTAGCATCATCCGTAGTTACCTATGCCCATATGGCTGAGTTTTGTCCAATGGGATAGAGGTGAAAGGAATATATACCAGTTCTAGGGTTGGCCTATTTAAAAATTCCCAACCACTTCTCGATTCTTCCCATGTCTTACTTTGTGAGCTAGAGGCAGACCATCCGGGAAACATTTCTGAGATCCTGGGGATAAAGTAGCTACAAGATGAAAAGAATTCGTATCCTTGAACCAGAGCATGTAAAGTGACCCCCAAAATTATAGCACTGTTTTGTTATACGAGTCAGAAATAAGCTTAACCAGTATTAACCACTGAGGTTTTTGTGATTCTATATGTTTGTAGCAGGTAGTCTTTCCTTCTCTGACTATATACTTCCATTCTACTGACATTCCTATTTCTATGATGGCCACCATAGCATATCAGATAAACAAAGACTGAAAATAGGACCAGAAGCAATAAGTATTCCCAGTCAGTTCCTCCTTCTCAGTCGCATAATCTAATTACTGAGACAGTATTATTAATTCTATTGCTACAATATTTCATTCTTTGTCCCCATATCTTTAGTTTTCTGCCTAGTGAAGTCCAAATTTTTAATGAGCATCTAAGCATATATATTCACCAAAATTTAGCCAGAATTTGCCTTTATCAGCATTCTTCTTTGCTATAACACAACATTAATTATTCTATTATTCAAGTGTCCAATAATCTCTTTGACTCTTTGACATGGCCGTAATATCCCCTGCCCTGGGAATTTTTTTTGTATATATAAAACATAACTAGGTAGCTAGAAAAATGACTATAAGCCAAGCTTGAAAGTAAATGACTCATTCATCATCTTTTCAATGAGATCTTCCCATAGTTTTCCTATTTAGAATTAACTTTTGCCTTTCCTACAAATGTACTATGCTACAGTATTTCTAGGACTAATAGGCTTTGCTCTTATTTTTACAGGGCTGTACCAGATTTCTACTGCTGTGTCACAAGTTATCATAAACTTCTGAAAAGCCACCATTTATTGCATCACAGTTTGTAACATGACTGGGTTCTCTCTTCAGTTTATCACAAGATTGAAATCAAAACATTGGCCAGACTGAGTTCTCGTCTTGAGGCTCTGGGGGAAAAAATGCTTTAAAGCTCACTCTTGCTGTTGCCAGAATTCTGTTCCTTGTGATTATGAGACTGAGGCCCTGTTTTCTTGCTATGTAAACCCCTCTCTGTTCACCAAATTGAATCCTCCACATAGTTCAACTCTCTGACTCTGTTTTCGACCAGCAGCTGGAGAAAACTGTGCTTTCAAAAGGATTATATGATTGAGTTAGGCCTAACTGAATAGCATCCCTTTCTTAAAGTCAGCTGTGCCAAGTAGTACAAACTAATCACAGAGGAAAATCCATTATATTCATAGTCCTGAGGATTATTTAGAGCATGTACATCAGGGGAAGGAAATCTCAGGGAACATATTAGAATTCTACCTATTTCAAGAAGCTTAAAATTAAAAAAAGCAATTATGCAAGCACGAAATCATTGAACTTCAGCCTCCCTAAATAATAGGTAGGGTGTAGCAAGAATTACTTTCATCTATCTCATAGGTAAGTGATAAGAGGTTCAAAATATTTAAGAAATGTGACCATATTCTTGCAGTTATAGTGGGTATAGACAGGATTTAGACAGAAACATTTTGACTTAAAGTCCATTTTTTTTTACAACACGTCATAAACTACATTTGGGTTTGTATGTCTATTATCATTACTTTATTACATGTTACTTGATTATAAAATGTTAATGCTAAAGTATGACATCAGTATAGGAATTCGAACTTTCTAAGTGACTATATAAATTTCTCCCTTAAATGTCATCATAAAGAGTGGGGACCAGTTTGGTTTTTTTTGTTTTTTTTTTTTTTTTTTTTTTGCTCCCCCTATGTATTCATCATCTTGGACCATCAAAACAAAGTACCATGGACAAGGTGGCATAAACAACAGAAATTTATTTTCTTATACTTAAGGAGGCTGGAAATTTGAGACCACAGTGCCAGCATGGTTAAGCTCTAGTGAAGATTTTCTTCCCAGCTTGCAGATGGCAGCTTTCTGGCTGTGTCCTCACGTTGTGGGAAGAGAATTTCTCTCTTCTTCCCTTTATAAGGCCATCAATACTATCATATTATAATCTCATTCTTATGACCTCATTTGGTGGTAATTACCTCCTAAAACCTCCGTCTTCACATGTAGTCACATTGGGAGTTAGAGCTTTATATATGAATTGGGGTGGGGTGGGGAGGAATATAATTCAGTCCATTGTAAAACACTACCAAGCATGGAACATGCATTAAAACAGCTAGTGAATAAATATTAATTATTTCCATTTTATTCAATCAACTGATACCTAATTAAGCCAAACCCATAGAGAGTCACCTGAAATAATACATACTCCAGCTAACTTTTTATTCTGATGATTAATGGGGAAAATAAAGAATAAAAACTACTGGAGCTGTCTTTAAACTCCTTTTAGCTATAGATAGAACTTTTATGATTAAAAAACAGAATGATTACCAATTCTTGTTTTGGCTGGAAGGGTTAGACTTGACTCAGAACTTGAAAATGTTGATACTTCAACAATTTCATATAAATTGTTTTAAGTGAAGAAAGAAAAATTGTGATCAAGGTAGCCATATACATAATTTGTCTGGAATATGCTCAAATTGCTTAAAAATTCTCAACAATACCATTTTTAGACATGATTTATGGTGCTTAATATGTATATGTTGGCATTTGGGGGTCAAGGAAAGAGTTATTCTCAAAATTCCTCTTCAAATAGCATTATAAAGCCATGAGATAGTTTAGTATTAGAATGGAAATCACATTGTGCACTCCTCA
The DNA here is from genome assembly GCF_046562875.1 of Panthera onca. NCBI lineage: Eukaryota > Metazoa > Chordata > Mammalia > Carnivora > Felidae > Panthera > Panthera onca. The sequence goes on along the minus strand of NC_138342.1, from coordinate 25,748,966 downwards.
CCCATTAAACTACTAATGTTTAAGCCTATAAAATGCACTGGTTCCAATATGGGACTATCATGACAAAGCCAGAATGGAAGAATTCTAAACTCATTAACTTATAGAGGGGCATTTGTTTTCACTTTGCCAAATCAAATAAACAAAGAAGCAAATAAACTTGAAATGTTACTTTTGGGAAAGATTGACCACTGCTTTTGACCTACTTTGGTAATTCAGATGTTCTTATGCAAATGTTCCTCTGGAACTGTGGAAAATATGTTGAGAACATTGTAAAAATAAGGGGAAAAGCTCAAGAAAATTACCATTTTTTAGCTATTAGATACAGTCATTAGTGATATTCAGAAGTATTCCGACAGCTTTCGCTACAATTTCCTCTTCTTTTGTTTAAAAACTTCCACTCTAAAGAAATACATTCAACTAGGTTATAATTAACGTGGCTGTCAAAAGATATTATATATCATCAGCTGCTTACCATCCTAAGGTAGACAAAGAGTAGCAATGCTATTGTTCTCTGTCTAATCAGGTCAAAGCAGTGGCAACTTTAATTAGAATTATTGTCAAGAAACTGCTTAAAGTCTGTACCAGTAAACTATGTCATATGTTTGCTCCCTCATCTTTTATTTTAACCTTATTGAGGGAGGGGGACATTTTTAATTTATAAATTGGAAAGCCTCTTCTCACAATATGTGTTCTATCAACACCCCTTTTTGTATTTAACAACCAGTGTCTAGTCACTAAACTACAAGTTCTAAGAGAATGTTTAACGTCTAATGAGTTTATTTTAACTATTAATAGTATATCAAATAGCAAAGATTTCAAAACATAAAAGTCATGAGATGGGAAACTAAGTATTTGTGGAAATGATTTTTATATAAATTACTATGTAATAGGAAAGAGATGCATATATAAAAATGCTAAAAAAATATTACAACAATGATTTCAGCATATTACTGAAAGCATCAAGCTTTTAAGAACATATATCATTTAAACTGGTTCTGATCATAGCTCTATTCTGATTTCTCTATTTTTGTTAACATATGTTAACATAACATGGCTTTCAACCACTAAAGTATTTATGTGCAATAAATGTTCTGTTAACTGAGTAAATTATAGCTAATTCTGTATTTTTTATATTAAGGTAATATTGCTATGTAACATTATATGTTTCAGGTGCACAGTGTTATAATTTGGTATTTGTATACACTACAATGTGATCACCATTATAAATCTCTTACTATCTGTCTGTATACAATTGAGCCCCTCTACTCATTTTGACCACCCCAAAACAATATTTTTATCTATTATCTATCATCTATCTACCTACCTATCTATTAATCTATCTATCATCTATCTATCATCTACCTATCATCTATCCATGACATCTTTATCCATTCATGCATCAATGGACTTCTAGGTTGTTTCATATCGTGGCTATTTTTTTTTTTTTTTTTTTTTTTTTTGAGGTGGGGAAGGGACAGAGGAGAAAGAGAGAGAGAATCTTAAGCAGGCTCCAGACTTTGTGTGGAGCCCGATGTGGAGTTCAGTCTCACCACCATGAGATCATGACTTGAGCCAAAACCAAGAGTGGAACGCTTCACCAACTGAGCCACCGGGAGCCCCCACATCTTGGCAATTATAAATAATGTTACAATGAACATAGTGGAATCTTGAATTAGTGTTTTTTGTATTTCTTAGATAAATTCCCAAAAGTGGAATAGCTATCTAATAAGGCAGTTTTATTTTTAATTTTTTGAGGATTTGCCATACTGTCTTCCATAGTGGTTATTCGAACTTACATTCTCACCAACAAGGTATCAGGATTCCCTTTTCTTCACATCCATACCTACACTTACTTCTTCATGAACTGTGAGATCATGACCTGATCCAAAATCAAGAGTTGGATGTTTTACTGACTGAGTCATCCACACACCCTTTCTTGTCTTTTTGATAATAGCCATTCTGACTGGTATGAGGTGATATCTCCTTGTAATTTTGATTTGCATTTGCCTGATTATTAGTGATGTTGAGCATTTTTCATGTGCCTTTTTGCCATCTATATGTCTTCTTTGGGAAAATGTCTGTTCAGGTCCTCTGCCCATTTCTTAACTGGGGTATTTTGTTGTTGTTGTTGTTGTTGAGTTGTATGAATTGTTTACATATTTTGGATATTAATGTCTTATCAGATAGAGAATTTGCAAATATCTTCTCTCATTCAGTAGGTTGCCTTTTTTGCTATTTTGATGACTTCCTTCATGGTGCAAAAAATTTTAGTTTCATGTGGTCTCATTTGTTTATTTTTGGTTTTGTTTTCCTTGCCTTTGAAGTCAGATCATATATATATATATATATATATATATATATATATATATATATGCTTTATTCTAGGAATTTTATGGTTTCACGTCTTACTTTCAAGTCTGTAATCTATTTTGAGTTAACTTTTGTGTATGGTATGAGATGGTGGATCTTTTCATTCTTTTGCCTGCAGTTCTTCGGTTTCCCCAAAACCATTTATGGAAGAGACTGTCATTTCCCCATTGTCCATTCTTGGCCCCTTTGTCATAAATTAATTGACCATACATATATGGGCTTGTTTCTGGACCCTTTATTCTGTTTCATTGAAATATGTGTCTGTTTTTATGCCAATACTCTACGTTATTTAGATTACTATTAGCTTTGTAGTATAGTTTGAAATCAGGGACTCTAATACTCCACATTTGTTTTTCTTTCTCCAGATCTCTTGGGCTATTCAAGGTCTTTTGTAGTTCCATGTAATTTTCGAATTATTTTCTCTGCTTCTGTGAAAAATGACATTAGAATCCATGAGCATGGAGTATCTTTTTATTTATTTGGGTCTCCTTCAATTTCTTTAATTAATGTAGTGATGCCCACCAGTGCCTCCATCTTGGAAAGAGTCTCAGTAGGTTTCTGCCTCTTTGGCAGATACTTTAAGATTAACAAATGAGTCTCCTTGGCCTATGGTCTGGGTGACTTTACAACTGTTCCTTTTGTGCTGGGTCCCTGGAATGGTGGATATGTGCAAAAGCCCTTTAACAGAAAAATTTCCTTTCCCTACAGTTCTCTTCCCTATGGCTCTGTTAGAAGTAAGCTCCATTGGTTTTCAAGGCTAGATGCTTTGGGGCCACATTTGTCCAGTGTAGTTGCCAAATGTTGGGGTAACTCAAGTGGAACCCTACCACGTCAGGGAAAAACTTCATGTTATGAGATTCCTCCCAACTGTGGGGTTTTGCATTTGGCGTGGGGTTTCTTGCAAGACTGTCTCTGCCTCTCCTACCTGTCTAGGTGCTGCCCTTCATGTGGAGGTACTGTTCAGCTAATCCTCAGGTCCTTTTCAGAGGAAATGGTTCCATACATAGCTCTAGATGTGTTGTGTTCATGGAGGAGTTGAGTTCAGGATCCTTTGGTACTACCATCTCGAACCCTCCTCAAAATTTTGTATTATTTTTAGGTAGATTAACCTGTCAAGCTTTTATACATTCATTGTCCCTGTACGGTTATTGCTTAGGGGGAAGATGCAGTGTAAAATAACAAGCTTATCTTAATACAGATAAATCCAGTTCATGAAAATAAATATAAATCCATTTATCTTTTTTTAGCAAATGTATTGTTGAGAAAGTGACGGATATTTGTTTTTATGCTGTCTGCTAATTTATTCATTTTACTTATGTTAATTTTCCAGGAAATTATGTTCACCTCCTTAAGGGAACATTTCTTGTTACATACTGACTTTCAGGTCATGGCATATGCAGCTTAAGATAATAAGACCAGCAATTACTTTTCTATTTTGACACCCTAGTCCAAGAACATTGTGTTGCATTTAATGAAGTAGGCCATTGCTGCCTTTAGGATGTATTCAGGCAGTCCTCGACTAAGGTGGCTTAACGGACTGCTTCCCTCCCCCAACAGATACTTTTCCATTATTTCTTCTTACTCTTTCCACAATATAGTGCCTGGAGTGATGTATCTTCTTTCTTTCAATGTACACTCTCTCCTGAAATTTCTTTACCAGACTAAATAAGAAGAGCTCATGATCATGAGCCTGGACTGTCTATAAGAGGAAAGAAAAAAAAAAAAAGGGAGATAAACCGTATCTCCATTAATTTCCCACTTCTGTCCTTCAGTCTTTCCTGAGACCTCTTGCCTCCCAAGAATACCAGTATAGCTCTTCGGCATGTCCAATTTATGTTGTATGTTTATCTACACAGTTATTTGACAAATACTTTTATTTTAAGTTTATTGAGAGAGAGAGAGAGAGAGAGAGAGCACATGAGCAGGGGAAAGGAAGAGAGAGAGGGAAAGGGAGAATCCCAAGCAGGCTCCACACTGTCAGGACAGAGCCCAATGCAGGGCTTGATCTCATGAAATGTGAGATCATAACCTGAGCCAAAATCAAGAGTCAGATGCTTAACCAACTGAATCACCCCAAGTATTTGACAAATCCTTATGAAGCTGTATCTCTTTACTCCAGAAATCTAAATCCTACTCCATATCTTACGAAACAAATATATCTAAGATAACCTAAAATGTAAAAGAAAAGAGGGAGAAAGGAAAATGAGATGGGGAGAGACAGAGAGAGAGAGAAAGAGGTAACTCTGTTTCTAATTTGAGTCAGATCTAGTCCATCAATGAGAGACACTTCAATAGATGACAGAAAAGCGAAGTTAGTCATTGTTTGGAGTCTTTAGTCAGAATAAAATAACAAAAAGCTTTCACCTGATCTGGAAGGATTTGAGGAAGAGAGTCTGATCTTCATTGCTTCTTCTGTACCAGCCTGAAACTCCTGGAATCTACTCCTCATTGTCCAGCATTTCCATTCAAGTCGTTCATTGCCCTAAACCTACCCTCCTATACCCTTGCCCCATGGTATCAGACCTTTGGCACCAACATTTGTTATTCTCCCTGGGAGTGAAGAAAGAGATAGGAGAAACAGGGGGAATTTGGATTTATTTAAAGTATGTGCATTGTCTTCCTTGTGCTCAGGTTCTGTAGTGCTATGTGAACCACGCTGTGCTTCTGGCACTTAGAAGGATAAATAGATTTCTGTGAGCTTGTGTGGGAACACAACCAAGATAGATAAACTATTCCTTCAGGCAAAATGCATTTTGAATTTCAAACAACCAAGTTACCTATAAACTTTTGGAACACTTTATGGTTCTAAATCCAGTGTTGTTTTTGATCCTTCCAAAGGAATACGGCAAGAAGTTTATTGAGTTCCTCCAAAACCCAAGTTTGCTCGTCTTTGAGAACGCTTTGCCTAGTAGTGGAAATTCTTGGGAAGAGAAGCAGGAGCAAGAGAAACCACAGATTAAAATTTTGCTTCTGTCTTGCCCCTCTTCTCGACAGGGAGTCCTTTTATTCCTTATTTGTGTGATACCCATTCTTAAGTATAACTCGTGGTCATTGGTATATACATTAAGGGACAGATAGTTTGTTAAAAAGCAATGTGAGTAAGCTGCACTGTGTATGTTTAAGTCCTTTGAGAAAGTGACAGTCACTTCAGTGAGAACAGCAAAAGGATTCAGGCTGTTAACACTTTGGAAAGCAGCAGCTTAAAATATCATGTTGCAAAATAGAATATACATGTGAACAGAGATCCCAAAGATCAAAGACATAAAGCCTGAGACGTGAAGCTTTGTATCAGGTAACTGATTAGGAAGTACTTAGAGGATACCTGTGGAAAACAATTTCTTCTGCAGGTGAAAGAAATGAAAATTAACGTTGAACGCATTTGCACAAGTGATCAGGGCTCTATGTCCATGAGCTTTGCTCCTTGATTTTCTTAATAAATACTTACCAAACACCTACATGTCCCTAGTGAGTGCCATTTTAGGTATGGGGAATGCAATGATGAATAAGATAGAGGTCCAAACCTCGAAGAATTTAGAGTTTACGGAGGAAGAAAACAGTATGATATCATGAGAGGTCTACGCAGAGGGAGAAATAGGAGGACAGGAAACTAGTTTGTGGGGTGGAAGGGTAAAGGGGTGGGTTCTAGAACTTGTCACAAAGGAGAAGTCTAAGCAGCCTGTTTTTGCCAGTCGTTTTACAGCAAACCAGAAAAAGTTGCCCACTTTCCATTGCAATATTACACTTTAAAGCCTAGTCAGTAGATATCACTCTTTCTATTTAGACTTTCAAGGCAATATGTCCCTTTAACAGGTACTGGCCAACTTATACTTTATTTTTATTTTTTTAATTCATTTATTTATTTTTATTTATTTATTTGGGAGACAGAGATAGCGCGAGTGGGAGAACTACGCGCTAGTGGGGCTCGAACTCACGAACCTTGAGATCATGTCCTGAGCATAAACCAAGAGTTGGACGCTTAACTGCCTGAGCCACCTAGGCACCCCTGGCCAACTTACATTTGAAAATCTTTGTGTCATCAGAGAGGTGTCAGGTGAGCCGCATGGTGTGTTCAGGGGAGAGAGGAAATACCTGTTTGGAAAGGACTGTTAAACTGAAGTCCTTCAACAGCAAGAGCTAATGCAATAACTAGGGCACAAGTCTAGCTGGAAGACCCTGTTGACTTGTGCTCTTTGCAGAGAGGTTAGTGGCAATGGTCCTCAGGCACGGAAACACTGAAAATGGATAAAATGGTTTGTTTCGCCAATAAGCCTGCTACCAACAGCATTCGTTCCCCTAGCAAGGCGAGTTAAATGGAGTGGTTTGGTTCTCAGCAGGACAACACACAGCTCTCCTAAGCTTTCATTGGCACATTTTTATTAGCAACAAAAGACTCCAGCAGCTCCAGGAGTTCATCTTCCCAGAGTAATTTACGAGTTCTTTCCCTTGCTTTTTCATCCTTCCCTAGGAACACTCAAGCGTTCAAGTTGCTGCCCACAGCTCACCCACCACTCTCTATTTTGGTGGAGAGATAAGAGAAAATAAGACACGAGGAGTATTTTCGACTTACTCCTTTGCATTAAATAAGCACCACGGCTCAGTGTGGCTTCAACACAGCTCTCCTTTCAGTGGCCAAATCTGTCTTCGCCCTCCTGTATCCCCACCATGGTTCTCTTCCCACACAGGAGGGCTTTTTTTTTTATTATTCTGCTTTATGGTACTACTCATTTGAAACCTTGCACATATCCCCAATATTTACTCACTTAAAAAATATTTATTAAACATCACAACCCAGGCATTGTGCTTGGGTGCGTGGGATGTAAATGTGAACAAGACAGGGCGTCTGCCTTGAAGGGTCTTGCAATTTAGTCTAAAGGGAGACATAGAACAATTAATTATAAGATTCTCTGAAAGAGCAATTAGAGGGGATAGAGATGTTACAAGCCTTATAAGCCTCATTCCACTTGTTCTTTTTTGCCGTGTGAAATTATACTTTCTTATAAAGAAATAGCATATAAGCCCTGTGCCTCTGGCTCTATTTGCCAGAGAATCAAATTCAAAATCAGGCCCTCAAAATGGGAGATTGGGATGGATTTCTCCCTTTTTTAATGACTATTAGGACAACTTTATTAGTGGGACAGTGATGACATTTGGAGTATGGGGGCATCAAAATTGTTAAGGTTTTCGCCTATGGTTAATTGTGATGAAATCAAGGCAAAAACTTAGGCCTTGGGATATGTATTAGCTGTGTCACTGGAAAGGCATGGGGCAAAGTTATTTTAAAAAGTTTGAGGTAGATGGGCTTATTTTAACTACAATGGAAGCCCTGTAAGAGGAAAATTATAAATTGAGGGTATCTCACTGCCAATTTAAGCAAAGTATAAAAGGAACACGTTCGCAGGTTTTGCAAATTTTAAGGAGACTGTCATCACCTGTATCTTCTGACTATAAAGGTATTAAGACCAGGATCTTATTGTAAGGTGTAAGAGCTGCAAATAGGGCTGATCTGGGAACACCAAGTGACCATGAGACTCAAGGAGCATGCCATGAGCTGGGGATTATGAAACTCATAATACCGTATGGTTAAGTAAACACAGTGGGGAAACCATAGTACAATAAAATAACATATTTGGGATTAGGTAGGGGCATGTCCAGAAAGCAATACTACATTACATGAATAGTAAGACAGATAACTGGTCAACAATTTCTATGACCCTGATGACTCTTCTTCAACTTACAGCTAATGGAGGTAAGGGTTCCTTTCAGCCAAATGATAGAGGAAAGATCTCAGGCCTGGTTCATAGGTTATATTTAACTGAAGGTTGGTGCTGGACAAAAATGGATAACTAATACATCACAGTGTTACAGAAGTGGTAAGTTCTTTTCCTACTCAATACTGTTTGACAAAAAATCAAATGCTATTTGATGGCAAGCAAGTAATTCATTCAGTGGCCAGAGAATGGAGAAGGGGAGCTCATGCTCTAAAAGTACCTTTTCCTTGATTAGGTCTCATAGTGAGGGTTTTATGGGTTAAGGGTAATTAAGGGGCTGATAAGTAAGCTGATGTAAGTGTTTTAAATGAGATAATACATATGATGTTTCTTTAAAGAATGCCTGGCCTATATTAATCCCTTGTAAATATTTCTATTATTATTCATATGTATATCATTCATGAAGAACTTGAAATATGAATACCTGTATATGTTCACCAGAAAGAGTAAATCAGCAACAATGAACTTCAAATTCCATTATTCACTGAGACTAAGATACAGTAACCCCTAGGTAGATACAAAGATAGGTAAGTGATGATAGATAGATAGATAGATAGATAGGGATGATAGATGATATTTAAATGCATGTGTACCTTTGTACTGAATTGTGATGAACCTTAAATAGAGAACTTCTTAACTGCTGCTAAATTTTTTCCACATACCCCATGGAAGTGAATCATGATGCAGCTGAACATGGGGTGAGATGTCAGCCTCAGTATGACTCCTAATCAAATGAAATAACTTCTAGTTTTCCTGCCAAGAAGAGCCCTTACCTTTTTAAGAACACCATTTAATCATCTGGGTACAGGTTATAGATCACTTTTCTTCCATGCAAGTAGTAGACTTTCAAGTTGAAAAAGAACTGCTGTATACATGTTTTATGGCTTAACATTATCATATACCAAAGGAGATATTTTGCTCTTAACTCTTTCTAATTGATAGGTGCATGCAGAACAGTATTAAATCTTTTAATATCCTAGAGTATTCTTAAATTTTTCATGCCTTCAAGCCTTTACATATATTATTCCCTCTTCCTGTAATATTTTAAACTGTTTTTTCAAGACTCAGCTCAAATGTCACTTCCCTGTGACTGTAAGTCCGAATTTAAGAGTAAAAATAAAAATCCTTGAAAAAAATCTTGCTTAATCTGTCCTTAAATCCAGCTTCTGACTTCTTTACCCTTCAAATCCTCATAACATCATATTTTTATACAAACATCACCTTCGCAGACTGTCTTTCCTCAGAAATCATTAGTATTACTTTTCTGTGACTGCTGTAATATATTGCCACAAACTAGGTGGATTAAAACAACAGACATTGTTCTCTTACAGTTCTGGAGGCCAGAGAAGTCCAAAATAAGTTTCACTGGCCAAAGTCAAGGTTTTGGCAAAGTCCCACTCCTCCTGGAGGCTCTGGGAGGGAATCAGTTCCTTGTTTCTTTCCACCTTCTGGTGGCTCCAGCATTCATTGGCTTGTGGCTGCATCCTTCTTATCTTCAAAGCCAACATCTTCAAAAGCCTTTTTGCTGAAACTTCACATTGTCTTTTCCTTTGTGTGTATGTAAATTCCCGCTGATTTGCTTTCACATGGATCTTTGTGAATGTATTTATGACACATCCAGATAATCTGGATGATCTTTCCTTTTTAGGATCCTTAATCACATCTGAAAAGCCTTTTCCATATGGGATAATATTTACAAATTCCAATGGTTAGGACTGAATATCCATGTGAAGGTCTAAGCAGCTTTCTTAACCCCTATTAAAATACCAACTACCCCCTTTTTTTTTCCCAAAAATTGATATTAAAATTGGCATGGATATACAAAGAACCCAGAATAACCAAAACTATTAAAAAAATAAAAAAGAACAAAATTGGAAGACTCACACTTCCTGAGTTCACAACTTAGTACATAGCTAAAGTGATTAATACAGTGTTGACATTGATAAGACAACATATTTGTAAGTCAGACACTTATAAGTGTCTGATATCCAGAATATATAACAAACTCTTACCTCTAAACAATAATAAGACAAATGACCCAATTAAAAAGTGGGCAAATGATTTAAACAGATATTTCCCCAAATAAGATCTACAAATGGCCAATAGACACATGAAAATATGCTTAATGTCATCAGTCATTAAAAAAATGCAAGTAAAGGGGCCCCTAGGGGGCTCAGTTGGTTAAGCATCCGATGCTTGGTTTCCACTCAGGTCATGATCTCACCATTCATGAGTTCGAGCCCTGTGTAGGGGGCTGCACTGACAGCATGGAGACTGCTCAGGATTCTCTCTCTCTCTCTCTCTCTCTCTCTCTCTCTCTCTCTCTGTCTCTGCATTTCTCTCTCTCTGTCTCTCTCTCAAAATAAATAAATAAACTTAAAAAATAAAAAAAAGAATGCAAGTGAAAATTGTATGTGAGATTTTATACCTTCTAGGATGGCTTAAGTATAGATATATAAAACTGTACATACACGCACACACAAACACACACACACACACACACACACACACACACTGTGTGTTGGTGAGGAAATTGAAATTTTAGATACCTTATGCATTGCTGGCTGCTTTGGAAAATAACATTTCAGTTCCTCAAAATACTAAACATAGAGTTGGATTTAGTATATACATAGGTATACCCATACGATGGATATAAATAAAAAGATAAACAAAAATAAAAAAAAGAATGAAGTACAAATACACACTGCAATATGGATGAACCTTGTAAGTTGAATGCCAAGGGAAAAAAACAGCATAAAAGATTATATATTGCATCGTTCCATTTATGTGAAATGTCTAGAATTAACAAATCCATACAGACAGAAGGTAGACTGGCAATTGCCTGGGGATGGGGGTTGAAGGAATGGAGATTGCTACTTATAGGTACAAGGTTTCTTTGAGGTATGTTGAAAATATTCTGAAAACAAATTTTTGTGATGGTTGCACAAACCTGTGAATGTACAAGAAGCCATTTAACTGTACACTTTAAGTGGGTGAATTTTATGGTATGTGACATATATCTCAATAAAGCTGACTAAACAAAAAACAATTGACCAGGATGAATTAATAGGAACTGGTTATACCTGTGGGACTGGACTTGGAATGTGTTTAATCAAAGAGGCTGAAGCATAAAATTGAATAGGAGAAAGTTTATTGGAGGGGGCAAATACTAACCATAGAGAAGCTGCATGCCAATATACATACAGAGATGGATCTATGTAGCATGATGTATAGACTAGGGTAGCCATGGAAGTGAACCCATGCAATCTTCCTTCAAGAAATGACTTGCTAGCCAGTTGCAAGGAGTGCTGTTAGCTGAAAGACTACCTGAAGAGCTTTTAGGATCCATATCACCTTTAGAGTCAAGGTGACTAGTCATGGTGTAGATACAAGGGATTGCCCATTGCTGCCCACCAGGGGTCTGATTTAATGAATAACCTTTGCCTTGGAGCTCCCAGTTGGGTTGGCCAAGGCTGTCTAATCTGTCTACTCACTGGATATTCTCACTGCTCAATCCTACTTCTTTACTCTTTTTCCTTTTACAGTTTTCAATTTCTATTTCAGTATAATGTTCTGAAGAGCTTTCCTGTCCAATTCTGCCTTAACTTTCACAAATGCTAACCCCCAAGACTGCACTCCTATCTTACCATCTTCTTTCTATGGAACCCAATGGATGTATCATAGAATTCATCAAATTTAACTGCAATTATAGACATATCTGACATATTTCTTTAATGAACCCAAATGTAAGGATAATCTTTCTATATAAAAACAAATACATATCAATATTTTTAAATTCAAACTTTTTAAGGTATCATTTTTGAAGTCAATTTTGTGATGAAACAGACTATTTCATATAATTACATAGTCAGCTTAGTCTTTTTTACTCTCACTGATGTTGTTATAGCTATTTTTATTGATGATTCAAAGGATTAAAGAATTTGGATATAGTTAAATTAAAGTTGAGTTGAGTACTTAAGGTTTCTGGCACTGAACGTGGAGACTTCAGTCTTAACTGTAGAAACAAAATAAATTATCTGTATTTGGTTGAAAAAAGTAGCTATAGAGAACAAACAGATGGTTACCAGAGGGGAGATTGGTAGGGGCATGGGTGAAAGAGATTAAGAATGCACTTATCTTGATGAGCATTGAGTAGTATATAGAATTGTTGAATCACTATACTATATACCTGAAACTAATAAATAACACTGTATGTTAACTATACTAGAATTCTTTTAAAGGGCAATGAGAACAAAACAAAAATAAAACATTAAAACAGTCATAATAATTCTAAAAGACAAATCTCGATTTTACTTTGGCCTGCCATAAAGAAGCATCCTAACTATCAGGTTATTGCTGCATAGTATTTCATATTTTAATTTCACAAAACTGAAAATGTAAATGGTTATTTTCCTGATAAAACAATTGTGCCAGTACCCGATGAAAGCAACATAAAAATTTTTAAAATAACAATTTGAGCACGCCTTTAATAGAAAAGTCAGTTTGGGTACCGTTATACAAAAGAAAATATTGACCCAATTTTTTATTCTCTTAACTAAAAGCCATCCATTCTCATTCTTTACCGCATTTATGACACAGTATACTGGCCTTTGGCAGAGCTTCTGTGACCACAAACTGTTTTTTGAATCAGAAGTAATTAGCAGCCTTGTGTGCCAATTCTTGAACAATGAGTTTGGTTTCCTAGCATTTCTGGAAGAAAGGTTCATCTTTTGCCTTTTTTTTTTCAGTTCTTATTTCTCTGCAGCATTCACAGATTGTGGATTTTGGCCATCTGGGGTCCACACATAGAACAGTGTGAGGTATGACATGACTGCTTGAAACAGATTATCTCCTAGTATAAGAATGATAATAATGACAATATATAATAAAGGCTGGTACAGTTTGAACTGTGCCCCCAAAAAGGTATATTGATGTCAAATCCCCTGTACCTCAGAATATGACTCTATTGGAAGCTAAGTTCTTTAAGTCAAGTTAAAGGTAATCAAGTTAAAGTGAAGTCATTAAGGTAGGTTCTAATCCAATATGACTGGTGTCCTTCTAAAAAGGAGAAATTTGTACACAGAGACAGACACACCAAGGAGAGATGATGTGAAAACACACGCCATCTATAAGCCAGGGAATACCTGAGGCTATCAAAATCTAGGAGGGAGACTTAGATTTTTCCAGACAGCCTTCATAAGGAGCCAACCCAACCCTGCTGACACCTTGACTTCAGACTTCTACTTTCCAGAACTTGGAGACAATACATTTATGTTGATATGTCACCCAGCTTGTAGTATTTTGTTACAGTTGCCCTAGGAAACCAATGCACAGGCTATGTTTAATTTACTGTAGGTTTGGAGATATTTAATATACTTCCCTTCAGCAAGTATGGTTTTGAATAAGACTGCATTTGTGTATTTATCATGTATATTAAATTTCCCCATCTACTTCTTTTTTTTAATATGAAATTTATTGTCAAATTGGTTTCCATACAACACCCAGTGCTCATCCCAACAGGTGCCCTCCTCAATGCCCATCTATTTCTAAAATCCTCATTCATAAAGCAATAAAGGAAGCAATGAATACATACCAGTTGAATAGCAATCTGTTTCTTTTGTTTGTTTTTTGTTTGTTTGTTTGTTTGAAAATAGTTAACAAAAAGCAATGAGTCTGAAGAGCTCTTGTGGTAAGCCGTCTCTAAGATAGCTCCTAACAGTCCCTGCCTCATAGCATTCATGCTTTTGTGTAACCTTATCTTTTTTAAGTGTGGGCTGAATTCAGTGACTTGCCTCAAAGAATAGAATAAGGGAGGTGTGATATGATATCTATATTATAAAGACTGTGACATCCATTTTTGGTTTCCTCTTGCTTTCTCTTGTTTGGATTGCTCACACTGAGGGAAGCTGCCATTTGTGTGAAGAACCCTATGAATAGTCCCATGAGTGACAGACATTAAAGACCTGAGGTCTTAATCCAATAGTCTACAAGAAATTACATTCTGCTAATAAAATGTGTCTGAAAGCAGATAATTCAGCTAATGAAATCCTGAAATAACACTGCAGATCTGGCCAACACCCTGACAACAATCTCATGAGAGACTTTGAACCAAAGGCACCTCACTAAATGGCATCCATATTTCTGGGCCACAAATTATAGGAGATAATAAATGGTTGTCATTCCAGCTGCTAAATGTTGGGGTGATTTGTTACACAGGGATATATAAATAATACAATGCTATAATAGTTATTTCTCTCCAGTGAGATTTGCTTAGAAACAAATTTGCAAAGCTTTACCATAAATGCAAAGCATTTACACTAACCTTATCTAATACATAAGGTGTATTTTTCTCAGATACTAAAAAGTTTCTTTCAGATTCTTTCAGTTTATTTCAAATACTAAAATGTTGGGTTGTTAATGTTTGTTGTTATTGTTGTTAATAGAATTATATTATTTCCTAGTACATACTTTTATAACATTAATAATTTTTGTTTGTTTTTTAATCTATATTGTTTTTAAAAGACTGGACGAGTTTATGAAGGAACTATCAGACACACAAAATATGTGACAGCGGTCAGTGAAAGGCTTGTACAAAAATGAGTATTGTTTCTCTTACACATTTTCCTATGGGATTCCCCCAAATTTGTGAGTTTTCCTGGATAATAGCCAAACTTAGTGACAACACCAATTTATTATCTTACAGTTCTGGAGATCAGAATCTGACAGGTCTTATGAAACAAAAATCAAGGTCTTGGTAAGGTATGCGTTCCTTTCCGGAATCCGTGCTGGGATAATCCAGTTCCTTGCCTTCTCCAATTTTTAAAAGCTGTGTGCATTCCTTGGCCTAAGGCCATCTTCCTCCACTTCAAAGTCAGCAATGATACAGGCCCACTGGTTCTCACATTACCTTTTTCTGATTCATTTTCTCTTGCCATATCTATGTCTGACCACAGAAGTTATCTGCTTTTAAGGATTCATGTAATTTGAATGGGTTTATGTGGTAATCTAGTGTTAATGTCTAAACTACAAAGTTCCTTTTCCATGTGTTGTGACATATCTACATGTTCCAGAGCTTAGCATAGTAGATTATGGTATTTGGTTAATAAATGATACATTAAGGCCTATAAAATTATGTTTGTGAGATTTCACATCAATGTATATATTCAAGAACATAAAGAATTATGTAAAGATTTAGGCATGCATATGCTTACCTTGGTGTTCTCCTTGGAAAAATAAAATTTTTTATCCCAACAAACAAATTTCCTTTCAAATGAAACCTCAGTACTTTAGAATAGAGAAAAATGAGTTCTTATAAAATAGACTGAATTCCAAACAAACTTAGTAGATTAAAAAAGAATAAATAGTGCTGTTATAAATTACTTAGATGTAGTTGGCAGCCAGCTTTTCTGTTTCTTTGCTAAATGGCAACAATGAAGGTGATAATATTGATCAACATTTTAAGTTTGCATTTTAGTAAGAATAACTGATTTTCCTTGAGGTAAATTTTAAAGGGGAATTAGTAACATTGAATATCAAAGTATTAAACATGAAAATGTGTAAATGGAAGTAAAAATAAAAAAAAAAAAACTATAGGGGAAGTTCATAGCCTATTGTCCATTTCTCAGGTAATATTTTTGGTCCATTATAAATTTAAGATAGATCTGGGTCATTTCTCCAGATTCTGCCATACAATATTCATGCTGTAACCTTTGGTTTATTATAGTTCTCCATGTCAAAAATATAAATTGAACCACAAGCAAATATTAGTTTCTCTACAGAAAGTGGCTAGTATTGAGAGGCTATCATCAGACACTTTATTATATTTATTAAATCGGCCTGAGAAAGCACAGCTCTGATTACATCAAGACTCTGCTTACAAACTATCACTTTTCCTTTTATGCTCCAAATATATGGTAGTACTTACTATTCCCAGAGGATATTTTGACAAGTGCATTAATTCAAACTGTCCTTCCCCACCAAGAAATATTTTACTATAATTTTAATAAGAGTAATTAGATCCCCAAACAATTCATATCATTAGGAGAATCACCGGACAAAATTTAATTTTGTTTGTGAAAATGTGCAGTATATTACAAATTGATTACGAGTAATAATTCCCTTAGATTTACTCTAGCCAGATAGAAGTAAAATAATACTTGGAGGCAATGGTAACTATTATTAAAATAAATTCAATTATATATGTACACGTAGCTGCAGAGAAGTATAAAAGGATGATGAACAAAATACCTTTAAGCTAAGGCTAAATTTTGTGTGAAAAATCCTGGTTAAAGGAGAAAAAGAGAAGATTTAACACTCCCCAACTTTAAGGGAGAATTTTTTTCGTATTTCTGAAAGGATAGGGTAGGAATCAGATCACTGTCATTTATGTTCTATGGCTAGGAATTGAAGAATTATATAATGTTTTATTTGAAATCTCAACATTCGCAATGTTCCAAAAATTACCTCTTTTGAAACTCTTTAAATGCATTTAAAAATATGTATGACAAGTTCAGAATGCTCCAGCAACTTACGTTGTTTTTCAAAGTTTTTCAAAATGTTTAAAGGCTATTACTCTATAATTCAAGACTCAAATTTAAGTCATGAGTTATAGTACCCTCATCTCTCATGATAAGTTTCCTTGTAAAGTCCTATATATCCTATTCTGCAATGGCAAATCAGTTGACATATTTCCATTACCCTCAAGATGACATCAAAACACATTGAACCCAATTTTTCTTTTTGCTTTTTGAGCAATTCTATTTGTTATAGTAGATATTTTATAAATTTTGTTCTTTCTTAGAAGTCTTTAAAAGAAAAAAAAATGACTTATTTTTAATACAATAAAATTAAATTATTTCTACCTTGAAATCACCATACGATTTACAAAACTTTGTAAAAATCTATGATACATTATGAGATCTTAGTGATTTTTTTATATCTTGCAAGAAGTTTTATATTTCATCACTATTTGCTATTTAAATTGCTAATCATTAGCATTAGCCATCACAGTAACTACTTAGTCATTACTCAAAAATTATTCTCAAATGTGCTAAAGTAGACTAAAATAATAAAAAAAAACCAGAATGATATAGTTCTTTAGAAGAGTAACACAATAGTGAAATAAACTGCTGGTAATTCAATGTTTTTCAGTGTTATTACTGCATAGACTAAAGTATTGCATCAAATTTCAAGAAACTATAAAAGAAGACTAGAAGCACCATATTTGTCATTGGCTTTTTAACTTTCATTAAACACAGTTCAAGTTCACAATTTATTACTTTCATTTCTTAAAGGCAAAGAAAAGAAAATGGTCAGAAGATATTTCACTATAATTAGATGAATCAGAAGATGAATGCAAAGAGCCAACAGTCTAGACTCTAAGGATTGTGAAATTGTGTAAGTGAAATTTTATACTGCGTGTCTTTAGATGATGATGTTCTGCATGAATCTTCTCAAATTCAATAACTGATATGTGAATTATGTATGTATAAGAACAAAAAGAAAATCTATCATTCTCTCTAGGTAATCACTCAACAAGAAGGACTTAAACATGCAGTATTTTGTGATAATCATCTGGACCATCATGTTTTGCTAAAAGAAAAGAGATAATGTTCCTTCATTTTTTTGGAGTTATTCTTTTTTTAATATGAAATTTATTGCCAAATTGGTTTCCATACAACACCCAGTGCTCATCTCAACAGGTGCCCTCCTCAAGGCCCATCACCCACTTTCCCCTCCCCTCCACCCCCATCAACCCTCAGTTTTTTCTCAGTATTTAAGACTCTACTATGGTTTGTCTCCTTCCCTCTCTGTAACTTTTTCCCCCCCTACCCCTCCCCTCTGGTCTTCTGTTGAGTTTCTTAGGATCCACATATAAGTGAAAACATGTGGTATCTGTCTTTCTCTGCCTGACTTATTTCACTTAGCATAACACTCTCCAGTTCCATCCACGTTGCAACAAAAGGCCAGATTTCATTCTTTCTCATTGCCAAGTAGTATTCCATTATATATATAAACCACAACTTCGTTATCCATTCATCAGTTGATGGTCAATTAGGCTCTTTCCATAATTTGACTATTGTTGAAAGTGCTGCTTTAAACATCAGGGTACAAGTGCTCCTATGCATCAGCACTCCTGTATCCCTTGGGCAAATTCCTAGCAGTGCTACTGCTGGATCATAGGGTAGATCTATTTTTAATTTTTTGAGGAACATCCACTGTTTTCCAGAGCGGCTGCACCACTTTGCATTCCCACCAACAGTGCAAGAGGGTTCCCGTTTCTCCACATCCTCTCCAGCATCTATAATCTCCTGATTTGTTCATTTTAGCCACTCTGACCAGAGTGAGGTGGTATCTCAGCGTGGTTTTAATTTGTATTTCCCTGATGAGAAATGACATTGAGCATCTTTTCATTTGCCTGTTGGCCATCTGGATGTCTTCTTTAGAAAAATGTCTATTCATGTCTTCTGCCCATTTCTTCACTGCATTATTTGTTTTTCAGGTGTGGAGTTAGGTGAGTTCTTTATGGATTTTGGATACTAGCCCTTTATCCAATATGGCATTTACAAACATCTTTTCCCATTCCGTTGGTTGCCTTTTAGTTTTGTTGATTGTTTCCTTTGCAGTGCAGAAGCTTTTTATCTTCATGAGGTCCCAATAGTTCATTTTTCCTTTTAATTCCCTTGTCTTTGGAGATGTGTCAAGTAAGAAATACTGTGGCTGAGGTCAAAGAGGTTTTTGCCTGCTTTCTCCTCTACGGTTTTGATGGTTTCCTGTCTCACCTTCAGGTCCTTCATCCATTTTGACTTTGGGTTTTTTTTGTATTCTTTGTTTTTGTTTTTGTTTTTGTTTTTGTTTTTGTTTTTGTTTTTGTGACTGGTGTAATAAAGTGGTCTAGTTTCATTCTTCTGCATGTTGCTGTCCAGTTCTCCCAGCACCATTTGGTAAAGAGACTGTCTTTTTTCCATTGGATACTCTTTCCTGCTTTGTCGAAGATTAGTTGGCCATACATTTATGGGTCCAGTTCTGGAGTCTCTATTCTATCCCATTGGTCTCTGTGTCTGTTTTTGTGCCAGTACCATGCAGTCTTGATGATTACAGCTTTGTAGTAGAGGCTAAAGTCTGGGATTGTGATGCTTCCCACTTTGGTTTTCTTCTTTATTATTACTTTGGCTATTCAGGGTGTTTTGAGGTTCCATACAAATTTCAGGATTGCTTGTTCTATCTTTGAGAAGAGTGCTGGTACAATTTTGATTGGGATTGCATTGAATGTGTAGATAGTTTTGGGTAGTATTGACATTTTAACAATATTTATTCTTCCAATCCATGAGCCATTGCTCATTAGTGTATAAGAATCCATTGCTTCATTAGTGTATAAGAATGCAACTGATTTCTGTACATTAATTTTGTATCCTGCGACTTAGCTGAATTCTTGTATCAGTTCTAGCAGACTTTTGGTGGAGTCTTTCGGGTTTTCATTGTATAGTATCATGTCATCTGCAAAAAGCGAAAGATTGACTTCATCTTTGACAATTTTGATGCCTTTGATTTCCTTTTGTTGTCTTATTGATGATGCTAGAACTTCCAACACTATGTTAAACAATAGTGGTGAGAGAGGACATCCCTGTCATGTTCCAGATCTCAGGGAGAAAGCTCTCAGTTTTTCCCCATTGAGGATGATATTAGCTGTGGGCTTTTCATAAATGGCTTTTATGATGTTTAAGTATGTTCCTTCTATCCCAACTTTCTTGAGGGTTTTTATTAAGAAAGGGTGCTGTATTTTTCAAATGCTTTTTCTGCATCGATTAACA
Organism: Panthera onca; assembly: GCF_046562875.1. Lineage (NCBI taxonomy): Eukaryota > Metazoa > Chordata > Mammalia > Carnivora > Felidae > Panthera > Panthera onca. The sequence continues at coordinate 25,729,018 of NC_138342.1, read as the reverse complement.
GGATCATATGGTTCTTATCTTTTCTTTAATTAATGTGATGTATCACATTGATTGATTTGCAAATATTGAACCAGCCCTGCAGCCCAGGAATGAATCCCACTTGATCATAGTGAATAATTCTTGTTTTTATATGCCGTTGAATTTGATTTGCTAGTACCTTGATGAGAATTTTTGCATCCATATTCATCAGGGATATTGTCCTGTAGTTCTCTTTTTTTCTGGGTCTATGTCTGGTTTGGGAATCAAAGTAATGCTGGCTTCCTAGAATGAGTCGGGAAGTTTTCCTTCCCTTTCTATTTTTTGGAAAATCTTGAGAAGGATAGGTATTATCTCTGCTTTAAATGTCTGGTAGAATTCCCCAGGGAAGCCATCTGGTCCTGCACTCTTATTTGCTGGGAGATTTTTGATAACTGATTCAATTTCTCCACTGGTTATGGGTCTGTTCAAATTTTCTATTTCTTCCTGTTTGAGTTTCAAAAATGTGTGGTTGCTTAGGTATTTGTCCACTTCTTCCAGGTTGCCCAGTTTGTTGGCAGATAATTTTTTGTAGTATTCCCTGATAATTGCTTCTATTTATGAGGGATTGCTTGTAATAATTCCATTTTAATTCATGATTTTATCTATTTGGGTCCTCTCCCTTTTCTTTTTGAGAAGCTTGGCTAGAGGTTTGTCAATTTTGTTTATTTTTTCAAAAAACCAACTCTTGGTTTCATTGATCTGCTCTACTGTTTTCTTAGATTCTATATTGTTTATTTCTGCTCTGATCCTTATTATTTCTCTTGTTCTTCTGGGTTTGGGGTGTCTTTGCTGTTCTGCTTCTATTTCCTTTAGGTGTGCTGTTAGATTTTGTATTTGGGATTTTTCTTGTTTCTTGAGATAGGCCTGGATTGCAATGTATTTTCCTCTCAGGACTGCCTTCACTGCATCCCAAAGCGTTTGGATTGTTGTATTTTCATTTTCATTGCCTGGTTGACCCACTCATTCTTTAGTAGGGTGTTCTTTAACCTCCATGCTTTTGGAGGTTTTCCAGACTTTTTCCTGTGGTTGATTTCAAGCTTCATAGCATTGTGGTCTGAAAGTATGCATGGTATGATCTCAATTATTTTATACTTATGAAGGGCTGTTTTGTGACCCAGTATGTGATCTATCTTGGAGAATGTTCCATGTGCATTTGAGAAGAAAGTATATTCTGTTGCTTTGGGATGCAGAGTTCTAAATATATCTGTCAAGTCCATCTGATCCAATGTATCATTCAGGGCCCTTGTTTCTATATTTATTCTCTGTATAGATGATCTATCCATTGTTGTAAGTGGAGTGTTAAAGTCCCCTGCAATTACCACATTCTTATCAATAAGGTTGCTTATGTTTGTGATTAATTGCTTTATATATATGGGGGCTTCTGAATTCAGTGCATAGACATTTATAATTGTTAGCTCTTCCTGATGGATAGACCCTGTGATTATTATATAATGCCCTTCTTCATCTCTTGTTACAGCCTTTAATTTAAAGTCTAGTTTGTCTGATATAAGTATGGTTACTCCAGCTTTCTTTTGACTTCCAGTAGCATGATAGATAGTTCTCCATCCCCTCACTTTCAATCTGAAAGTGTCCTCAGGTCTAAAATGAGTCTCTTGTAGACATCAAATAGATGGGTCTTGTTTTTTAACCATTATGATACCTTATGTCTTTTGGTTGGAGCATTTAGTCCTTTTACGTTCAATGTTATTATTGAACGATATGGGTTTAGAGTCATTGTGATATCTGTAGGTTTCATGCTTGTAGTGGTGTCTCTGGTACTTGTGGTCCTTGTAACATTTCACTCACAGAGTCCCCCTTAGGATCTCTTGTAGGGCTGGTCTAGTGGTGATGAATTCCTTCAGTTTTTGTTTGTTTGGGAAAACCTTTACCTCTCCTTCTATTCTGAATGACAGACTTTCTGGGTAAAGAATTCTTGGCTGCATATTTTTTCTGTTCACCACATTGAAGATTTCCTGCCATTCCTTCTGGCCTGTCAAGTTTCAGTAGATAGATCCGTCACTAGTCTTATCGGTCTCCCTTTATATGTTAAAGCGTGTTTATCCCTAGCTGCTTTCAGAATTTTCTCTTTACCCTTCTATTTTGCTAGTTTCACTATGATATGTCATGCAGAAGATGGATTCAAGTTATGTCTGAAAGGAGCTGTCTCTGCCTCTTGGATTTCAATGCCTGTTTCCTTCCCCAGATCAGGGAAGTTCTCAACTCTGATTTGTTCAAGTACACCTTCAGCCCCTTTCTCTCTCTCTTCCTCTTCTGGAATTCCTATTATAAGGATATTGTTCCGTTTCATTGCATCACTTAGTTTTCTAATTCTCCCCTCATATTCCTGGATTTTTTTTTATCTCTGTTTTTCTCAGCTTCCTCTTTTTTCATAATTTTATCTTCTAATTCACCTATTTTCTCCTCTGCCTCTTCAGTCTGCACTGTGGCCATCTACATTTTATTTTGTACCTCTTTTATAGAATTTTCTAATTCATCATGACTATTTTTTAGCCCCTTGTACTCTGTAGCAATAGATTCTCTGCTGTCCTCTATGCTTTTTTCAAGCCTGGTAATTAATTTTATGACTATTATTCTAAATTCTTTTTCCATTTTATTGCTTAAATCGGTTTTGATCAATTCATTAGCTGTCGCTACTTCCTGGAATTTCTTTTGAGGAGAATTCTTCCGTTTCATCATTGTGGCCAGTTTTCTGTCACTTATGCATTTTAAAAGCTTGTGCGCTCTGCACCTGCGAGCACTGCTTTATTAAAGGAGGGTCATACACTGCCCAGGACCTGACCCTTCAGGAGGTGTTTTTTCGGAGATTGTTACTTGCTCTCTTATGTTGTGACTTTGGTTATTTTATTACCCTACTCGTAGTGATATTTTGGACCCTCCATCAGGTGTGCTTTGATTTGTTCCCTGGAGTAGCCCTCTAAAGGAAAACAGCTAGACAAACAGGAGACAAAAACATGCAAACACACAAATAACACAAATAACCAAATAGACAAAAACAAAAACCTAAAGACTACAAACGAAAAACCCCAAAACACCTACTACAAGTAAAGAAGAGGGTGGAGGTGGTGCTAATGGAAGAGCACATACAAAGAGAGAAATGACAGGAGCATTGGAAAGAAAAAATAAGCATTGATTAGGCAGAGAGACTAAAAGCCTTAATCCGGAGAAACAGAAAGGAAAATAAAGAAGGAGGCGGGGAAAACGAAAGGAAGATAAAGTTACCCAGACAGAGAAACTATATGACTTGATTATGTGTATGTATATATATATATATATATATATATATATATATATATGTATATGTATACACACACATACACACACACACACACATATATATACATATAAATATATAAAATCTCGCTATATATAGCAAGAGAAAGGAGTGTAAAGCAGGAGATGTAAACATGTATCAAGACAATGGATGAGGGGCGCCTGGGGGGCTTGGTTGTTTAAGCCTCCGACTTCGGCTCAGGTCATGATCTCACGGTCCGGTCCGTGAGTTTGAGCCCCGCGTCGGGCTCTGTGCTGACAGCTCAGAGCCTGGAGCCTGCTTCCGATTCTGTGTCTCCCTCTCTCTCTGACTCTCCCCCATTCATGCTCTGTCTCTCTCTGTCTCAAAAATAAATAAACATTAAAAAAAAAAAAAAGACAATGGATGAAATATGCCTGTTTAGACAGACCAATAACCAGAGCAACCAGCCTAGGGGAGGGAAGAGATAAGGAGGAGAAATAGGCGGGAGGGGGAGGCAGAATACATCTATGTATCCAGAATTGACCTAGAGTTAATCCAGGCAATGCTGCCACTCTTGTAGGTAGTAGCTGTCGCAGGGTCTGTGCGGCTCAGGTAGGTACCCGGTTAACCACTGCAAAGGGGCGTGGCTTGGCATAATGTGACCCCACCTCCACTGTGGGCCTGGGAGTGATGCCCCAGGCCCCGCCTTGATGGTATGGTGGGATTGGGGCGGGGGGGGAGCGGAGGAAATGGCGATCCCCCAGTCTGTTCTTCATAGAGCCAGACCCAGTGGACTCCGTTTGAGTCGTCCTCACTGTGCCTTGGGTGCAGACGGGGCAGTCCTTCCTACTCCACCAACTCCCCTGACCCTGCACTTGGCTAGGATTCAAAGTCCTGCTTTGCGAGCTCTGGCCCTGGGGAAGTGCCTCTCAGTGCAGCGATATGTGGTCCCGGCTGGCTTTGTCTGTGCCCCGGCACTTCAGGGAGGACCGACTTCTCCTACTGCGGACTGAGAGCCTCTGCCCTCCTGGCGAGCCCCCGGGGTGGCAGATGCAGTTAAGGCTTTGTCTTTTCCGACAGCACTACAGGGAAATGGGTCACCTTATCCTCCTGTAGACTGAGCCCTTGGCCCAGCCACTGTGCCCAGGGGTGGCGGATGCAGGCAGGTTCTGTGCTGTTGCACAGCCCTCCAGGAAGGGAACCACTTTCTCCGGCTGCGGATTGAGCCCCTGACCTACCATCGCACCCAGGCCCCTGGCTCCCCTCCTCCCCAGGTGTGTGAACAGGGAGCCGGTCCCAGTCCGAAGAAAGCCTGCAATTAGAGACCGGATCCTTCTCACTCTCAGTCGGAGGTCTTTCTCCAGTCCAGCTACGGTCCTGCACTTCCCTAGCTGCTCTTTCTCTTCCCTTTGTCTCTCTGCAGAAGGGGGTTCCTCTCCTCCGTGCGCATGAGGCCTTTTTTTTATGTCCCCCAGTTCACAGTTACCCACCTTTTTTCCAGCTTTTCCGTTTACCTCCTAGTAGATTCAGTCTCTTTTCCTCCCAGGCTCCTGTGTTCAAAGTCCTTTGGCTTCTACACTTCTTTGTTTGAGAGACGCCGGATGTATCCATTCCCCCTACTTCTCCACCATGTTGGCCCCTCTCTGTTCCTTCATTTTTATGCTTAAGATTTTAGTGAAAAATTTGTAGTGAAAACATAATTAAAAAAAAATATCTCACCGTATGTGCCAAAATTTACTTGATATACTTCTAAATAGGCAACTGCTGAAGGTAGGTGAGTATAGAAAGTATAGCAAGAAATAATTTAGAAATGAAATAATTCATTGAGTAGGCTATTCCAAATGATGTTTATTAATCTATAAATTAAAATGTTTTGCAATTATGATGCAACGGAAATGGTATGTTTTATGCAACAAAATTATGAACTATCCAGCCTCAAAATATTTGTCACATTTTTACTTTGATGATGCAAGCATGAGAACAAAAAGCAAAAGAAAGGATAAGCTAGTAGTCATTAAAGATACAACTGAAACTGGGAATCAACATTTATAAGATAATTTTCAATCATGAATGACATTAGTAAAGAGTTAGTTACATTCAAAAGAAGTGACTCACTTTGAATATATGTAACTTCAAAAATAGAAAAAAATAATAAAAAATTGTTTTCTCTTTTTAAATTCTTATTAGAATTTATTAGTTTTTGTAAAGCCGGTTTTAGATATCCCTTTATGTTTGCTTTTGGAAGTTATTTGTTGAATGATTTAAATATATATTATATGATATGTGATTACATGTGATAATATGTATTTAAACATAATGTAATATAATATTATAGTATATATATAATATATAAAAATATGTGTATTATACATAATATTATACATAAAGATACACATTTTGCACTGATCTTCCCCGCTAAGTGCAGCTATAAATGCTGGGAATAAAGAAAGAGTCAACCTAAGGAGATGTCTAAAATGTTGTAAAAAAAAAAAAAAAAAAAAAGTGAATGCATTTGGGAACACAGATGAGAGGAACAATGTGTCTCTGCTCAACAGAAGCTAATCCAGACCTGAAGGTGCCTTGGAACACTAACAAGTAAGAAGGAGCAGTGGAATGACAATAGGCTATCTTTTTCCTCATGAATTTTATAACTCAGATTTGATGACTGGAATGAAATATAATGCCATCCGATACTCAAGACAATGATATTTAAGAATGGGGAAAGTCATGGAATTGAAATGAAAGTAAGGTCTCTGAAATTCACTCAAAGTGATAAAATGTTAATGTAAGTAAGATGTGATAAATAACATATGTATATTGTAATATCCACAACCACCACGACAAAAACTAATCCAATACAACTCAAAAGCCCTGTAAATAATCAAGTATTCTTTTTTGAAATTTCAGTTACTAACAAGAAGACAAGAAAACAGAAACAGAGGAATGAGAATAAGAGAAAACAAATAATTAGAGTGGCAACTTAAACTCTAGCAAATCTATATTTAAATGAAAATGTCCAAATCCACTAATTGAAATACAGAAACTGATAAGGTGGAGAAAAAAAACCAAAAAACAAAAAACAAAAAACACGAGACTCAACACTGCACTGTTGATAAGAAATGCACTTCAAATTAAGTGTCATAGGTAGGTTTTAGTAAAAAGATGTAAATAAGATATACCATGAAAACATTAATGAAAAACTAGAAGTGGCTATGTTGATGTCAATATTTGATGAAGTAAATTTCAGAGCAAAAAGGTACTAGAAAAAAAGAGGGACATGCGTAATGATAAAAGGATCAATCCAGCAGAAAGACATAATAATTGAAATGAAAACACACAAAAATGTTTGCATATCAGACAAACTGAAATGGATTAGTATCAAGATTATATTGAGAACTCAGAACTCAGACATAAAGACAAACCATCTAATCACAAAAAAAAAAAAAAAAAAAAAAAAAAAAAAAAAAAAATCATGGACAAAACAGAAACACAGACCTTTCACCAAAGGGGATATACAGATAACAGATATGCAAACAATGGCCAATGTCATTGGTTATCAGTGAAATATAAATTAAAATCATAAAAAATATTACTACCAACGAGCCATATCTACTAGAATGGTTAACATAAATAATGATATTACCAGATGTTAGTGAGAATTCAAAGAAATTGAAAAACTCAATTATATGACTTCTAACTTCATGTAAATCTATACTTCACTCCATAAAAAATTCAGTTATGAAAGTCAAAAAAGGGAGAGAATGCTTTAGACACGAGTGTTGAATGATGATAATTTTCTGATAACCTAAATGCTAAGCCTCGGGAAACTCACCGGCGCTGGGTACCACACAGTATGGGACTTATTCTGGCCCTCTCTGGCCACATCTAATTCTTGGATCAAGGAGTTCACAGGCTCAAGAATACATGGCCCAGAATTGAATACCTAGGACCCCACAGAAATCCATTCTCAAAGAACCAAAATTTCCAAGATTTTCTTGGGTCTCCTCACTGAGGCCATTCTCTGAAAAGTGGATCATTCCATGTAGGTCAGACCTTTGGACATAAGAACAACCAGCAGAAAGGCTGAATAAAGATGTGAATAGACTTAGAAACATGACCTGGGATTCCAATGTGTGTGCATGAATTCCTTTCTAGTGAGCATTGGAGTTGCAATTAGAAAGACAACAGGGTAGGATGAGTCTGTGTACTAGTCTTCTCCAAATGGTCACAAAAATTCTAAATCCAAACCTGTCCTTCCAGGTCACTACAAAGGTATACTCATCAAGGTATGAGATTTATTGTCTTGAGTTATCACTTTTAAGTATCAGGATATGTGCTTAGCAGACCTTCAATTGTACTTTTACATTAAGACCCACAAATGTTAGGTGACAACTTGGTTGAAATAATCATACTCCATACTCATTATCATAATCATACACCAGAAGAGTTTAAATTATTTCCATTAGCTTCTTGAGCCCTGTACAAATATATCTATCTGTTTCCTGGAGAGTGCTTTTGAAAAATAATTTTACAGGGACAACCACAGTGTTCTTCCTAACACATTTGTACCAAGCAATGGGTGCTCACTCTCTTACGATGGACTTTTGAAGCTATGATTTAGAGAAGAAAAGAAGTTCTACTCCTTTTCTAAAATGACAGCAAGTAACTACTTATGTGGAAAATTAATGATGGCGTGTCCCTTAAAAAAAAAAAAAAAGTTCTGCTGCACAAGGCAGGTGGATCTAGGGAAGTGGTGAAATGGATTGGGGCAAGAAATGAAAAGGAAGAAAAAGCAAAAGGAGAGAGGGAGTTGAGGAAGGCAGAAAGGGAGGAGCTAAAAGGTTAGATTCTTAACACAACCTCCACCTATCCCATGATGTCACTAGGTAATGGTGAACCAAATGATTCACTTTTGAGCTTCTCTGCTCCACTAAAAAAAATAAATAAAATAAAATAAAATAATAATAATAATAATAATAAATAATAACATTATGAGAGAATAGAGACCAAGACTAAGAATCAACATTCTTGGATTCCCAGCCTTGCGGTGATATGTCTGTTTGACTTTGCAACATGTCTTTTTAATTCTGTAAGATAGTATTTATATTCTTGTTGTTTTTTTTTTTTTTTTAATAAATGCTGATAAAAGTAATGTGTGCTTACTCTGGAGAGTTTTTGAAAATGAATAATGGTATAAAAAGAAAATATAAATCACCCATCCAGAGATACCCACTATTAAAACGTTGATATATCCCTCCATTCTTTTCTTCTAATGAATGTGTTTGTTTATATATTTTTTTCCACTTAAACTTGTGAGCCTTTTCACATCTCTTAAATATTCTCTTAGAGTGTTCTTTTTATTATATGAATAAATATGTCAACACATAGTCTGTAATGTATTTATCCTTTCTCATATTTTGGACATTTAGATGGCTTCCAAATTTTTTACTATTATATATAATAGATGAAAATCTCTATACATAAATCTTTGAGTTTATGACTACTTACTTAGGCTATCTCCCATAAAAAGGGGATTACAGGGTCATAAAATGTGACCTTTCTGACAAGCTCTTGATAGGAATTCCCAAATTGCTCGAGCCTCACTTTATTGGTAAAATGAAAAGATTACATGAGATGATTTCAAAGGTGCTTCTCTCAGCAATAAAACTGTATGACTCTGTCTTTTAGCCAGCTTACTATGGACTTCACATTAAGAAGTCTATGATTCATTAAACATATAATGTTCTCTGACATCTTTTAATAATAATACCTTGAAAACAATATTGCATTACTGTATATCTCTATTTTTTATGCAGTGGACTTGAAGCTTAACTTGTTAGTCTCCCAAAAGCTGACTTGGAGGCAAGGATTCAGGTGTAAGTGGCATATTAGGAAAATATTTCCAGGAAAAATTAGTAAGGGTATGGGAGAAAAAGCAAGATGGGGAATGAGAAATGTCCAACAAGTGTATCATTGCAGGCTCAGTCTGACCTTGACTCTGTAAACTGGGCTGTATGCATTGCTTTCCCTCTCTCTCCAATCTCAGTTTTGTGCTAGCTCCAGCTGCATTAAATCTTTTTTCACTTCCTCTAATATACTAAACTCTCTCCTGTCCCAGGGCCTTTGCATGTGCTCTGCGCTCTGTCTGAGAGACTCTTCTACTCTTTGCGTTTCAGTTTAAAAGCAAAATGAAATTTATTACAGAATTCTAAGAAACAGCTACTTTGGAAGAGAGTTAGTGGTGGTTTCTTATGAAACTATACTCTTGTCATGTGATCCAACATGGTCTCTTTGACCAGAAACCCTCTCGGTCCAGGGTATTTTTGACCAGAAACCTTCTTGAGCACAACCCCCCCTCCCCCCAACACACGCACACATTCTCCCTTTTTTGTTTAACCATAGCCTTACGCACACCCTAGAGTCATAATATCCTTGATCTGCTCTGGAGATGTCACTGTGACACACTCCTATTGTCTTTCCTCTTTCTTTCTTTCTTTCTTTCGACACCTATTCTTAAACATTCTCCTCTTGTGTGGGTGGCTCCTGGCATGTATTCTAAGCCTCTAGAGCTATAAAAGCAGATCTTAAAGGAGGTGGGATTGTGGAATTCTACTTCTCTTGCAACCATAGCCTAAGACATACTTCTGTACCTAAGTCCCCTTAATAGACCATTTCTTCCCAAGCTGGACTTGTATTTCCCCCCAAGCTGGCCTTTTTCCTCCATCTTATGGGCTCCTTCAACCTGTGGAAGTCATTTTGCCTATATTTTCCTTTAATGGAACAGATTTGAAAACATTCACACAAAAACCTGCATACAGATGTTTATAGCAGTTTTTTTTCATGAATTACCAAAACGTGTAAACAACCAAAATGCCTTTCAGTGGATAAATACACTCTGGATAAATAGTTTAATGGATAAATAAACTATGGTATATCCAGACAGTGGGGTATTATTCCACTCTAAAAAGAAATAAGGTATCAGTGCATGAAAAGACCTGGAGGAACTTTAAATGCATATTTACTAGGTGAAAGAAGCCAATATGAAAATGCTACATACTGTATGACGCCAACTATATGACATTCTAGAAAAGGCAAAACTATGGAGACAGTAAAAGGATTAGTGGTTGCAGGAGCTTAGGAGGATGGTAGGATGAATAGGCAGAGAACTGAAATTGTTTTAGCTCGATAAAAGTATTCTGTATGATACTGTAATTGTGGATAAATATCATACATGCATCAAAACCCATGACATACAACACCAAGAGTGAACCTTAAGGTAGGCTGGACTTTGGGTGATGACAACATGTCAGTGTGAGATCATCATTGTAACAAATGTACCACTCTGGTGGGGGATGTTGATAGTGAGGAAGTTTGTGTCTGTGCGGGGTCAGGGAGTATATGGGAATTTTCTATACTTTCTGGACAATAAGGCAAAGAATTTTCATATACCCTTTAACCAGATTCTCCAAACATTATCACATTTTATCATATTATTCCCCCATCTATATTTATACATAATACATTTTTTTTTTTTCTGAACCACGTGAGAGTTACCTGCTGACATAATGCCCCATTATCCCTTCATAGCTCAATGGGTATTCCGTACAAGGACACTATTTGACATGACAATGGAGCAATCTTTAAAATCAGGGATTAACAATGATGTAATAGTATAATCAAATCCAGAGTCCATTCATATTTCACTGTTAGGTTTTTTTTTTTTCCCCCCTCTGTAACGTCTAGGATCTAATCCAACATTACAGGTTGCACCTGGTTATAATATCTTTAGTTTTATTCAATACAGAATAGAGCAGTTCTCCGTTCTTTTCTCCTCATTTATTATCTTCACTTTTTTTTTTTTTTTTTTTAATGTGCAGTCCAATAACTTTATAGAATGTCCCTCAGTTCAGGCTGATGTGATGATTCCTCACGGTTACATTAAGATCAGGTGCTTTTATCACCAATATCACGGGGGTGCTGCTAGGTTCCTTGCAGCGCCTGATATCAGAAACACACAAATGCTGATTTGTCCCATGGCTGCTGATGTTAACTTTTATCTCTGGAGCATGGTGGTGTCTGAAAGTTTCTCCACGGTAAGGTGGATAATTATTTGGGACTTATTAACCAATAAGTAACATACCTATTTCAGAAGGAGAAAATATGTTTTTCCATTAAATTTCTACCCCCTTGATTTAACATCCATTGATAAGGCATGACATTTATTCCTTTTTGAGTGTATACTAGTATGACCTTATCGATTCTTATTTTATTGAGGGAGTTACAATTTGTCAGTAACTTACTGTATTCTGATATTCAAATTGTCCAAAATTTGGTCAGCAGGATTTGCTTCAGGCTGTTTTTTGTTATCTTTTTAGCGTATTATTTTTTGTGTGTGAGAGCAATTCCTTAGATTCTGGTACTCTCCCTCTCTAGTTCTGGAACAAGCTGTTTCCCCCAAAGAGTCTTGGTTTCTTTTAGCGGATCATGGTAGTCAGAAACCAAGATCTAGGTGTTAAACATGCTCATCCTTACAGAAGTGTCATTACTTCTAAGCTTTTTCAGTTGCAAGTAAAAAAATACACTTCCTAAGTGCATACCTATGCACAGATGCATGCACACACACACATTGATCTAAATTTCTATGCCTGTCTAGTTATTGAGAGATTGATTTAAAACCATAACTTTTCATGGATATCTTTAATTCATGTCAACAGAAGAAAAGTTTACTTTCACCTCTCCATATTTACTCCACACACATGTAACTCCTTTTCCTTTCCACGAGAAACCCGATCTGCTTATCTCCAATCATTTTACATATATTCTTACCCCCTCCCCTGGAACCAATTGCTGAGTCACATACAGATGTGCCAACCAAATTTTCTGTTCTGACCAAGGGAGTGAAAGACAGAAGGGGAGAAAAGGGGTGGGGGAGAGAGGGAAAAAGGGAGAGAGAAACATTCTTCCCACTAGAAGGCACCCAATATTGAGTTCACATAGGTGCCCAATTATATTTGTTAAGTCAAGAAATAAACACTTTCATGTATAAAATGTATACAAAATGTTATAAAAATCCATCATTACTCTGTGATGATTCCATCTGTAACAACTATATTTTTTACAATAATTCCATTCAATAATGGTTTTATATTTGTATAGCAGGTACTTAATAAATATTTACTAAATAGGTAAATAGAATTAAAGTTTTGATGTGTATGTTTGTAATTAATTTTTTACCACTTGTCCTACTTGTTTCCATTTTTCTTTATAAATAATAGTTTAATATTCCAATGAACTACAATAATTTTATTAAAAGCAATGGTTATTTTCAGAGCATTTCATGGATTGCTAGCCATAATGTCTGGCCATTATGAAATGGGCATCTCTTGAAACATTAAAAAAAAATCTGGGAAAATTTCAGATTAGTCTAGAAAATAATAAGTGGATAAATAGTCAAGATAAGTAATTGCAACCACATCCAAGCATTGCCTCCATAGTAAGTACTAAACTACTGGGCATTGTGGTTATACATCCTCTATATGTAGCTATTATTGTGATTATTTAAAGATGAAAAAAATACAGATAGAGATCTAATAACTTGTACAAGGTCACCCAGCAACTGACGGACTGGAGCAGAATTCAAACAAAGGCACATCAAACTCCAAAATCTGTGCACTCAGTCCTCCCTTTGAAGTAATAAGGGCCACATAGCCAAATACTATTTGTCAGGCTGTGACAGGTAAGATCTTGTGTGCATCTCCTTTTGGGCTCCAATCTCTACCATAATTAAAAGACTCTCCCTCGTTCAAGACATGCACTGGAAAAAATGCTGGACAAGCTTCAGGCATAAAAACATAATTCACTTTACAAACTGAAACATGGATGCAAGATTGATTGGTGACGCAAACATAAAGGAAAGCATTTGGATAGAAAATGGTCATGCACTTGGAACTTGATTGCAAGTGGAAGGACCGAAATGCTCTTGGCCCAGTTCTATTCACTCTTCTCGTTTAAACTTGACACCTCAACCATACAATTATAAAAATCAGGCTGTATGGCTTTCATTTATTTATTCCTGTAATGAAAGAGAGAGCATAAAAGAGTAAGGCAGAGAGAAAGAGGGAGATTGATTCCAATAGAAATATAAGAACTATGATCCATCCACACAGGACCCCTTTATGTTCAAATGGACCAAGCCCTTTCCAGCTTTAAGGCCTGTGGATGTGCTGATAATACCTTCTAGATCAATTCCTCTGCTCCTGCATGATCATCTCCTTTTTATCTTCTGGGTCCCAGAAATACTATTTCTATGACTGAGCCTTCTCTGCAAAAGCTATCAAAATACACTCCCTTCCCTGTCACTTTATAAATGAAAGCATAACAGAAGACATTGCATTGCTCTATTTAGAGTGATTATCATATGTTGCAGTGTTTTTTTGTGTGTGTGTTCATTACATATATCCATAGTTTCTCTCCTATGTTTCAGAATTAGATAGTTAATTCCTCAACACTCAGCACAGTGTCGAAATAGCTAGCTAGCTAAAGATATATAATAGATATGTAATAAGATAATAATTAATTATTGAGGTAATAAATTATATCTATAAATCATTTGCCCCATACAGTTTCAAAAAGTGGAAATATTAAGACTACTAGGTACATTATTTATATGAAAACACAACATATTCTTTTAAGTCTATGGAGTAGGCATTATCTTTGGCATAATAACACCAATGAAAAATAACTAATCAGAATTTAAAAAATCAATTTCTGAACTAATGTTATAAACTATTGCATCTATATAATATGGTTTTTTTTCTGGTGTATTTATCATTTTTTATATTTTAGCTGAAAATTTTATAAGAAAATCATAGGCTAAAAGAAATTGAATCTATCTCAGGTCATGTCCTTTGCAATATCCTGGTTACAAAGGCTGCGACTTCAACTGACAACTTCATGTTATTAGTCTAAGAAATTCCATAATTAAGCAATGTCTTCCTTGTATATGGGTTTGTTGTAAACAAAATCTCTAAACATGAATACAAAAATAACTATGATATAGATGTTGATAATCTACTTATAGAAATTGTACAGTTTTGTTTCCCTGAATGCAGAGTCAAGGGAAAATGGTGAACCACTATATAATCATAATTATTTGGGCAAAAATGCTATAAAACTCAAGTTAATCCTTTTGTTTAATCCATTAGAATTAAGATTAGGGGAATAATGCTAATAATGATGTATCAGAAAATGAAAAAAAATCATGTTTTCTCAGAATCTATTTAAAATGTTCTAGTATTTATTTTCTCAAGATTCTATGCGATTTTTCTGATTTTCTAAAAAGTAAAAAGCTATTAAGAATTAATAAAATTTGGGGCTCCTGTGTGGCTCAATTGGTTAAGTGTCTGACTTCAGCTCAGGTTATGATTTCATAGTCTGTGAGTTCGAGCCCCACGTCGGTCTCTGTGCTGACAGCTCAGAGCCTGGAGCCTGCTTTGGATTCTGTGTCTCCCTCTCCCTCTGCCCATCCCCTGTTCATGCTCTGCCTCTCTCTGTCTCAGAAATGAATAAAAACATTAAAAAAATTTTTTTAAAGAATTAATAAAATTTGAAAAATGTATACTATGAAAACATTTCTTATAAAAAAGATGTGAGATCTATACAGTCTAAATTTGTTTGTTCATATAACCCAAGTAG